>NW_003852405.1:3570457-3889553 GCF_000181295.1 Otolemur garnettii
TTTTTCATGTGGATTAATTAGAGTTCTCTATAGATCCTAGTTATCAAGCTTTTGTGTGATTCAAAATATGCAAATATTCTTTCCCATTGTGTAGGTTGTCTATTTGCTTTGGTTGTTGTCTCCTTAGCTGTACAGAAAACTTTCAGTTTATGTCCTGTTTGCTTATTTTTATTGTTATAATTACTATGGCAGTCTTCTTCATGAAGTCTTTCCCCAGGCCCATATCTTCCAGTGTTTTACTATGCTTTCCTTGAGGATTTTTATTGTTTCATGCCTTAAATTTAAGTCCTTTATCCATCTTGAATCAATTTTTGTGAGTGAAGAAAGGTGTGGGTCCAGTTTCAATCTTACATGTGGCTATTCAGTTCTCCCAGCACCATTTATTGAATAGGGATGTTCTTGTTTGGTTTATCAAAAATTAGGTAGTTGTAAGATGTTAGTTTCATTTTCTGGTTTTCTATTCCATTCCAAATGTCTATGTCTCTATTTTTGTGCCAGTACCATGCTGTCTTGACCACTATGGCTTTGTAGTACAGCCTAAAATATGGTATGCTAATGCTTCCAGCTTTGTTTTTATTACTAAGGACTGCCTTAGCTATATGGGTTTTTTTTCTGGTTCCATATAAAACACAGAATCATTTTTTCCAAGTCTTGAAAGTACGATGTTGACATTTTAATAAGGATGGCTTTGAATTGGTAAATTGCTTTGGGAAGTATAGACATGTTAACAATGTTGATTCTTCCCAGCCATGAGCATGGTATATTCTTCCATTTGTTAATATTCTCTGGTATTTTCTTTCTTATGGTTTCATAATTTTCTTTATAGAGGTCCTTTACCTCTTTCATTTTCTTCAAAGCTATGGTGAAGGAAGTGGTGTCCTTAATTAGCCTCTCATCTTGGCTGTTACTGGCGTATACAAAGGCTACTGACTTGTGGACATTGATTTTATATCCTGAGACATTACTGTATTTTTTGATGACTTCCAGGAGTCATGTGGTTGAGTCTTTGAGGTTCTCTAAGTATAAGATCATATCATCAGCAAAGAGGGAAGAGTTTGACCTCCTCTGCTCCCATTTTGATGCCCTTTATAAAATCTTCTGACAAAAAAAATGCCCTGATCCAGATGGCATCACACCAGAATTCTATCAAACCTTTAAAAAAGAGCTTATTCCCATACTGCAGAAATTATTCCAAAAAATTGAGGAGGAAGAGGTCTTCCCCAACACATTCTGTGAAGCAAACATCACCCTGGTACCAAAACCAGGAAAAAACCCAACCAAAAAGGAGAACTTCAGACCAGTTTCACTAATGAATATAGATGCAGAAATTCTCTACAAAATCCTAGCCAATAGATTACTGCTTATCATCAAAAAAATCATACAAAATGATCAAGTAGCTTTCATCCCAGGGATGCAAGGCTGGTTTAACATACGGAAGTCCATAAACGTTATTCACCATATCAACAGAAGCAAAAACAAAGACCATATGATCCTCTCAATAGATGCAGAAAAGGCATTGGATAAAATCCAGCATCCTTTCCTAATTAGCACACTGAAGAGTATAGGCATAGGTGGCACATTTCTTAAACTGATCAAAACAATCTATGACAAGGACAAATCCACAGCTAATATTTTACTGATTACAATAAAACTGAAAGCTTTTTCCTCTTAGAACTGGAACTACACAAGGTTGTCCTCTGTCACCATTACTATTTAACATAGTGCTGGAAGTTCTAGGCTTGTGTCACTCTTAATGGCATTCATTTTAGATTTGAAAGAAAATCTTGTTTCATATACCCCTTTTGAAAACACTTCTGTAGTACTCCACATACTCACATGTGGCTTTAGTTTTATTTAACCAGACCTCATGAGTACTCCTGGAGTATACCCATTATTTTAATATTCTAATTCTTGTGAGGGTTAATTCCTCAGATGTAAAGATGGCTGGAGGATCTTGTCTGATTTAAGATCAAGCACAATTACTAGTGTGGACAGAAGATGAAGGGCAAAAGCGTCAGCAGGTTTTCTAATAAGGATACAGTTAGCTGTACAAAAAACATTGGTTGCAGGGAGTAAAACAAACTAAAATAACTAAACGGTTTGCAGGAGATATGACTTTGACTTAGCTGTTTTCATCATATTCCCTCAGATAAATATAAAGATAATTAAATAGCTTTGGGTATTTCCAAGATTGCCCAACCAATATGTTGAAATGACATATGATTATTTTGTACTCGATTTGTGAAGGTTTAATAGTTACGGTATAAATATTCAGATTTTGGTGAGCAACATTGTAGTTGTGTCAGCATATCCACTGTAAACGCAGTTCTAGAGCACAAAGAAAGAAGCTACACTGACAAAGTTTGTGTTTTTTCGAAGAAAGAAGTAGCTTTCTGGGATGACTTGTGAGTTTATAATGTAACAAAATGTAATTTTTTGGGTCTTTTTTGAAGGATAACCTTTTCTTTGCACTTAGTGTTGCTGAGGAAACCTACAGTTCTACTTTGATAGTTGATGATGTTTTGCATCTCCGAATCCCTTGGAGTACGGTTAGGGAAGAGAAAATAGGGATGGAGTTTTTTAAGGAACCGAGGGATTTTGAGCATGAACAAATTTTAAAATGCTAACCTATAAAAGGGAGATTTGCTGCTTTCAGCATAATTCCAGATGAAAGGAGGCAGGTTCATAGAGAAAAGTTGCACAGAGAGAGAGATTTCTGAATAAGTTTCGGGAAGACCTTTATAATAAACTGTATGTAGCAGTGATTCAGCCGTCACAGGGACATGCGGTGACTGTTCTGGACATTTTTCAACAGAGGTTAAACCCTGTCAGCCATATTTTATAAGAGGAGAGGAAAACCTACATTAAATTAAAACTAAATGGCCATTCAAAATATGAGCATCTGTAAATCTAATTTATTCTCTGTTCTCAATCTCATTTGTGAAGTGTGATGCCTGCTGCAGCGGTAGATTGTGTTAAGAATCGTATTGATGGGTGCGTGCTGACATGAAGCTTAACCCATTCTCTTACATTAATTGCTTTTTGAAAAAAAAGAATCTATGAGTTAATGTGATTATGTTTTCCTCCTTGGCTCTGTCTTGTTAAAGGAGGGAATATAAAGGGGCCTTTTATAAAAGCACCATTCATCCCATCAGTATGATAGAACACCCAGCATAGGCTAGCATCAGAATCGAGGGGCAAAGCGTCAGAGTTCATCCTGTCATGTACCTTTGTTTCATTCCTTTTCTCTCTTCATCTCTGTAGCCCTGTAACCTTGACAACAGATAATGTTGAAATCAGAAATAGATAGCCAAAGATCACCCTAACACATGACAAAAAAATATAAATTTTGTTATATCATAAAGCCAATTCATTCTGTGCACACACATAAACTCAGATGATCGAAAAACTCTGTCCTTTCCAAGTTGGTTATGGCTGACTTGAGGCTAATTGCAAAGTCCTATTGGCTATTACCTGGCTGGGCTCAACTATAATTCTTGGTGAGGGTTATATATGTTTGCTTTAGGAGCGAGGTCAGCAACATACCTATGCTAGTGTGCTTCTGGATAAACTTTCCAAATGAAGCTCATATCCAAGAAGAGAATAATAGCAGAAAAGATAGAATAAGTGAAAAAATCAGGAATAAGTAGGACTATAGAAGCACAGTCCATCACACTCACTCTGCAGCATAGCTAAGTCTTATTTCATGACTATAATGTGTTAATATATGTACCCTTTTTAATTTTAAATGTTATAATTTCCCCTGACCATGTGTTATGGGCATTCCAGTCCATCTTTCTAAAAAGGTATATGAGGCAGCCTTGCTCCATGCTAGACATCTTACAAACTTTTACGTAACCCAGGTATGTCTGTGTTTTAGTGCCTCGTATCTATTTGGGTGGTGAAATGTCATCAAAGTTTTTTTTTTTTTTTTCCCTAAACACTATGAATTTTCAACCATGTTTTCTTGAGAACAGCTAACTTGGGCATGCTGGCAAGAAAAGAACTGCCGTTCCCATCCCTTGCCGTGTGACACTGCTCACTTTCACCCCCATAGCTCTTGGCAACAGACAACTGCAGCACAGGCTGGGGCTCAAGACTGCCCCCAATATTTGAAGCCACATCAGCTCTTTCAAGTTTAAATACTCCTTTTCCTTGACTTTAGCCGCTACTTAAAAATTATCACAGAAACAAGACACCCAGGAAGTTGACAAACGAGATGCTTTTCCTGTCCTAGAAATGCTTCATAAACTGGAGGCTAACTACACTTCTGATCCCCAAATGTGGAATAACTATCATGCAAACTAGACTTTATCTTAGAAATTCAACTTTATACTGCATCCTCTCCCACACATTGAACTTCCAAACACGTTACTGTGTGTAAGGAATGTTCAGCTTTCATTTTAAAATTAACCATAGCAACTTCATAGAATGTGTAAAATTGCCTCCCTCTATACTGATGGCATTTACAGGTGTGTTGAGAACAAGTCTGATAAACATTTCACCAAGAAGAGTTCTCCTGGAATGTCATTCTTGGGAAAGGCAGTGAAGTCTGCTGTTTGTGTTGGGTGCCACCTCGTAACATCTGGTAGGGAGATGTTCCCTGAGAATGTGAGATTAAAGTCATCCCTCCAGGGCTTCTCTGGCACTAGAACTGAAGCAAAGGGGAGATGTAGCAACTCCGGACAGGCCTTGGCAATCACACCAGTTAAACTGGGGCAAAGGGTGCAGTGTTTTTCAGCCTTCTGCCTTCTAATTGACTGTATCAATCAGAAAGTGTTGACTAATCCTTTTCAATTCTATTTAATTTGTAGCCACCCTTGTGTTCCCCTTTCGGAGGCAGTTGTTGCAAAGGAGTTTGGTGACTTTATTAAACTGATTGCAGGGGCATGTCATGTAGCTTTTGAGATGTTTTCTCAGTAACTCGGATGTCAAGAACAGAATGACAGTCATTTGTGCTTCTTTATATGTTGAGTGTAGCGTTTTCAGCCAGTGACAGCTTCACCATGGTTCACTATTAGAATAAAAAAGTCCTTAAGTGTAATAAGCAGTGGCTTACATTCCCAAATGGTAACAAATACCACGTTTATGACTTACCTCTCTCTCAGGAGGGAGCAGTTCCACCTCTAAATAAAAAACTAACTGTGAGGATGTCCATGGTGAGCACTATTGGTGCAATTAGGCCCGTGCGCGATGGAAGCTGCTGTTCTCAAAAATGAAATATTGAACTGGAGTCATCATTGTACATTCAGAGATACAAAGAGAGAGGATGGATCTGTATTTCAAATATTGGTGATGCTATTGGCTTGGACACGTTCCCTTTTATTGGGTCTGTTTTGCAAGCCTAAATTTGAGCCTGAAGAGTTTCTCCATATAAATGTCTTAAGTATTGCAGTGGCACATCCATCACCTTTTTGCTTTTGAATTACAAAGATAACCTTAAGATATGAGCCTCATACTGGGCCATGTGATACGTACACAGAAAGGGTGAGCCTCCTCAGTGATGAAATCAGCCAATGCCCAAGAGGAAAGTAATAGGCAGAAAGGATAGAGCTGATGAAAAAATTGATTCTTTTCCATTAAACTGTACGTGACGTGTTTTTTATGAAGCAGGCATCAGCTGAAAGGAAAATATTTTTTCAACTGAAAGGAGATTGATGGTGAGGGATTGGGGGATAAATATGTGTCTTATTCTATTACTGTCTCCCATAAGGAGAAAGTTGAAAGGCCTTCCTTTGTATTACTGTGAGTATTTACTTGAATTTGGTGGTATTAAAAGTTTTTAATTTTAACCATGGCTCTTTTTTTTTTTTTTTTAAGTACATGCAAACCTCACACGTTATTATTTTCTCAATTCTAAAATAGACATTGCTTGTTTTCAGGTTTACCAAAGATGCAGGTCATTCGGAACTACTCTGGAACGCCACCGCCAGCTCTCCATGAAGGACCACCCTTATACATCCAGGCAGGGGATACGGTGGAACTTCTGAGAGGAGATGCACACAGCCTGTTTTGGCAGGTACTATCCAAATTATAATTTGTCAGATTTAATGGATGATTTCTTACTGCTTTAAAGGATAAAGCTCTGATTTGTAGAAACGGATGGCATGCTTTCAGCTTCAGAAATTTCACATGATAGGAGAGAAACTATTTTTTATTAACCTTCCCCATATTTACCAAGCCAAAGTGACAGTGAGTCAGTGAGCATTAGAACGCTAGAGAAAAATATCATCAGTGCTGTGGGTCATAATTATCATTTTTATTAAAAAATTTCATACTCTTTCGGAGCATTTTTTCCACCCCTAGGACCTGTGGGTATGGCCTAATTTGCATGGCTTTAATACGTTAACAGTTCACGGGGGTGGAGGGGGTGGGGGGTGGGGACACTACCTAGTTAGCTTGCCAGGGGCCATGTTTGACCATGCATGATTTTTTGCCTGCCCATAGTAATACCTGAGGTTCTCAGAGGGTCTCTGGGCATTATTCACAAAATATATGAAATGTGAAAAGGGAGCCACATTCGTGTTTGCTGGCGACGAAGTCGCTCTTGGCCAGTAGGCCTCTATTTGGTTCAAGTATTTTGTTAACTGGGGTATCGCATTCAGATTTGACAAAGTTTATGGCAGAACACGGCTGTTCATTAAATTATTTTTTGTTTAATGAGTAAGTTGGAAATATTTCCCAAAGGAGTTGAAGAAAGCATTTATTAAAAACCTATCGTGCACTGAGGGAAAAGAGAGAAACAGAAAGATTAGCACATGGGTGAAATTTTGTTAGCAGACAAAGAGAAAGCCGAGGCGAACCATGGGATCATAATCCATTGTGCACGGAAGGAAGTAATAGCTGTTTTATTTGCTTAAATCTATTTTATTTTCTACTACCTTGTTACATAAGAATGTCCCCTCCATGGAGCATTTATCTCCAACTGCCACTTCAATTGCTATATCCAATTACTATTCAAAAGCTCTTACCATTCTTTGTAAGTGTCTTGTTCTTCTTGTCCAGGGAAAAGAAGCCATACTCACTAAAATGATTTAAGGCGGTTTATTCTGAGCCACATTTGAGGACCATGATCCAAAGGCACGAAGCCTTGAGCATGTGGGGTTACAGTTTAGTTTTATACATTTTAGGGAGACAGGAATTACAGGGGAGCTCATAAATCAATATGTGTAAACATACATTGGTTTGACCCCCAAAGGTGGGACATCCAGAAGCGGGAGGTTATACTTTCTAGATGGTTTTAAAGATTCTCTAGCTGATAATTAGCTGCAAGCGTGAGGCTCTGTCTGAAAGACCAGGAGTCAGTGAAAAGGAATGCTTCAGATAAAAGGTCTATTGGGCTAGTCAGAGACAAAGTACCAGACGACTCAAGTGGTTTGTTCTGCATATTGAGGCCCTGCAGGTAGGTCCTGTATAGCTTTAGGGCTGTTAGTGAGTCACAAAGGACGGCTCTGAGAAGGGGAGGGACAGGATGAGGCAGGTCTGATCTCCTTTCTCATGGCCAGCAACTCCGTTTTAGGGATCTTCTTGGCCAAGAGGGAGTCCGGTCAGTCTGTCGCTGAGGGGACAGCCCTCATATTTTTAGTTTACACTCTCAAACCTCATCCTTTTCAGGTAAGGAAGAGAGAGAATAACAAACTTGCTTTCTGTCAACTCTTGAGTTGGTACAATCTCCCATCTCTCAGTCACAAAACATACCTGTGTTTGTAGCCAGAAAGTTCTTCTTTGTCAAGATTTATCTTCTTGGATGTTCTAGCTCATAATCCTGGAGTGTCCAACCTGTGGCCTGGGGGTCTGCAGGGCTGCCAGCAGATTTTTTGAAAACTGTTGTGTCTATCTGTGGTGTCTGATATCATGGAAAGTATGCATGAACCTTTTCTCTTGCCGATCAGCTTTTTCCTTTTGTTTGTGTATTTAATGTGTGGGCCGAGACAACTCTTATTCTTCCAGTATCTGGCAGAAGAGGAAAAAGGTGCCAGGTATGGTGGCTCACGCCTGTAATCCTAACACTCTGGGAGGCAGAGGCAGGTGGATTGTTTGAGCTCAGGAGTTCAAGATCAGCCTGAGCAAGAGCCAGACCTTATCTCTTTAAAAAAAACAAAAAAACAAACAAACAAAAAAAACAAGTTGGACACCCCTGGGATTCCATTAGCTGGCTCTTGACCCCTAAATGTTCAGCTTTATTCTCTCCACTGGGTCTTTTCCTATAGCATATAAATATGCTCAAATATGTACAACTCAACCTTTTGTCTGGTTACGTCAGGCTCCCTCACACACTCTCACTCACTTTTTCTCCCACACCCACGGATGAGCTGGTTGGGGAAGTCGTCCAAGCTCACGTTCTACCCCTCCATGTCCTCTTCATAATCCAGTCTGCTGTAGAAACTACTCCTGCTTGGATCACTGGTAGTACCACTTGTTGCAAAAATGGTTTTAGATATATGAAAAATTATCTATTTTAAGTGTGCAATTTGATAAATTTTAACAAATGCATATACAAGTGAAGCCATCACTGCAATCAAGATAATAAACATATCTGTCAGCCTTCAAAGTTTTTGTGCCCCTTGGAATCCCTCCTTTATGACCCTGCCCATTGCCTTGCTGTCCTGCCAATCCAATCGTTAGGCCAGGGTTCCTCAAACTTTTTAAACAGGGGCCAGTTCACTGTCCTTCAGACCATTGGAGGGCCAGACTGCGGGCCTCAGGATGAGTCGGCTGCTAAGCAGGACAGGCAGTGGTGCAAAAACACCCAGCGGGCTGGAGAAATGTCCTAGGTGGGCTACATGTGGCCCACGGGCCGTAGTTTGAGGATGCCTGCCTTAGGCAATCAATGTTCTGCTTTCAAACTATAGAAGAGTTTGTACTGTCTAGAATTTTATGTTATATTTCATATACTATGCGATATGATAATATATGATATTATTGATATATATATTATATAATTATATAACTATATACATTTCATATATTATTTTTGAGTGGCTTCTTTCACATGGCATCATTATCTTGAGAGTCAACTGTGTTCCTGTATGTAATAATAGTGCTTTCTTCTTTATTATTATTATTATTATTTTTTGCTGATCATTTCATGTGTGAATATAGCACCATTTGTTTAGCCATTAACCTGCTGATGGACATTCAAGTTGTTACTAGTTCTGAGCTATTACAAATAAAGCTTGTATGAACATTCACGTCTAATTCTTTGTATGGACATAATGCTTTCATTTTTCTTGGCTAAATATCATGAGGGGAATGGGTCAATCATATGTAAGTAATATGTTTAAGTTTTTGAGAAATTACCAAGCGGCTTTTCAAAGTGACTGTGCCTTGTTACATTTCTACAAGTTCTATATGAGACTTCCAGGTGCTCCATATCCTTGCCGACATTGGGCATGCTCACTCTTTAATTTTATTTATTCTGTCAGATGTGTAGTGGTTTCTCATTGTAGGTTTGATTTACATTTTTCTAATGACTAACAATGTTCAGATTAAGTAACATAGTTTGCTTTTTTAAGGTAGAAGTCCAAGTTGTTGTAATGTTGAACGTCTTTTAATGTGCTTATCTCCCAGCCATATACCGTCACCAATTTGAGAGCTTCTTAGACATTTTAAGTACAAGTCCTTTATAAAATATATTATTTCCATATATTTTCTCCTAATATTTGGCTTGTGTTTTTTAATTTCTTAGTAATGTTATTTATAGAACAGACGTTTTTACTTTTGACATAGTCCGATTTACTTTTGTTAATTTGTTCTTTTATAGACCATGCTCTGGGTCTAAAATAGCTAAGAAATTGTTGCCTATCTCAGAATTACATTCTCTTTTATTTTCTTCTAGAATTTTTATAGTTTTAGATTTTATATTTAGGCTTATGATTCATTTTGTCTTATTTTTGAATATGCTACTATTTGGTGGTTTTTTTTTCTGTTTGTGAACATCTAGGTGTTCCAGCAGCATTTGTTGAAAAGGCAACCATTTCGTTGCTGGATTCCCTTGCACTTTTGTAGACGATGAGTTGTCCGCATATATGTATGCCTCTCTCTGGGTTCTGTGTTTGTCTATTGATCTCTTTCTCCGACTTTATGTCGATACAGTGCTCTCTTGATGGTTGCAGTTAATAAAAAGTGTTGAAGTCAGATCATGTTACTCCTCCAAATTTGTTCTTTTTTTTTCCCCCGAAGATGTTTTGGGTGTTCTTGGCCCTTTTCATTTCGTATAAATTTTGGAATCACTTGTCAATATTACCAATAAAAACCTACTGAGATTTTGATTGGGATTTCATTGAATGGTGGATCAATAGGGGAGAATTGATATCCTGACACAGTATTGAGCCAGTCTCCTGATCACTAAACATGCTGTCCTCTCCATTTATGTAGGTCTTTAATTTTTCAGTAGGGTTTTATAGTTGTCAGAGTTAAGGTCATACACCTGCTTTGTAAAATTTATTTGTACTTATTTCATGTTTCATTTTGATGGTTGCTGGGGTCCTGCCCCGGGGGCAGCGTCCTTTAAGGCCTATGCAACCAGCTGCAATCAACTGGGAAAAATGAAACTAAAAGTGGTGAGAGATAAAGAGACACCAGAATGGAGTTTTCAAAGGTGGGCAGAGGGGACCCCCCGTAGCTTCTGGGTCTTCAGTGAGTGGCCCTGGGAGTGCTTGTTCCATGCAGCTTTTATTGAAGGCTCTTTTCTCATTTAGCAGAGAGGGTAAGCTGAGGAAGGGAGTAAAAACATCAGTAGTTTCTCTGGGTACGCATGTTAGCTCTTATTTTGTCTACAATCATTAACTTTAAGGGCCTGGGCAGCCTTGAGAAATCTGGAACCTGAGCCGTGTGTGGGAGCAGCCTCCGGTTTGTGGTCACGTGCACAGATCCCTTAGGGGAGGTTAGACCCTTCGGTTTCTCTATGGAGCAGACATGGTGGCATCAGTTCTCCTCTGAAGAATCTGTGGAAAAGAGGAATTTTCCCCTTATCCCCACCTGGAGGCATTTCCCTTCATGGTTAGGGTACAAGGCCTCCTGCCCATATCTCAGGGCTCAAGCTGTTCTTTTGATCCCTGCCCTGGCCATTCTACAAATCCCCAGAATAGGTGTTTGCTTCTGGAAGGTTGTGGACTGGGCAGGGGTCGGCCTGGTTAATGTTCCTTCCCAGGCCTTGCATGCGGCTTCTTGCTACATCCATTGTTCTTCAGAGGCTTACAGACCCAGCAGGGGTGTTTGCGGCTGTATCCCTTATAGACCAGACTTCCTGTAAAAGCAGAAGCTGCCCAGACAAGTAATTCAACTGTTATTTTTAAAGTAAGCTAGCTAAATTGTTTTTATTCTGCCTTCCTCAGCTTATTTCTCTGTTTTGCCCCTTTTCTGGGGGTGTCTTCCCTTGCCAAGAATGGGGTCTTTGTTGGTCCCCATTCTCCCCGCATTTGATATTGTTTTATTTTCTTGTAGTATCTTTATCTGGTATAGGTAATAATGTAATGCTCAAAGAATGAATTGGGAACTATTCCCTTTTCTTCGGTTTTTCTAAAAGAGTTTTATAGAACTGGCATTATTTCTTCCTGAAGTGTCTGGTTGAATTTATCCAGGAACTTATTTAAGCCTGGAGTTTCCTTAGAAGGAAAATTTTTTAAATTCCATTTATGTAATAAACGCAAGGCCATTCAGGTTATCTGTTTTATTCTTGAGTGAAGTTGGTAGTTTTTGTATTTTTCAAGGGATTTGTCCATTTTGTCTAAACTTTCGAATTTAAGAGTCTGAAGTTGCTCACAATATTCCTTCATTGTCCTTTCCATATCTATAGGCCCTATAGTTCTCTCTCTCTCTCCCCTGATACTGGTAATATGTATCGTCTCTTTTTCTGGTCAGTCTGACTAGATAGCTATAAATTTTATTGATTTTCTCATAGAAATAGCTTTTGCTTTTATCAGTTGTATTGTTTATCCTTTCCTATATCTTTGATTTCTGCTCTGATCTTTATTGCTTCTCTTTTGCATTTAATGTTCTTTTCTTTTTTCTACATTGTGAAGGTAGGGTGTTTGCTCATTGATTCGCATATTCTCCTTTTTTATTCTAGTATCAGTGGTTCGTACTGTCAGTACTGATACTTTTGCTGCCTTCCCACAAATTTTGGGATACTGTCTTTTTTCATTTTCAGTCAGTTCAAAATACACATGGTCCCTGACTTATAACGGTTTAACTTAACAATTTTTTGACTTTATGATGGTATGACAATGATAAGCGTTCAATAGAAACTATACCTAGAGAATCAACATGACTAATCTGTTTTTCACTTTCAGCACAGTATTCAATTAATTACATCAACTATTCAGCACTTTGTTATAAAGCAGGCATCGTGTTAGATGATTTTGCCCTTCTATAAGCTATTACAATAGAAGTTTTCTGAGCATGTTTGGGCTAAATTAAGCTGTGATGTTCAGTAGATTAAGTGTATTAAATGCATTTTCAACTTATGATATTTTCAACCTACAATAGGTTGATCAGGACATAATCCCATCTTAAGCCAAAGGACACCTGCACTTTATAATTGCCCTTTGAATTTTTTTTTTTTTGTATTGGTTATTTAGAAGTATATAAATTCATTTCCAAATATTTAGTGATTTCTCAGACATATTTCTGATCTTAATTTCTAATTTAACTTGGTATTTTAAGAGAACATAACTTTATCTAACTTGAATCATTTTAAATCTCTTAAGAATTATTTTATGCCCTAGAACATGAGCTATCTTGATAAATGTTCTGTATTTACTTGAAAAGAATGTTTATGATGCTTTTTGGAGGTTGGCTATTCTACAAATTTTAATTACGTCAAAGTAACAACAGTTTTGTTCTAGTCACAATGAGTGATGGCCTGACCATCCAATTCATTTGGCCTTCACACTTAATTCTGAAACCTTTGGATCTTCTGTTTCTTCCTCTAACTTGCCCTTCTCTACATATTTTAGTCATTAAATCCATCTCATTTTATCTCCTAAATTGTTGACAATGCCTTTCTCCCTCTTCATCTCCTTGTCAATTGTTTCTCCTCTTGTCAATTGTTATATAACATCTGAGATTACCTTCTAACTGGTCCCCCCATCACCAGAACTTTCTTACCACAGTCATCCTCCAATCCCCTGCAAAATTCAGGTGCAATTACATAATCCCTTGTTACAATCTTACCGTCTTTATTTTTGTCATACAGAATTCACATTTCCTTTTATTTCTCTTTTTTTTCATAGCTCTTTTCAATTTATCACATGAAGCAGTTATACTAGTTCAAGTTAAAAGCAGACCCCAAATGGTTACATTATACAAGCTGTGAAGTTTTTTAACTTGTGACAAGGGACAGAGGGGAGATTCTACTCCTTGCAAGGAAATCCTCACTTAAGCTTCAGTAAGCCACAAGCACTTAACCATGAACTTTCAGCTGATTGTCCTTAGCCAGTCCAGTCTCTGTGAGGAACTGGCTTATGTTCTTGTGCCGGTCACCCTGTAGCTGAATTACTTCTCTGTGTTCTGGATGCTGTAATTACAGTACCATTGCAGACAAATGTCATCTTAAACACTTTCGCTAATTTCTTTTTATCATAATCATCAGCGATCATTGATGATTGGTGATAAGGGTCTTCCTTCGGTTTCTCTGCTGAATTCTTATATGGATATAATCCTCAGCGCCAGCAGGAAGCAGATCGTCACCCTTACTTGCATCAGCTTAAGGACAGTGGAGCGAGTCTGTGTGCCACATAAGATGGCAGCTGTCTTTATGCTAATTAAAGAAACTGGTTTCATGGGTTCGTTTACTATTAGCAAATTTGTGACGGCATTTCAGTTTTGTGTAAGGTGGGTTTTTTGTCTCCCTTGGGTGCCGGGGCAGCTGTAAGGTCCAGAATGCAATTGGCGGGTACTCGCTGCGGCTGCCTGCCACTTTGACCTCTTCAGCGACTCCTTGGTCTTGCTCACAGTAAGCACTTACCCAGGGTAGCGCCACTGCTGACTCGGTAGCTGGCTCCCTAGAGTGTGAAAGCGGAAGCTGGCAGGCTCCCTACGCCTGAGCTGACGCAACTACTTCTGTGGCTCTCCATTGGTTAATACGGGATGTGGGCCGGGCCAGACGCAAGGGGCGGGGCGTGTATGGCACGTAACACCAGGAGGTGCGGTTCCCTGGAGGCTGCCGAATGACACTGCAAGAGCACCGCAGACAGAAAATATTTTTGAAAGGATCTGAGCAATTCTAAGAATAAACAAATTCTGTAAGCTGTTCCCCAGAGTACCAAAAGCCAATCTGTTTCCTGTAGTAGAGAAAGGAATAGGAAATAGCCCAGCCAAGCACGAAAGTTGAAGACCACGGTGCCCATGAGTGGTTCCCATACTGTGGTACCCTTGAGACTGGCTGACCATCCTGGGCTAGCCCAGCAGGAGTCCTGGACACTGCTCGGTGTGTGCTTAGGGACGTTGAGCTTTAGAGAGATAATTCTGGACTCCTACTTTTCTAGATCCTCGGTTCCTTTCCACTATTTCCGTTTGTTTTTTTACTGATTCCTTAGATTTATAAAACCTGAGTAGTATCTTTTAAAAAAAAATTCTTTTTTTTTTTCCTATCTCATTGGGTTTAGTCGCTGCTTTCAATTTTTTTCCACAATGCTTTTCAGATTTATTATTTTATTTAATTCTCACAGTACACAGCACTGAAAGGAGGGCCACAACTCAGATTCTATGGTAACCGGCCCATTATGCTTTTTCTACCACAGCATGCTGCCTCCTGTGCTTTCTAGATGGAAAAGAAAGAAACAAACAAACAGAATGACATTGGTTGCCATTTCTTCTCAGCAGCCTGTAAACATGACGATCTTGTAGGATGGTACTAGAATGCCTTTGGAGATGCTCAAGAGAATCGTAGTAGAAACAAGAGCCTCTAGATGACAGAATGTGTGTGTCGTGTGTCTGTCACAGGGCGTAGTGTGTCATGGTTAGGATCAAGTAAGGCTGATGTCTAGAACTGAAAAAAACAATTAGCACATTTATTTCAGATCAGCAAGTGTGTATTGAGTGCCAAATTTATGTTCCCTACGCAGATACTGCTCACACTTCAATTATCAGATCTTGTCTTTAGAAGAACCATTACTGCCCTCCGGCAGCTGGTGATAAGCTCAAATTTTCAGACATGTTAAAAGTGCATCTAGTGTTTCTGACACAGATGTAACAGGAATCAGAATTGTCTTATGGATACCTCTAAGTCAATCAAAGGATTTTTAGCTAACAAATTCCAGCTTTAGTGAAAGGAACAGTGGTAGCAAGAGAAAGCCTGGGTCCAAGTTATACATCTGCAGCCAAACTGCTGTAGAGCTTGGGCCAGGTCACTTATTCACTATGCAGCTTAGTTTATGCAGATTTTACAAGAAGAGGCCTGGACCAGAGAAGTACTCACAACCCTGGCTGAATCGCCTGTGGGGGTGAGGGGTGGCAGTTGCGGCAGTGTCAACACACAGCCCAACAAGAGTTTAGGATATGTTAATTATTGGTTTGGGTTGACCCTAGGCATGATTACTTTGAAACCCTAGGTAAAGCTAATGTGAGCCATCGATTAGACGATCTAATTGGTAAGATTCCATGCTAATTATGACTCTTAGACTCTGTATACTGTTACCAAATAGTATGCCAATTAATATTTGGTAATTGATAGCAAATCAACTTATTAAGCATAGCTACAAAATAAGGTGTTACAATGAACTGAATACTTTGGCTGTGATAGTTACCAAAGAAAAGATACATTTTCAGAGAGTTTATGTGCAATAAAAATATAGCACTTGCCACAAACATTGTACTGAACTTGATATGATTGTTTTCTCTAATTTAAAAAGCACTTCAGATCTGGGTGGCGCCTGTGGCTCAAAGGAATAAGGCGTCGGCCCCATATGCCAGAGGTGGCAGGTTCAAACCCAGACCCGGCCAAAAACCACACACACACACACACACACACACACAAAAGCACCTCAGATCTTTCATTGTCCCCAGGCTATCATGATTAAGCAAGGTTGGGTTTCACAGACTGCACACATGGAAGAGATAAGTGGGAAGCTGGGCTGAATCTGCACGTACTCAATGGCAGGAGCTTCAAAAATTCTAAAGTCTTTCTTCCTTGTTAGGTCTAAATGTGTGAATCAAGGACTGGGTTGATCCTTTGAAGTGAGGCACGTCTCTAGGCGTGTTTACGGTGGCTCCGCGTGTGTTAATTTGCCAATTTTCATGTTCCAAGAAGACATGTACTTTATGGTTTGTGTCCTAAAAGATGTGACTCATCCACTGAGGATGTTTTAATTGCTTTTGAGAACATAGTTTCTAAGTACCTCTTTTTGGTCCTTATCCAGTCTCCTTTGGGACATAATTAGCACCAGAGAAGCAAGTTAAGTGTTTTCCTTTCTTTTGCTAGAATTTAGCAAATGATAGCTAATTTTGCTGAGCGTTGTTTACTGACTCTGCCACTTACTACCCTCTGTGACCTTGAACAGATTACTAACTCTGTGGGCTAAAGTTTTATCATCTATAAAGTGGGAAGAGCAATAATCACTGACTAGAGAATAAAATAACGTACAAAGGAGTTCTAGTACAGTGCTCATGAGAAGGTAGCTCTTACTCATCTGTTATTCATCTGTCTCTTCATTCAGACACTTATAAAGTGCCTGCCGTGTGTCTGACTCCGTGTTTCCTATTGGGAGAACCAGAAACAAGATGATGAGTTTATGACCTCGTGGCCTCAATGATCTAAGGAATGATCAGAGGTCAGGAGAGGTGATGTACCTTGTTTCCATTTTGAGTTTTCTATAAAGGGGTTTTATAAATCATGTTGTTTCAAATATATCCAGAGGTAAACCTATAGATCAAAATATAGAAAACTTCCTGCAAGGTTACAATGGCTTTGTATTTGAATTTCAAAAATATCTTTTGCAGTTTTTTTTTTTTTTGGGGGGGGCCAAGGCTGGGTTTGAACCTGTCACCTCCAGCATATGGGGCCAGCCCCCTACTCCTTTGAGCCACAGGCGCTGCCCCTCAAAAATACCTCTTGTACTGACTAGGTGCTTTGGTGCATCAAAATTTTCAGGAAGTTGTGTTTTCTAAACTGTTTTCTCCAGTGAGTAACTTCACTCATCAGTGTGGAAAGTCAGATGTTAGAGTCGACTCTCATGTTTCCTATGTACTCTATGTCCAGAGAATACAAATTATCCTCTCCTATATATCGAGACTTTCTTTCTTCAGATAGCAATTAATCTCGTCTGTGTTGTTATTATATAACAACAGTAATTTCTAACGCTGTTGAATGGGTAGGCTGTCTGCATTTTCATTATAACTTTTTTCAAACAATGAATTATCAATTGAGCTATTCAGTCTTTGCATTGAAGGGATTCATTTGGGCAGCTTTTTTCTTTTCTTCTTTGTCGTCTTCTTTTTTCCTTTCTCTTTCCTTGAAAGCTCTGCAAAATTGCCTTCAAGCGAAATGAATATAAAAAAGGAAATTGGCCATTGAGGGTACATTTCCTAGCGCAGGTGTAAAGACACAGTTGTTACTGAATGTAACAACGTTCAGAACAATTGTGATCATGTCATCCAAGGGAGGATGGTAAACCTGGTGCTTTTAAGTCTTTGTTGAAGCATAAGATAATAAAGGCTTAGCAACCACTGAACACATTCTTCACGCTGGAAGGGATGATTCATCTTGGAAATTTTATTTTCCCAAGAAGGACATAATTATATAATACTTAGCAGAGCAAAAGAGAGGGCAAGAGAGAGAAACAGGCAAATGTCAAATTAAGCCATGCCATCTATGGTTCCTAATATAATAAAGTGCTTTATATGTGTTTTCTTCTTAGACTAAAGCTTGTGAAACAGCGAGGATCCTGCATATTATATCATGGGGTTTTATTTGCTCCCTTGTCACTTATGAATCCCCGAACGTCCCACTGGGAGAATTTTGTAAGCTAATTGGAACCAAAAGGCAATTATAAGAAGTAGAACTGTAATCAGTGCCAAAAATAATATATATTTTTATCCACAATGAAAGTTAAATAACCTAGAAAATAGTTGTGATACTTCACACTTACAAATCATGCATCTACATGATCTTTATTCTAAGGAGTGAAAATGTTTTACACACATTGAGATTAATTCTCAAAGATCTCCATAAAGAGGGTAAATGTTATGCTCATTTAAGAACTGTGGTTTTAAAGGGCCACAGATGTATCACTGGTCTGCGGGGTGGTAGTTGTAGAATTAAAATTAGAGTCTCTTCCAGCTTTTGGTCTCCTACTTTAGTTCTAAATGTTAGACCATCTTACCCTTGTTTTAGGAGGGCCATTTAATGTTTTCTTAAACACCTCTCATGAAAACACACTTTTAAAGGGAATCTCGTCCTTTTGGGGTTGAAAAAGCAGGAAATAAAATATTGCTTTAAGCATAAGCTTTTGAGTTTCAGAATTAAAAAATCTCTTGGAGAAAATATCACACAGGAAAGAATGAAAAGAAAATAAATTAGACTTAGAATTTGGGAGATCACAGGAGGTGGGGATTCCTAGTCACACTGGGTGCAGAGGCAGGAACCCCAGAGGGTGGTGGCTCTTGCCTTGTCCAAGAGCCACAAGGTGTTGGGTTTCCCATTATCACCATCTGTTCCATCAAGTCACACTGGTGATAGATGTGCAGAAGTTGCCCCTTGTCTTACTTTACCTTGTCAAGGATTTTTACTTCCTATGGGACTGCTATGGACTTGCTATGTTTGATGTTCAAACACATAATCACACAATCAAGCTGCTGCTGCTGCTTTTTTTTAAAACAGAAGTGTTTTCCTCATTTTAAGCTTAATAAAAAATGAAGTGTTCAATTGAGGAGACCCTTTACTGGAAGGCCTGTTTTCTCAAACCTCCAGTGGTTGGTGTACATTTTATCCTCTGTCTAGACTTTCCCTTTTACCCCCATTCTCTTGGCTAAATCCTTCTTTACCATCAAGGCACAATATAATACTAGGGTCACCTTCTCTGGGGCCTTTTCTGAACCAAAAAGTACAAATAGTACTTGTCATACATTATCTTAAGCATCTGTCCATTCTCTTCCTGCTGGTTAGAGTACTTCCGAAAGATTGAAAACTGTGGCTTCCATCTCTTTCTCTCCAGTGCCTAGAATAAAATATACATTCAGTCCATAGGTCCAGAATATTCAGAGATGCTCTTTTTTATAGTGCTTATTTTTACGTTTTCAAATAGTTTATTAAATCCATGTTTGATTTGATGTTTGAGAGACCATTAAAATAGTCATGCTGTCAAATTCAAATTTGTCCTTCTCTCAGAATAGTCTTAAAACTGAAGTTGTGTCCTCAACTTATTCATCTGTGAAATGGGAATTTTAATTCTTCAATGACTCACTTCTGTGGGTTGTGAGACTCAAAGGAAGTAAACTTGAAAGAAAATTGAAAAGGAGAAAAATGTGTGCTTCCGTGTAATGACTAACAATTGTGTAACATATGCTTCATTTTCCCAAGTGTGAAAGTGATTATCTGCTTTTTGCAGTTTTTCTTTCTTTCTTTTTTTTTTTTTTTTTGCTGGGGCTGGGTTTGAACCCACCAGCTCCCGTATATGGGGCCAGCGCCCTACTCCTTTGAGCCATAGGTGCCACCCATGATTATCTGCTTTTTAAAGTTTTTACTATGAGGAATCCCAGTGAATTGTCTCAGAGAAGACAATCCTCCCCTCCCAATTCCTGTGCCCACTTGTTGAAATTTCCTAAATTCGAGATTAAACTTTGTACTTCATAATTAAACATAAAAGTGCAAGTGATAAATTCTGTAGAGAATGGTTGATTTAAATAAACATCATGGAGAAAAATCATGAGCCCTGTTCTCAGAACAGGCTTGGACGAGGAGGGCCTAGGGTATCCCATGGAGAGTGAAGGAGAGGAGGAAGGAAATGGAGAGATAAGTAAGGGTTTACAGAAAACCAGCTTTGCCCGGGGGATATGAGCAGGGATTTGAGTGATCTGTATGAGAATACGTAACCTGACCCAGAAATCCTCCAAGGGGTACAGCAGAGTGGGGTTAGTACATCTTTCCTCCCAAAACTTCTCCCTGCAACTTTAGAAGTCAGTCACTTCAAGAGATTTTTTTCCTTGCCTGCATTTATAAAGGAGACGTCTGATCCTTTCTAGACCAAACAAGAATGTTAGCTCCAATAGAATTGTCTAAAACTGTTAGTGTTTTTCTTTCTTGATCTAAAATCCAAGTGTTAATCTGTTTCAGAGGCAAATAAGAACATTAAAGAAATGTTAAAGAAGAATCAGATTTCCTTTGTTGAGAAGACTGATTCCTGACAGCAGAAGACTCATTGCTTTAGGTTATAAACCAGAGTAAACATCTCTGGGAATTGATAAATGCTTTTCTCAATTCAGATTTCTACACCAAGGGCATTTCTTCCTGGAGTCCAAAGCTTGATTTTTTTTTTTTTGCAGTTTTTGGCCAGGGCTGGGCTTGAACCCACCACCTCTGGCATATGGGTCAGCGCCCTACTCCTTTGAGCCAGAGGCACTGCCCTCAAAGCTTGATTTTTATCATGGGCGTGACACCTTCTCAGGCAGTGTTAAAGCTTAGTTTTCAGATGTTCCTCAGTTCCTCTTGGTTTTTCTTCTAAATTGACTCTCACCACTGATGTATCCAGAAATACCCAACCTTTTCCTCTCGGCCACACATTGGAAGAATAAGAGTTGTCTTGGGCTGCACAGTAAATACACAGACACTAAGGAAAGCTGATTAGCAAAAAGTAAAGGTACCTATGTATGTTTTGTAATATCTGAAACCACAGATAAGCAAAAAAAAAAACCTTGCAAAATCAATGTGCAGCCTGCAGGTTGGACACCCCTGAACCCATCCGTTCTATAAAATCAGGATAAGCCAAGGCAGAATCGAAATTGTGGCTGTAGGGATAAAAAGGTGTATGAAAAACATAGAGGCTTAGTTGGTGTTAGCATTATATATCTTGTAATCATGAGACCTGTATTATGACAGATGTTTACCTCTAAATATTGAGTTACATCAGGGTCCCTAATTACAGGAAAGGAGAAAAAAGGCTGAGCGTGACTGTAATAGAACAAAGGAGGCCTGGGAGAGATGATTACAGAAGATAATAGACTAGTAAAAGCCTGTAAGAGACGTTTTCCCTGGGTGATTGTCAGCTGGCTTTGATTGAAGCGATCATAAACGGAGTTTGCAGGAATGTTACCAAGTGTGCAGATTTTATCCTGGGAATTGGCAGACCTTTTGACAAAGAGGGTGAGGTCCTAAATTGGTAACTCTGAGTCCTAATAGAGAACAGTCCTTTCTTACACTTTCCAATGTTTGGTATAGTGCAGGTCATAATGTACTTAGACCAGGACACTGCCATCTATTAAAGTTCAGACAGTGAAGTAGTCCCTCTTTTTGTTTGTTTGTTTCTCTGGAGTGTAAGAAAAAAAAATATGAAAATTATAGGAGAAAAGTTCTGAGAAATTCTGTCAAGGTTTTCTCTTCCATTGCTTTCATTACCATATAATAAGCTGCATTCTGCCATAATTACTAGGAGTTTGTGTCTATCTCAGGATACTCTCAGTGGGCCATCAAGCTGGAGTTGCACCTGATCTGTTGATTTGATACCACAGATATATGACTTACCAAATAATAACATATGCTGAATTTTAATTATTCATGATAATCTGAATTCCTGATGAATGAGTGAATGAATGTGATTCTTAACAAGTCAATCCTATATATTTTGGAAAATAAATGATTCCACAGAGTTCAAATGGAAGTATTAAGCAGCTGAAATGTCCGTGTAGACTCTAAATAAATGCTGTTATCTTAAATTACTGACACAGACAATCCCTAATTAAGAATTTGTGGATCAAATGTGTTTTGGCTCCATAGTTGAAGTACTATCGGCACTTAGGAATAGTATGTAATCGAAGAACTTTGATGACAGCAGTGGGTCAGTTAAATGGCCTGCTCAAGACAGAAGCCCAGCAGTAAAACACCAGGCTCCTGGTCCCCTAACCATATCTCATTGTTACCTCATAGGGTTTTTAAGATCTAAAATTCCACAAAAATCTATGAAAATAATCAAAACAAAATCTCATTGAGGAATTTACATTATTTGAAAGAGATTCCTTGAAGACAGTGGCTATATCTATTGATTTTTAGTCTCTTAATACCTAGCACAGAGCTTTGTACATATTAGCAAGTTAATAAACTTTTTCTTAAGGCCATAATTGTGTTCTTGGTAGACAGAATAGGAATATTAAGAATGCCTGATGCTGTCATGAGCACTCAATGTGTATAGTACTATAGAATACTTCCTTTGTGATTATTTATGATTCAAATGTCACAAATGATAAAACATTTGTTGTCTGCTGGTATTAGAAAAACAGATTACTAGGCAGGGAATGGTGGCTCGTGCCTGTAATCCTAGCCCTTTGGGAGGCTGAGGCAGGTGGATTGCTTGAGCTCAGGAATTCATGACCAGCTTGAGCAAAAGTGAGATCCCCATTGCTACAAAAACTAGAAAAACTAGCTAGGTGTTCTGGCAGGTGCCTGTAGTCCCAGCTGTTTGGGAGGCTGAAACAAGAGGATCGCTTGAGCCTAAGAGTTTGAGGTTGCTGTGAGCTATGCTAGCACAGCACTCAACCCAGGGCTACCAGGTGAGACCCTGTCTCAAAAAAAAGGAATTACTGCAGACCTTTGTCAAGCCTGGAGTTTGGGGGAGTTACATATATGGCTTCTCCCCAAGTAGGACTCTTTCCAAGATGTGGTAGAATCTTCTTTCCAGATTTGGTATTGAGTGATCACTTAGGATTTGGCTCACCTACGCACAGATTGGTTTTTGCTTGTTGAATTCTTTTTTTTCCCTATTATCAAAGGTGTGCTCTTGTTTCACTTCACCAGGAAAACACAATCAAGAGATTGTGGTTTAGGATTGCGTCATGTACAACATTTCACCCAGTGGGACTTGTGAGAAAAAGCCTTAAGGTCACATCATCAGAAGTTCTCTTTTTTCTGGAGAATTGCAGAGACCTCACCAAATACATTTTTGAATATCAAGAAAAATATTCCCTAAAGTCTCCTTCTACTGTTATATTCATCTCACATCTAATAAGTGTAGAAATACAGCTTATGGATTTTAGTGGGTTTTTTTTTCTCTGTGTACATTTCACAACTTTCAATTTTTAAAGGGTTTTTGACACTTCCATCTGCCAAAATTTCAGAGACATAGTAAACACAGTTTTGTGTGAATTGGAAAAACTATCAAATATAATCGAGTCCTTTGTCATCTATTTTGATGACTTGATTCAATTATACGTAAACCCATACAAATTGAAGGTAAATTTAATTTCAGAGAATCTAGACCAAGGTGTAAATTTTTAGAGTTATTCAGAATTATACACCTATGAAAGCCACTTAACAACAGTGAACTATACTAGCTAGATGGAAATTTCTTACTGTCTTTTGAAAAAAGTCTCATGCGGTTTACTGTTAAACACTGGGGAAAAGTTGACGAGCTTTTTTGACTTAGAAATAACAAAAGGACGTGATTTTTCTCCTTCTTCTTCTGTATGCCTGTACAAAGAGTTTGGGATTCATTATGATGACCATTCAGTGTCACCATACACAGTTATATCTGACCAGATGTCGAGGTGTTCACTGGCGGGAAATGTGTATCTTACGCATAAGACGGGGAAATTAACAGGGAAAGAATCTATTTGCAAGAAATCATTTGAGCAAAGAAATGCACTATCTGGAATACATCATTTTCTGTTCAGGTGAAAGTGATTTGAGAATCTATGTTCTTTGTGGCTTAGCAAATTTACCTAAATATAAGGAGAGTGGGCTTATGAAAGGAGTAGGCATTTCTATTTAAATCACATATGAATGAGCCAACTAAAGAGAAAATTTAGGAATAAAGGAATTGGGAATAATCAAACAGCCTTATTGTGGCTAAAATAGAAAAGAAGTACTGAGCGTTCGCAGAGTGCTTTCACACTTGTTAATGCTTTGATCCTGTAGCAGCCGGGTGAGGTATGTGTGGCAGATCTTGTCATCGTTGTTTAACCATTGAGACTTGCCTAAGGCTGCACAGCTTTTTATAGCAGAGCTTGGAATAGAATGAGCTCTTCCGATGCCACATCCCTATCCTACTGACTTTCTGTGTTTTTCAAGAACCAGCTCTCACATATTTCTAACTGAACATGAGAGTTACAGTTTGGCTGCATTTATGACTACAAATCACTCCTCACCAACGGCCGGTTTCAGACTGGGTCTTTTCCTGATATTCTCCCCTTTTCCGGTCCTTCCATTTCCTTTCATGGCCTCACAAACCTTATCAGAATAATTCTAAAAATAATGCTGGCTTTTATGGATCTATCTTTCTGTCCATCCATTCATCCATCTATCCACCCTCCCATCTGGTCAATAACCTAATTTGTATCTTCAGTACAGTCACCTATATTCCTATAGCTCATGGTGACGCTGTATATCTTTCCCCACATACTCAAACTGTATATTCTAACAGTGGGGAAGTGGCTGGGCAGAGTGACAGTTGCTCTGGCCATTACCCGTGTGTGATCAATTGCTTATAATCTCCATAGCACCATCGTGCATACGTTGAGAATGTTCGGGGCATTGTAACTTGGGAGAATTTCCAATCTTTCATAAATAACCATTAATCTGTCCCTTTTACATTCAGCTTTCCACATCTGTTTCAAATCGTTCAGTGCTATTCCAGGAGTGCATTAAAGCTCCAATCCAGGTAGTATTAAGGGGATAAATGAGCCACAGGGAAGAGACACTGTATTTTTCTTAAAGCAATTCTCTCTTCTTTTTACCAAGTTAGGAGCCAAGCAATTTATGATTAAGATTTTCGGAGGATATCCTCTGTCATTTTAAGCCATCCTTGTCTCTGGGTTTATAAATGAGGTTTTAGCTCTGGCATCCTGACGTACAGTCATGTTTTTCTCCGTACAGGTAGATTGTGACTGTCATTTCTGCCAGAAAATCTAAAGTAATTTTAATTCATTATGATTCACTGTGGATTCTTATTGAAGAAAAAATGAGGCATAGTTAAAAACCTAAGGTCAGTTCGAAATAAATAAGTGCCTGAGTGTGCATTTATATTTCTGATGTTTAGGGAGTCCAGAGAAAGCTGTCAATAATTTTAGTTTGATGCATTTTGTACAAGAAGCAACTCGCTTTTTAGGGGAAAAAACACATTTTTTTATGAATTATAATTTAATATTTTGCTTTGTGTCTGCTCTGATTTATTGAATAAAAATTATAAAGATGGGCCTTTGCTCACCACATAGGCCACATAACCTACATGTATTCTCTCAGGTACTTTCCAAATCAAGTATTTTCATAAGAATGTACTGTTAGATTTACAAAAGGCCTCTCACATCGTACAGAGATGCCCTGCGGAATAAATGCATATAAAGAGAGTCCTGTATGGGATATCAGATGACCCACAAGTACGAAAGAGCAATGTTTTCACGTTGACCTTGACGATGGTAAGGCACTCACAGAACTATCAGACGGGGGGATAACTCAAAGATGATTCCGTATCTCTGGAATTTGTAAAAGGCCTATAGAGGATGACAAGCTGATTATCTGACCCATAATAAAATGCCCACACAGGACTGTAAAGAAGAAGGAAACTCAGTTACATGTCTCTCATCAAGGTTAGTAGAAAGCTCAGATAGATTATCACATAAAGTGCGCTCTATCATTGGCTTTGGAGGTGGCTTATTTCACAGTCTGCAGATTTCCCAGTTGAAGTCTGAAGTTCTGTCTATGCGTAGGAGATTGACAGCTGCTCCACCCATTAGTATTAATGAATTACCAACCCACATCCCACACACATCCACCAAGAACCCAAAGGCACCCCTCCTACACACTACTTTGTTTTGAATCCTCCAACTGTTGTAGGATGGCTATTTCCTTAATAGGTGGAAATTATCGAATACAGCATGTATTATTTCCTTTAGCTAAAACTGATGTCTCATAGGAATTAATGAGAAATCCTAACTTTATTTATCTGCTAAGGCTGGTTAAATTATCTTTTACCTCTTTGTCATCTAAGGAATGCCTATGACCATTAAGGAAATGTGACCCACGCTGCTAGGGCATTTCATGAAGGATAAGTCAATTCAGAGAGACCGTGGCAGTGAAATTTTTTTCCCTTCTGAAAGACCTCCAGTAGTGTCCTTGTAGTGAGTTAAGAAAGAACAAAATGGTTTTCAATACGATGAAAACCCTCGTTCTGTGGTTTACATAGAACAGTTTGAATTCAGACCTTTTGTCCTGGCACAGTTATTGATTACTTCTCCTTTACTCTCAAAATGTCCTAGTTTGGATAGAAAATTATGTGTTCACCCAGTTTTAGGGCCTTTTCATGCAGTTTTAGGGTATTTCTTACACAATCATGTTCCCTTCCCCTACTGTCTGGGATGATTTCAGTTCCCATTCATGCCTTTTGTGGGGAACACTTGGTTCTACAAGGGAAGAAAGAAAAAGCAAAAATCTCTGCCAGCCCATGCACCTTCATAAGTCACAGAATTCATCGTGCTTTCTTCTAATCATTCTTTGGGTCCTCATTCCCTTCCTGTTTTGTGACATTCCATTCTCCAATAATATTCTTACCTAAAATGTCAGACAGGTCAAGGAATGTTACTATATGGATACTTTCATATAGAAACAGGCAGCTCAGTGTGTTTCAGTGCTTGTTTATATAAGAAAAGAAGCCAAATGTAGAGTCATAGGTCACTTTAGGATGGGGGTATGTTCAGACAAACTCATCACTGTGCAAACATCTTTGAGCGTAGTTCCACACACTTAGCTGGTACAGCCTATTGCACACCTGGACTCTTGGGGCTGGTCTACTCTCCAGGCTACAGACCTGCAAGGCAGGTTACTGTACTGAGTGCCTGAGGCAGTTATAACACAGTGCTAAGTGTTTGTGTATCTAAACATAGGAAAGGCACAGCAAAAATACGGTATTAAAACCTTATGAAACCTCCGCTGACCACGTATCAAGTTTAACAATTGAGAAAATTGTGTCTTTTTTTCCTTCCTTTTCTGAGGTGTAAGAAGTTGATGGCCAGGTAGAACTGGTTACAATGCAGAAGTAACTCTGAGGGTCCTCAGTAACAGCACCATGTATCAGCATTCTGAGGTTTTCATCTGCAGTAAATTTCTTCTTAACTTTGGTATTTTTTTTTTTTCCCCTCACTTAGGGTAGAAATTTAGCATCTGGAGAGGTTGGATTTTTTCCAAGTGATGCTGTCAAGCCTTCCCCATGTGTAAGTACTAGTATTTTATTACTTTCTGGTTTTATTTTTTATATCACGATTGTGTAAGACGCTATGGACGAGTCTGTTTTATTATGTTCTTCTTTTGTTTTTGAGATCATGATTAATTGTGTCAGAAGCTATGAAGGATTCTGGCCAGGTCACTCATTAATTTTATTAATATTTATTACATTGATTAATATTACATTCATTGATATTTTTGAGAGTGATCTTATTATTTCCATCATCATTATGATTCCGTTGTTAATGGCATTTGTAAATGTTAAGGAAATATAAGTAAAAAGCAGATTTAACTCAGTAGAATTTACAAAATTAAGTTTTCTAAATTTTTTCAGAATAAATAAACCAAGACTACAGATTAGATGTACTATACAAGTTCCCCTTCTCCTGCTGAGGTGAGAATGGTAGGTTCTAATCTACTCCCAGTCACCTGGGTTACAGGGTAATATTATATACTTCACCTGGTGGCTTTGAAAGCATCCTAGACTATGAAAAGTCTACAAATTCTTCAGTCGAATCTCTAAATACATTTTCCATGCTTGGTGTGTCATTACTTTTATTAATGTCATAGTGAAATTTTCTGAAAATATCAAACACAGATGGAAGGAAATAATACAAAATGAATATCACATAAAATATACTCCCTGGTGCATTATGATACTGATAAATTTGTTTACAGTGCTGTGATTTTTAGCATCATAATTTGGTATTTAGGGTGGTTTTGCCCCCAAACTTTTTAAGTTAAATTGACTTTGAAGTAAATGAAATTCCTTCACTAATAGGGTAAAGACAGTTACCTGCAGAAAACAAAAACCTCTCCTTAAACTAACCTGGTTACTATCTTCTAGTAGTTCCTGAGTTTCTAAACTGGCTTTCCTTTTAATATTATAAACATAAATGTCTGCCACCCTTGACTTCAGAATGTAGTCAACAAGACCACACTCCACTCATGCGAGCTGAGTTATTTTCAAAAGTAAAGAAAATTTAAAAAAACTGTTCTTCTGTTAGTTTTAGGATCTAATGTTACATTTTTAAATCTTAGATCGTGTTATCTGGAAAGATTGTTGAAATCTGATTCTCCTTTTATTAGATAAGCAAAAAATGAGTTTTGGCTCGTCTGTCATTTTATGAATGAGATTCTGGCTTTCTGTCTGTAAAGCAGTCATGTTTAGATGAAAGCAGGTGGCAAGAGATTAAACATTCTAACATTAAGAGTTTGGGAACGTACAGCCATCAAGTCATGAATATTAAACATTTCATATACCAAGTACTGTTTTCTGTTTACAGCCTCTTGAATACAGCATAAAATGAGCATTTGAGGTTTTCTGTTGAGTGAGTGGATAAAGGAGTGAAAAAGCAAGCGGAAGTCCTTAGCTGTATATAGACAAGAATGATAGATACAAATTAAATCAGTTTAGAGATGCGTATTGAAGGGTCGTTGGCGACCCAGTAAGTGACTAGAAGGAGAAATATGTTCAGAAGTTTTAAGATGATAAAAAGTTACAGACTACTGCCTAGTTATGGTAGATTTCCAACTAAATGTGGTGGTTGTTATAGCTCTATTACAATTTAATGCTTAGTGAAATCATAGGATTATTTATTAATTATAGGGCAAGTCAAGTGAAGGGAAGTAGGAGGGAATAGGGTGAAGGAGTTTGGCAATGGTGTTGCTTTTGACCCTGGAATATATTGTTTATCAGAATCACGCTTAGTATTCCATTCTGAACTTAAAAATTATTTTCCTGGTTATCCTGTGCCTGTCTCCTCAAAAGTTTTGAGGTATTCTGCTGAAAACCAAGAACTGAGAACACAGGATGTGCATGAATGGGATAATCTCATTTTTGGTGATATGGTGACCTGGAGCTGCAGCACAAGGCAAACTTGGGCATTATCTCTAATTTCAGGAGCCTTCAGTGGTGAACTAGGGAAAAAAATTCATCCCACAGGTATTAGATCTGAGTTGGGTAGAAAAACACAAAGCATTCTCCCAAACCACCCAAGATGTAGGGCTGGAATTTATACCACCTCTCTGGCTAAAATAGTCTAAACTAGAAATCTAGTTTAAAATGATTTGATTCCACCCTGATTGTTCCCCCAATGAAAATACAGATGCTTTCTGTGTTGGAATCTATTTATGTATAGTTCTCAAATAATTTTTACAGATAAAGTTCTAGGGAACAAAATCCACAATTTGGAATTATTCAGTTCACGAAGAAACAAACCACTCTGAGCTAAGATCAGTACAAGTGACAAAATAAAGAATTAGGCCCACAAAGACAGCAGATAATTGGAATTATTAGGTACTAAGTGCAAAATTTTATTTTTAATATGATTGAAGAAATTAAAAAAGAGGATAAAGACTAAGGGGAGAACAAGACTATCCAAATGTCTGGGCATGTTTCAAAAAGATTCAGGTACAGTAATTGAAATGAAAGCTTTTCTGGACACATTACATGGCGTGTCAGACACAGTTGTATGGAAAATTGGAAAAAAAAATCTGAAGAAATTTCTGAGAACATGTCAAAGAGATTAAGAAATGGAAAATATAACAGAAAATGGAGTGTTGGGATTCAAAGACATCTAATAGAAAAAAGAGGTAATTGTGGAAAGGAAATATTCAAATAAATAATGGCTAAGAACTTTCCAGAATCTGTAGTGAAGTCAAGAAGAATATATTAAAATTAGTCAACACTTTGATGCACTATAGTGAAAGTGTAGGACATTAAAGACAAAATTCAAGAGAAAGGGAAAAAACAGATTGCCAATAAAGGGTTGATTACTAAACTCACTTTGAAGAACAATTATGGAAGCAACAAGTGTTTCCAGTTCCCTTCTTATAATTGTCAGGACCTCCAGTTGGTCCTGTTCTCCCAGAGGATTGTAGAAAACAACTATAAGTTGTGTATAAAACAAAAATGACTATCTGAAGGCACTGGTGAGAAAAAGAATTGACACTTTGAAAAAGAGGATGATAATTAGGTGAGTTTTCTGGTTTTATAGCTAGCTTGAGGGCAGGCACTAGTTTGTACCTTGTAGAGTGGCTAAAATTGAGATAGAAACCTTATAGTTTCTATATCTCTAGCTTGAAGAGCCAGAATATAGAGTTTAAAGCAGTAACAGCTGCTGGAAATGGAGGTAGAAAATCTTAGACAGGAAAGTGTCAGAGAGCACAAACCTCAAATTCTCTGTGTAACCTCTACCCAAGTCTCTGGCTGAGTAGTATAGATTCCAAGCAGCTCAGCTTAGGCTCAAAGAATTCAGCGGGCTCTTAACACAGGAGAGACAGTTTGCAGTTGGAATCAACCAAGTAAACTGCCTACTTTAAGAAAAGCCACATTCTTTTCAGGAATATAACAGAATCCAGAGCTTCTACAGTGGAAGCATTCTGGATTCTCTAGACATTCTAGGCATTTAAGAAGTGGAATCTAGAAGAAATTGACATTCAACTTAGCAGAATCCAAGTGAAAAAGTTACACAATAGCAAAGAAACACAAAAATGTGAACTATACTTAATAGAAAGAAGACTGATAGGAAATGTCCCAAGTCATCAATTAGCAGGAGAGGATTTTAAAAGCAACGATTATTACTTGCCTGAGAACACAAAGGATAATATGTATTGATGGACAGGAAACCTCAGTATAAAAAAAATGAAGATTTTAGAATGTGAAAGTACAATATCTGAAATAATAATAATATGTTGAAAGTTGGAGAGAAAATTAGTCAACTTAGAAATTTATCTTTTCTAAATGGGGGGGGGGGGAAATGACATTTCTAGCCCAATGAACGCAGAAAAAATTCCCTTTAAAGTGTCCCATCTAACTTTATAAGATGTACTTCCTGAATATATACGTATAATTTGGTGCACATTTTACGTTCCCAACAAAATATTTAATAGTATGTATTTATAGCAGAAATTTAACAATGTAAAATGTCCAGGATGAAGACGAAAAATGACATTGAAAAAAAATTCTAACAGTATTCTCAAAGCTGAGACAGTACCTAGTAGGAAATTATCTATAGTCTTAAATCTGAAGCATCTGCCCAAAATATAAAGAGAGGGAAAGAGGGCCCACGACAGACGGAAAAGGACAGAACCCCACCCTAGTTACAGGGATTGGGGCCAGAATATACCCACCAAAAAGGGAAAAAGCTCTAGAAGGACATTTTTGGGATGGAATAGCCTCAGTCATCTGTTATACTTTAGAATTTCATGTCACTTTTTTTTTGATATCTACAATTTTACCAGCAAAGGGAGTCCACTGTTAGAATATGTTGAAATTCTTTATCCTCCTCTTCCCTGTCCCTTTTCTTGTTGTTCTGCATGGAAAGGAGCTTGGTGTAGGAATATACAATAGTCTTTTAAAGAATACAGAGAGAAAGAAAGAAAGAAGAAATATTATTTTTCTATCAGATTTCAGAAGCCATGTATCTTATATCAAAAGGGAAACTGTCAAAGATCAATTTCTATTTATGAAAACAAAATAATGTTAAGGAAATATTTGCAAGATTATAATGAGTGTAATTAACATTTAACATCAATTGCTATGTATAGGATTTTACAAAGTGATGATATTCAAAATGTGAATATTGAATATTGAATTTGCAAAGTGATGATATTCAAAATATGAATATTGAATATTCAAAATAGTCAAATGAATTAAAAATAATCAAAGGAAAATTTTGACTAAGGAGGAAAATTTTTTTTGTTTTTGTCCAGGGCTGGGTTTGAACCTGCCACCTCTGGTGTATGGGGCTGGTGCCCTACTCCTTGAGCCACAGGCACCACCCAGAGGGATACATTTTTTTGAGACAGCTTGAGTATCCCTAATCCTAAAATTCAAAATGCCATAAAATCTGAAATATTATCAAATCAAAAACTTTTTGAGACCTGACATGACATCAAAGGAATTTCTCACTGGAGCATTTTCCATTTGGATTTTTGGATTAGAGTTGCTGAATTTACCACAAATATTCCAAAATTTAAAAAAAAAATCTAAAATCTGAAACGTTTCTGATCCTAGGCATTCGGATAAGAGATACTCAACCTATGTATAACTCTTAACCTGGAAGGGCGAAACAGTAACAGCCCATTATGCAAATTGTCTGTACTCCCAATCTTTACTCAGAAATTTATAAACTTTGCCACCCCCATATTAAGTATTTTATTTATTTTTTGCATATTAGTATACCTTCTTTGGTTTTGTTCATTTTCTAGTTGGCTATCAGAAGCCAGGAACTTTCTCTTTATTTATTTATTTTTTGATTAAATCATAGCTGTATACATTAATGCAATTATGGGGTACAATATGCTGGTTTTATATACAATTTGAAATTCTTTCATCAAACTGGTTAACACAGCCTTCACCACATTTTCTTAGTTATTGTGTTCAGACATTTGTGTTCTCCACTTAGTAGATTTAACATGTACCCTTGTACAGTGAATGCACCATGGGTGTCGGCCCATTTTCTTCTGGTGCAAAACGCTATACAAGAAAGGGGAAAATGAATAGTTTCCATGACGTTTTTTCTGAACGAAATGTTCTAGCTGCTAGATTTCAAAACTGGAGCTTGGAACTTAAATTACCAAATCGGAGTTTACATGCAGTCTATATTGTTTATTTTGCATGTTTTCTTGGTGTCTTGGGAAAGCCAAGTAATGCTGTTTGGTTTTCTTAATAGCATTTTCATTTTAATTTTCTATGATAGGATTAAATTGCCTTGATGATAAATATTAAAAGCTTCTAGTTTATATTTTCCTGCTGTCTGTCTCCATAGAGTTACAGTGGCAGTAAAATGAATGAAAGAATGAATTAAAGTGAAATGAATTATTTTTCACTTCTCTGACATGTACCGTGATTCACTCTGTATAAAATTGCCAATGGATAGTTCCAGGACTGTGCTACTTAGGGTTTTATAGAGCTGAGTCAGCTGAACTGAATTAATGATTGATTTCTAAAAGCTTCCCTTAAGTAAACTTAATCTATTTTTCCCTTTTCATATCCTAGGTGCCCAAACCAGTAGATTATTCTTGCCAACCCTGGTAAGTATTAAAAGTGTTTATGTAGCTCAGTTGAAATACTATACCCTTAGCTCCAGGACACCTTAAGTGGGGGGTAGTAAACCGCATTCCATTTCCATTTGTCTTGGCTAAAAGTGTTTTCACGTGTAACAAAACACCATCATGAATTCACATATTGCTGACCTTTCCATATCTTTATCAGCGAGGAATGTGTGTGTGTGTGTTTATGAAGGCCGTGGACTATACATTAAATGTTTGTGACACCCACAGAGATGAATGGGACATAGGCATACACATTGAGTGTTTCCTGTATTGTAGAAAGGTAGATTTCATGAAGCAGATAGGAAAAACACATATGATTTCCTTGTGTGAAACTAAAAGTTAGCTCATCAGGTGCAGTAGTGGATTCTAAGGCTGCAATCTCTAACATGTCATGTGCGAGCAGCAAGATATACCCAGGTCTAAGTTTTGAGGCTGGATGAAACATAGTTACCACTTGAAAGCTGGCAGCATCATTAACAAAACTGAGGACGTGAAGTCCCTAGTGATTATTATTTTCTAGCTATTTTCAGCTAGAAAAAATATATTAATGATCCAGAAAAGTTAGGATTATCATATGATGATGACTAATGTACACTATTTACTGTGTGCTTACACCTTTTATTCTTACACATTTTATTCTACATATTTTATTTCTTTTTTGTTTAACATTTAATAAAGAAGGTGTTGTTATTATTTTTTTATGAGTGAAGGAACAAAGGATAAGATTACTCAACTAGTGAGTGGTAGAAGCAGAATTCCAAGTCATGCCATCTGTATATTGCTGTACAGGCCCTCCAATACGAAATAAAATGTGGGCACATTACCCATGTCTATTTATTTTTCTGAATTTTGTGTTCAGTTAAAATCACTGAATCTATTTTCATTTCCTTGATGTTACAGTATATACGTACAAATGAAAGATCAGGATGTGTGTATAAATGGAATACCCTGAGAATATACAATACTACTGCAGTTTTCAAATGTAGATACCACCCGAATTGTCTGATTTTTTTTTTAATATTCTGATTATTTTGTGTTCTATGACCAAGGCGTGGAATGTGCCAGGTGCTTTTGAATGTGCAGAAGGCTGTGGCCCACGGTACAGGCTCTCCTGCTCCCCAGTCCCCTCTCTTGTGCCTTCTGAGTCACTGTCCACCCCTCTGACATCCCTCCTTGGGCCTCTGTACTGAGCCTGCTGAGGAAAGTGTAGCAGGTTTGTGAGAGAACTGGGAGTCTTTGCTTCCTTTTTACCTGATATAAAGACAAATTCAAGGTCTTATTTTTTTTTTTTTTGAGACGGCGCCTCAAGCTATCCCCCTGGGTAGAGTGCCATGGCATCACGCTCATAGTAACCTCCAACTCCTGGGCTCAAGCGAGTCTCCTGCCTCAGCCTCCCAAGTAGCTGGGACTACAGGCGCACAGTGCCTGGCCATTTTTTTTTTTGGTTGCAGCCATCATTGTTGTCTGGCGGGCCCGGGCTGGGGAATCGAACCCGCCACCTTAGGTGTATGTGGCCGGCGCCTTAGCCGCTTGAGCCACAGGCGCCAAGCCAAGGTCTTATAGTTTCTGTGGAATTTAAGACCATATCCTGACAGGAATTAAATTTGGAGATTAGTGTTGATAGTGATGACAATCAGGCTTACCAAAACATCAAGTACTGATAAGACTCCAGAAAGCACAGTGACTAGCTTCCTTCTCTCTATTACCGGTTTTGTGTAACTAGGTGTTACAGTTACAAGGGACCTGAGAACCCTTCAGAGCACAAGAGGATACCCTTTGTTTTAGAATGCACCCTTCCAATATACCATATAAAATTCTGCTGAAAATGAGACCAGTTAGAATAATATTATTCATACTGATCAAAGGTCAAGGTGTTTGGCTAAGGAAGAGCTTTGAAAATTGGAAGAAATCAAGATATTTTATGGTAGAAGTTTAAAATTACTTTTTATTTTTCTGGAGCAAGCTAGTTTATTCAAACTAAACAGGCAGTTTTATGTGAATTGTCTTCTGCCAGGGAACAAAATGATCAACTACACCAGAAAGTGGGATGTTCAATTTTAGAAATTCTAAACTGTTTAGAGACTGTAATACTGAATGTTTTTCTCAAGTCACTAAGAAGTTGAATATCACTAACTATATTATCCATTCATTATTTCCATATTTAAAAGTAAATTGTACCCATAAGGTAAATGTGGTCGTTTATATAGCCTATGAAATAGAAAAGAAAATCAAGATTATTATCATTGATAACCTACGTTTGTGGGTGTCAAAAGGCAAGAGTGAAGCATGAGGCTGAAAACTGGGGACCTCTGGAAATCTGTGTGTAGAACAGCAGGTAGATGCCTGCAGGTTCCTGCCCTGTCCTCCTAGTTTTGGGGAAGTTTGCTTTTTCCTACCATGTCAGGAGATACTAGTGTTAGGAGGTATATTATGTGGGGAAAAATGAAACATATAGGATCCAGAATTGGAAAATCTAGGCCCTGCAGAGATTAGGGAGATTCTGTACTGCAAAAGAAGGGGTTAAATTAGGGGACGTCTGAATGATGGGGCACATGCTGAATGATGGGGACAATGCTGAATGATGATTTGTCCCAGTACCTTGGTGTGGCTGATCATCGGCCTCGTGACAGCTGGGTCTCACACATACTGTCCCCTCCTTACTTGAAAGGTGTTTGTCTAAAGAAGATGAACACAGAGTAAAAAACCTAAATCTTAACTTTTGGGTGCCCAATTATCAGGTTCTTGCCTTCTACCCAAAGAGCCTATCCTGGTGTGCACACACGCAGAGATTCCAGTCAGTTCTTGGGTGCCTTGGTCCTAAGTGTAAACAGACAACAAAGGGTAACCATAGGATTGAGGCAAACCCTGAACTACTGTATAAATAAAGTAAATGGAAAGGGTGGCGCCTGTGGCTCAAAGGAGTAGGGCGCTGGCCCCATATGCTGAAGATGGCAAGTTCAAACCCAGCCCGGGCCAAAAATTGCAAAAAATAAAATAAAATAAAATAAAATAAATGGAAAAAAGAAACTTGAAAATAGACATTGGAGGAGGCAGAAGAACTAAAAAAAAAATTTTATTTACACCTTCAAAGTTAAGACATCACATCAATGGAAGTGAGCTGGTTATTTTACAAAATGGGTAATCAGAATAAGAAGGAGTTCTTATGATTTTAATATAGTAGAAGTATTGCAAAATAAAGTTGAATAAATCTTCCAAAAAGTCAAAGCAGTAGCTAAAATGGGAGAAAAGACATAGAAATTAGATTATTGCAAAGTATACCGTTCTTCTAGCAAGAACTCCAGAAAGCGAAAACCAAGGGCAGTAATTATCAAGAAATAATACAAAAATTCCTCAGAACTGGAGGACATGTGGCTCCAAGTTGAAGATGCTACTGAAAGCCCAGGGCAAGATAAGAAAGCACATTATCATGAAAGTTTAGTGTAGGGAATACAGAAAGAATCTGAAAGTTTCTAGGAAGAAAAAAAATCAGGTTACATGTAAAGGGTCAGAAATGGCATTGAATGGAAGTTAGAAGACAGCAGACCAAAGCTTTAAGATTTAAGAGGCAAAATAATTTCTCACCTAGAACTCTTTACCCAGCCAAATTGTGAGGTAAGTGTTAGGTAAAATAAAATATTTTCATAGATGTAGACCTTCAGAGTATTACACCCCATGTATCCATTTATAAGAAGCTAAAAAAATGAGCTAGTAAACCAAGGAAGAGGGAGACACAGAATCCAAGAAAGGACAGTGAAGAGAAGTCCTGGAGTGCAGTGACTTAGCAGGCTTAGAGGGCAAGCAGTATCAATGCACCAAGAAAGTGGAGGGCTCACCAGAAGAGGATCCATAGATAAATTAACAGGGTACATGGTTGTCTCAGTTCATGTTATGCTGCTACAGGTTAAATATTTGAAATTGTTTGAAATGCTTAAGACCAATGTATTGGATTTCAGGGACTTTTTTTTCTTATTTTGGAGAATTTGCATGTACATAATGAGATATGTATCATGAGGATAGGAGCCAAGTCTAAACACAAAATTCATTTGTGTTTCATTTATACCTTATGCACATAACATGAGAGTAATTTTATACGATATTTTTAGCTTTTTTCATAAGGCAAAGTTTGGACTGCATGTGACTGCAACCTGCATTTTTCACATGTGGAATCATTGTCAGTACTCAAAGTTTCACATTTTGGAGGGCTTCAGATATTTGTATCAGGTATGCTCCACTGCATAACAGAATACCACAAACTGGGTAATTTATAAAGGAAAGAGATTTATTTGGCCCATGGTTCTAAAGGATGGGAAATCCAACATCAAGTGGCTACATCTGACCAGGGCCTTTTTATAGCATCATTAACTCTGAGAGGAAGTAGAGTTCGAGAGATAGAGAAAGGGTGGGAGCCAGACTCATCCTTTGTATCAGATACTCATTCCCTAGATAAATAACCATGTCTACAGTAACAGCATTAGCCATTCATGAGGGTATAGCCTCAGGACCTAATCACCTCTTACAAGTCCCCCTGCCCAGTACTGTTACAATGGGCAGTTAAATTTCAATATGAGTTTCAGTGGGGATATTCAAACAGCAGTGGTATTGAAACTGTGTTAACCTGAAACAATAAGAAAAATAAAGAAAATGTATTTTTGAGTGGTTTATTTGGAGAATTGGGAAGGAGTTTGTGATAGAAACTAAGAACTTGAGTAAACCAAAACATGTAAGCAACTACCTTGTGGAGGCCAGATACTCGTTGAAGGTGACAGCATGCTAAAACTGGGCCAGATGGGGTGGTGCCTGTGGCTCACAGGAACAGGGCGCCAGCCCCATGTGCCAGAGGTGGCGGGTTCAAACCAGGCCCGGGTCAAAAACTGCAAAAAAAAAAAAAAAAAAAAAAAAAACTGGGCCAGATGACAGTTTGGGTTTGCATAGGCTACACAAAGAGTGAACAGCAGTTCTAAGAAGGACTGAGTATACATGGCAGGGAAAAAATGATTTTCCTTCCTTCTGTCTAAAATTGATAAGAAATTGTAATATAACCATGTTACTTAGAAATGTACGAAGTAAAAAGAAGAAAAAAGTAGATGAAATATTTGCAATGGAACTTGCAGTAGAATGCTGGTATGGCGGAGCACTGCTGCCTTTTCATTATAAGTTGACTTTTTAGTCTATGTCTTTAGTCTTTTTACTTTGATAAAAATGCATGCACTACATGGTAACCATGATAGTGTAATGGAGAGGGGGATGCAAGATGTAGGATAACATTCTTTAGATGGGATGGTCAGACAACGAGAGTGGTGAGAAGTGATTGTGTGCTGACAGAGGAGGAGTGCTGCCAGACTTTGAACTCAAAAGGAGCTAGATGAGTTCCTGGGCCTGAAAGAAGGCTGGAGTCTGGAGTAATGAGGGGATTGTAAGAGAGAAAGGCTGAAGAGAAGTAGGCGTGTGTCAGATCATCCTAGATCATAATGGTTTATGAGTTATTATAACTTTGCTTTTAGCCTAAGGCACCATCTGCATAAAAGGTCCTACTCCTCTCTGTACTTGATGAAAACTTAATGTTCTCTGACTCAGGCTTTTAAGGATGGTCTACCATGTGCTTTTTTTTTTTTTTCTTTGAGACAGATTCTCACTCTGTCACCCTGGGTAGAGTGCCATGGAGGGATGGCTCACAGCAACTTCAAACTCTTGGGCTCAAGAGTTCCTCTTGCCTCAGCCTCCTGAGTGGCTGGGACTACAGGGACCCACCACAATGCCTGGCTAGTTTTTCTATTTTTAGTAGAGATGGAGTCTCACCCTTAGGCTGGTCTCAGACTCCTGAGCTCAGGTGATCCACCTATCTCAGCCTCCCAGAGTTTTAGGATTATAGGCATGAGCCACCATGCCTGGCCTACCATGTGCATTTAAAATAAATATTTAGTTTAGAGGTGCATTATTTTTTTTTGAGACAAGATTGCACTCTGTCATGAGGCTGGAGTGTGGTGATCTCATCATCTTAGCTCACTACAACCTTAAATTCCTGGGCTTAAGTGATCGACTTACATCAGCTTCCTGAGTAGCTGGACTATAGGCATATACCTCACTCTAGTTTTTTTAGAGGTAGGAGTCTTACTCTTGCTAAGGCTGTTTTTGAACTTCTGAACTCAAGTGATTCTTCTTCCTTGGCCTCCCAGAGTGCTAGGATTACAGGCATGAGGTACCATATCCAGGCTAGAGGTGGATTTTTGTAGTGGGTTATTCTTTGAGTCAGAGAATTTTCTGGAATACTAGTTCTTGATTGACTTTGAATGAAAGGCAATGTAAACATAGAATTTTTCCTTTAACTTCCACTGCCCAAAACTCTGATGTATTTTGACCGCAGGTAGTATACCTGTATTTGATGTGAAGAGTCATTAGAGAATATTTTAACATTGAAGTTGGGCCTTTTATTATTATACTTATTATTATGGCATTTGGGTAACTTTTAGGCTACCACAGTCTAGGAAGAATTGAACTCTGGTTTTGAAAAATATATACCTTTTAAAAATAACACTATTACTAATTATTTCTTCTCCTCCTCCTCTTTCACCCTACACCTCTTTTTTCTTCTTTTCTGTCTTTATTTTTATTTCTTTCTTTATTTTTTGGAGACAGCGTCTCAGTCTGGCACCCAGGCTAGAGGACTGCAGTGCCATTATCATAGCTCACTGCAGCCTCAAACTCCTGGGTTCAAATAATTCTCCTCTCTCATCCTCCCTTCCCAAGGAGCTGGGACTATGGGCATACACTATTACATCCAGCTAATTTCTCTCTCTCTTTTTTTTTTTTGTAGAGAAAAAAAGTCTTACTCTTGCTAAGGCTGGTTTCAAACTCCTGACCTCAAGCAATTCTCCTACCTTGGCCTCCCAGGGTGCTAAGATAATAGGCATGAGCCACTGTGCCTGGCATCACTATTACTAAATTCTTAAGAAAATTGATCATATCAGAATTGTGGACTATAAGAACTCATCTTATATATAAAAGTAATTACTTAAAAGTAATTTTGATTGTGACTAGAATTTTCTTTAGGAAGATGCGTAGAGCGTGTTCCCTTTCATGGTGTACACAGAAGTGGTAAAGAGAGTGTGTCCTCTGCACGGCCCCGTCTCCCTGTGGGTCTTTTACCCTCTTGCTCCAAAGTCTCTACAGCCGTCTCCTCCAATACCTGCTGACTCCTCTTTGTCTCTCCATTCATTTATTTGATAAATGTGTTGCAAGCGCTCACTGTGTATCAGACACTGTTCACTTTGCTTTGGTTAGCTTTATAGAGCATTTGTATTTGGACATATTAAAGGCTTTCTTCTGAATTATTTGTCTTAAGCAATGTAATTAGTATAGAAGTAAAAACAGCTTAGCTCTGCCACTAAATTAAAATCCTGACAGATAACTTATTTTTAGCCTCTGTTTTTTCCCCAGGTACTTGATGCAAATGTTCTGTGTCATTGTTTCTTACAGGTATGCTGGAGCAATGGAAAGATTGCAGGCAGAGACTGAACTTATTAATAGGGTAAATAGTACTTACCTTGTGAGGCACAGGACCAAAGAGTCAGGAGAATATGCAATTAGCATTAAGTAAGTAGGACACGTACTTTTACAGAAATAGATTTCCTGTTTTCATAATTGCATAGCCCATCTGACATGTATAACACCAAAGTTGAAAACCAAAGTTCTAATTACAGCAGAAATAATGCATCTATCCTGACAGTTCATTAATACTTGAAAATATCTGTTAGAAAAACAGTAACAAGTGTTATAGGCTGCTAATTGGCACATTAGATTTCTTTCCTAACATTGTATCTCGGTGATTTGATGTATGTCTGTTTCTCGCAAATTCTAAGAGTATAAATTACTAGATTTTCTTTTGTTTTTCTGCATTCTGAAACTGAACTTACTAAATAAGTTGAGTGTGATGATTCATCAAATCCAAGCCCCCTTTTTACTTCAGATATTGGTTGTATCATCAACTAATCTAGTAAATATATTTTGTTAATTAGCTGCCACCAGTGTATTGGCATAGGTATATATTTTCTCTGCAGAATTAATTCCTATGATGTTTTGGGGGCATGCCCTCTGGTAATTATTGATTCCTACTGATTAAAGACACATTTATATTCATAAGTTATTCATTACCCGCAGGTATAACAATGAAGCAAAGCACATCAAGATTTTAACAAGAGATGGCCTTTTTCACATTGCAGAAAATAGAAAATTTAAAAGTTTAATGGTAAGCATTGATTATTTCTTTTCAATCTGGGATCCTTGTTTTTCTGTTGTTAGAAAGGTCAGTTAAATTCTAGAGTTTTCTGGAAATTTTGCTGACCGAAAATTGATTTAAGGAGAGTCATGCTATGACCTTGCAGCAGAATCCTGAAAATGAGAATTTTAAGAAGGAAAGTAAGTTTTATGTTACCCGAATTGTATTTTTCATTGTAAACTGAGTTGGCAAGTGTTAGATAACATTTCAGAGTCTGTGGCTACTTCAGATTCTTAAAACAATGACAAATTCACATAGAAATATAATCAACTTCGAGTTATTTCTGTGAAGTGGCTTATGTTTGAATGACACCAGGCAAATTTTTTTTTTGTTTGTTTGTTTTTTGAGACAGAGCCTCAAGCTGTCCCTCTGGGTAGAGTGCTGTGGCATCACAGCTCACAGCAACCTCCAACTCCTGGCCTCAAGCAAGTCTCTTGTCTCAGCCTCCCAAGTAGCTAGGACCACAGGCGCCCACCACAATGCCCGGCTATTTTTTGGGTTGCAGCCATCATTGTTGTTTTGGTGGTCCGGGCTGGATTCGAACCCTCCACCTTAGGTGTATGTGGCTGGCGCCTAAGCCACTTGAGCCACAGGCGCTGAGCCACTGGGCAAATTTTTAATCTGCTTTTCTTTCTTCTTCTTCCTTCTATTGCTTCTACCTCCTCTTTGGGACAGAGGAAGATATTTTAATTACAACATGAAACATTATAATTAGTAAAATGCCTCTCATATTTAGGTTCGTGTCATACCAAATGCAACCCAAAGTCAAATTGAAAAGATTTTCACATTTTCTGCTATTTTAAATGATGTATGTTATGATTCTCATTTATTACCTTAAGTCTTAATAAGATTACGTTTGTCTCACAACCGTTGCTATTTCATAAAAGTTTTATATTTAAAAGGAAATTTTACATTGTTAAATTGTTTCAAATAACAGGATTATTTGATTTTAAATCATCATGATTTAAAGAAAACTACAACTTAACTCCCTTGGTATTTAAGAATCCTGTGTATACATCATATAAATGATGCATATATTCCATTGTGTATGCATTGCTTAACAGTAAAGAAAAAATGTATATGTCCTTACAAGTGGTCTCAAGTTTATCTCACAAGTTCAGTAATTCTGTGGGATAAATTTGGAGTAGGAAATAAGCTGCATTTGTAGCTGCTAAGTACTCTGAGTAACACTGGGAAGGACCACTCATTGATTGAACCATCAATCAAACGATACATACTGCGTCCTTCCGGAAGACATCTCCAAGCACTTCGCAGATGTTAACATTAAAGTTGAAAGTACACGTCAGAGAGCCTTACAAAATAGGGCAGCTTGAATGCCTTGTCTAAAAATTTAGAAGTGCTTCAAGAGAGGGATCCGTGTTTTAAGGAAATTGAAGCATCTTGAATTCAAAGAAAAGTAAGCAAACCTCTCTGGACATGAATACTACATCGTCAGTTCTGAAGGTAAGGTCATGTCTTGGAAAATGCAAACTCCATCAAATTGGTGCCCAAGATCTAGGCATCCTTCCTGGTGGAAGTGACTTACATTCTGTTGAAACAAGTGGGCTGTTCACAGAGAGAAAGCGACCAGAGGAAGTTCTTCACAAAATGGAAACCTAGGTGAGAGGTGGCAAGTGGATGCATAGATAACAGGTGACACATGCAGCTGGAATGTGATTAAAGCAGCACAGGGACTTTCCGCGTCTCTGCGAGATGTACCAGCGTGAGCTCTCACCAGCAGCACTTGCTGAGATGGTAATGAGCCTGTTCCATAATGTTGCAGTTAATATGAGACTTAAAAAAATGCTGTAGGGCCTTCGATGTCTGCCAGCCCTGCAGACTTTGAAAGCAGCAAAAGAACTCCCATCAGAGAAGATAAGCAAAGAGGATGAGAGGAGTCGTCACTGGAACGGGCCAATTTAGCTTTGTGTCACCTGGGTTCAGCTCAAGGAAGTTTATCAGCTGCTAAGGTTAGATGTGAAAGCCAGGAACACCACAGTGACCTTGATTAGCAGCCACAGATCCTCAAGCTCCTATCTGCATGTAAAGCGTGATTGTAGTAAAAACCCTAGAGACCCAGAATTCAAATAATTTGCATCGGAGAGTGGTGAAAGTTTTTGCAACGATGTTCTGGAAAAGGAATTATTCCAGAGTTCCTTGTCATAGGGCTAACATAGGCTGCCATTATACAGTGTATATACAATCTCAGAAATGCCACCAGTAGGGACCTACGAATATCTATCTTTCTCTCCCTTATCTGAGGATCTTTTGTAAGGAAGCACGTATCACAGTGACTTATAGGGAAGGGTTTAAAAACAGACAGTAAAACTACAATGGAACTGAAAAGTATTAGCCAAAGGATAAAATTGTGAAAAGAGAGGAACTAAAAAATCTCAGTATCACAAAAGTATTTTTGTCAGGTTTAGCTAATAACTATAAAATTAGCTGAAGAGGCAGCTGCACTAGTCTGGAGGTAACTCTTATTTTCATTTCTATTTATTTATTGAGAAAGCTTATACTGAGTCCTCACTGTATGAAATCACTGTGTTTTAGAGAATTCAGAAAGAATATGCCTGTTCTAAGAAACCTTACATGCTAGGAAACCCCTGCACCAAAAACTTCACAAGAGTTCAGTCCTTTGAACCTAAGCTCAGAAACGCCACACGGGTACCTGGTCAGAAGAAACAGCTGGCGTTTCAGTCCCCAGACCTTTTGGAAGGAAGTAGAAGGTTCACAGGTCTGTGGATCGAGTTGTTATTTAAGAGTAGTTTGGCATCCTTCAATCAATTGTTGGTGTTAGAGTTATACTCTTTGTAACCTCTGAAATGTAATAGACCCTGGGGCTACATTTTAATCCATAAAGAATATAAAACACAAGCAAATTCTGGAGCTTGTTTTATCTTTTCTTTTTATTTTTTTTTTTTGCTAAAAAAATTCATTTATTTTTTAATAATTATTTTTTATTAAATCATAACTTTGTACATTGATGCATTTATGGGGTTCAGGGTACTGCTTCAGTATACAATGTGAAATGTTTACATTGAACCAAGTAACACATCCATCACAATTATACTCAGTTCTTAGCTTGTTTTCAGTTAACCAGTTTCTACAGATTGGCCTTCGGTGGTTATGACCTAACCCTTCTCTCTTGGGTTTCAACAGCTTGGTTCATCAGAATCTTTATTTTTCTTAGTCATTAAATTCAAATCCTAAATGGATTTCTGTATCCAGATTACAAGGCATTAATTTTGTTCTAATTTTCATGTTTGCCAGACAATCCATGTGCAAATGCAGTTTATAAACGGTCTCCGTTGCCTGTTTCCTTGGTAATTGGAACCGCTGGCTCTCACTCATTACTTTTCACAGAGACCTGAATTGTTGACACTGCTGTGTCCGTGCGAGATAAGGAAAGCTTAGCGATTTCTTTTGTTTAGAGTCTTCTTATTTACTTGTTGTACCTGAAGGTCAATGACTGCTAAAGCAGGGGTGGATTAGACTAGAATACAGAAAGCATAAAGGCATAAACTGGCAAAGATCCATGGTGCTACTATTTAATTCTACCCGTTAGAAGCATGTAGGGAGATTTACCCTCCTAAGACTGTAAAAATGGAACCGAAATATCTTCCAAGCTTGGTGAAGTGATAAAAAGTGTTTTGCAGGTTGCTAAACCTCATGACCCTAGGCCTTGGAAAAGTAATGTTTTTCTTCCATAAAATTTGGAGTTGAGTGGGTATTAAATGATCAGCAAATCCCTTTTCAGTATGATAATTCTATGGTTGCAAGCCAACTTCACATAAATTTTAATCCACAGTTAATTCATAGCAAAATTCAGATTACCTGTAGTGAGGTTACATTTGAGTTCAAAGCTATTGGCTTATAATTCCTTTCAGGTTTGTTTTCGTACTGCTAAAGAAAAAAGTATATTTTATCAATTTAAATGACAAGACAGAACAACTCCTTGGTATCAATTATATTGGTAAAACAGTATACTATGCGTGCACAGTTCTTCCAGAGACCTTACAAAATTTTGTTTTGCAATTTTTAAAATTTAAATAACAATATTAGTCACTAAGTAGAGTTTAATTCTAGATCGTGTCTTTGCAAACCATGTTTAAAATCACCATCATACAAATGCCATATTCTGATCGTTGAAGCCATTTTGAGGATGGAAACTTTCTTTTGGGTTTTTCTTTGTTTTTATAGATTGGTCTGATTCCATATTCCTAAGCTTTTTCAAGGATTCCTATATGGGCCAAGGAAGGAAAAAAGAAAGGAAGAAGGTTTTTTTTTTGGCAGTTTTTGGCCACTGTTCGGTTTGAACCCGCCACCTCCGGCATATGGGGCCAATGCCCTACTCACAGGCGCTGCCCAGGAAGAAGTATTTTTTTTAAGTTATAGATATAATGAATGTGAGACTCTGGCCTCTTATGTCTAAGAAAACAAAGTTCCTGGTGCACCGTGGACACTTAGCAAATACTACTTCCCTTTTGTCTGCCTTTTAAAAATTTGCAGATACTATTTGCTAATAGTAGGAGCTGTAGTCCAGAGCACTAACGTTGGAGACACACACCAGTTACATTTACTAACTCACAGAAATTCGAGCATCAATGATGAAAAGGCCCATCTCACAGGTTCTTGAGCCTGGAGCATGGGATAATGGCAGCTGTTATGCTTACGTCCATGTTCAGGTACTTTGTATATTCCGTCACGGTCTGTGAAAAGGTTTATTATAAACGTGGGGATTGAAAAATCTCATTTGCTTTATCCAGTGCTTTAGCCAAACCATATTGCTTTTAGCTCCTGAAGGGAGTCTTTACTTTATCCCCTTTACGTCTGTTCCCAGCTCGGCTGCTCGACCTAAAGTGATCCTTCTGCTGTTCCTGGCTGTTTTAATTTTACCTGTTCTTCAATTTAGGCCAGGCTACCTCTATCATGAAATCTTCCCTCATCCCTCCTACTGGACACCCAGTATTGAAGTTCTCTCATGCATTTGAACTTTCCCTTCTAGGACGAGAACCCTTAGAGGACAGGAGCCTTCTCTTCATAATCTTTGTGACCCCTGACATTCCTAGCATGATGCATTCCACAACCTTTCCAAGTTTTGTCAAATAATAAATCACTGACACTTCTTTTTTCCTTCTTCTGGGTAATTTTGGGATTTACCAATTGATTGGTTACCAATTGATTGGTTACCAATCGATTGGTTACCAATTTTGGGATTTACCAATTGATTGGATTTACCAATTGATTGGTTACCAATTGATTGGGATTTACAAATTGATTTGTTTTGGGACCTTTAATTATAACCTAAAGGAGGTGTTGAGTTGATGAAGTGTTGTTTTTAGAAGAAATGAATTGCTTTTCTACTTTTTTAAAAAAAAGATAGTGTGATGGAAGCATTGAATAATTAGGTTATAAGTGATTTCATGTTTATTTTCATTTCAAAATTTTTTTTACATTTTTATACTAGCCTTTTTATTTTTAATACTGTTAAGCCATGAATTATGCCATGAATTCAAAGGGAAAAATTTCAGCAGCTGGTCAGAGAGGCGCCTTTCCATGAAGGTGACAAAGCTTGCTATGCCTATTACACTGTGAGCTCCTGGGGAATAGGTTCTAGCACTGGTTCTTCCTGGTTCTCCTGTGCGCTACACTGTACACCTGTTATGCCATGAACTCATGGGGAGTAGGTTCCAGCATTTTATGCTTCTGCTCACCTGGTTCTCTTGGTTTTCCTGTGTGCTACGCTATACACCTATTATGCCATGAATTCATAGGGAATGGGTTCCAGGAGCTCAGGCTCCTTTCCATTGGTTCTCACAATGTGTACTTCTCTGGGTGAAGCAGGCTGGAGCTCCACTTGAACCCAGGAACCTTTCTCTTTGGCTTCCTTTTTTTCCGATCATTTTCCTTCATGCCTTTCAGGATGGTATCTCAGCTCTAAGAGTGTTTAATGTGTCAATACGAACATTAATCCTCTTGGCAAGAATCTTGCCTTTAACTTATTTACAACAGTGCCAATAGCACGCTGGGTAACTTTGTAGACTCTTCTAGTTTTGCCAAGGTAACATGCCTTGTTGAACAGTACCCATTCCCTTGATGTCTACAATACCACCTTTCTTGTAGATTCGCATATATGTGGCCAAAGGAACAACTTCATATTTTCTACAAGGCCTAGAGAACATGTATCGGGTGCCTCTCCTCTCTCCCCTTGTGTTTGTCATTTTGGTGAATTACTGGAAGATGGTGCCCCTCATTTCAAATATTTCTAAGAAACTTTATAGCTGCAATACTCATGCAATGACAAGATGCACTTTTTATTGTGAATTATTATTCACAATAGAGGGATTCACAGTAGAGGGATTAAGATTTGTGCAGAATTCATGAAACCAATGTATGAAAAGAAAAGTTCCTGAAATTTTAGTCTGAAAGATGGTGGGTAGTTATTACATTAGACTTGGTTGTATTTAAGGCAAATTCTTCAGTAGGGAAAATTGGAAAGAGCCACATTATGGCCCTCTGAGTAGCAGATAACATTACAGAGCTGTGATGGGAACTTACACTTCATCATCGTAAACCAGAAGCAATACCAAGTGCCATTTGTGCTTTACCAACTTTTGTTTACCATGAAAAAATATATTCAGTATCAAATTTGTTGTTTTTGCTGTGTTGAAAGAAAACGCAGGAAGAAACTAGAAATTGCTATATATATTCAGCAGGCAGCTGTTCCTTTTATTTATTTATTTTTAGAATGGCAAGTATTTCATAAATGAGAACAATAATTACTACTCTGAAATTGAGGTTTAATACAGTTTCCTTTTATTTACCACATCTGACTAAAGTCTAACAGGATGTTCTCTATCTGTGACTGACAACAAGGGGTAACTTACATGATAAATGGTCTGAGTTCCAAGGACAACTACTAGGTAGGTGTCAAGTGCGTCCAGACTGTGGGAAGAGATTATCACTTCCTTACTCTTTCATACGCATATGAAAAATTTTATGTTAAGGTGATCAAGGTGATCATTCTTACAGTGTATATAATGATGTGTCAAGGAGTTTATATGTTTGAGAGCAAAAGGATCCTTATCCAAGATAATCTATAATTCTTTTTTTCTAAAAGGAACTTGTGGAGTACTACAAGCATCATTCCCTCAAAGAAGGGTTCAGAACCTTAGACACAACTCTGCAATTTCCATACAAAGAGCCAGAACATTCAGCTGGACAGAGGGGTAACAGAGCAGGCAATAACTGTGAGTATTGTAATTGAAAATACGATTTTCTATCCCTTAAGGATTGGAGGAATGATATTATAACATTAAGCATCTTCAGGCCAGATTTTGAAAGATAACCAATGACTACATTAAGGTATTGAACAAACACGTTTTCTGGAACTAAGCAGAATCAGATGGGCCACCAGGCTTATGAACGTGTCTTCTTAAAGATCTTTGTGCCAAATTAAAAATTGTGTTTGTATTCAGAAAACTCATCAGAAATGTAAAGAGTGTGTTAATATGTAAATTTTGTACTTTCCATTGACTTTTATATTAACCAAATTCTTTTTAACTTCTACATGAGGTTTGTAGTCATAATGCTGTTTAAATACTAGTATTTAAGAAAGCCTGGTGCCCGGCTCTCCCATTAGCCTGGTATCTCATATCTACTCATGAGTCTATTTCATGGACTGTGTTTAGAATTTTGAAGTGACTAACACGTTTTTTTGAATCCCAGCATTTCTAAAACCATCCATTTGCCGCTTTGTTTTAGAATGAGCACTGTGCTACAACTAATTATAAAAGATTGGCATAGGAACAAAAGTATGTTGCACTTTGAGCGTGAGTCCAAGTCAAACCCCTTTTTTTCTCATCACTTAAAGTTCCATCATTTTCCTGGTTATAGATGTAACACGTGAAGAGAACATTGTGATGAATAATGTTGTGAGGAATGTGTGATTTCATTCCTTTATTTTGATATCATTTAAAAAATATTTTGGGAAAGAAATGAATGCAAGTTTATTACTCTTAGACTCTTTAGCCTAAGCAAAACTGGCATATCTCGAGGCATGTGAAGAAAGAATTTGCATCCAGTTATTTTTTTATTTTTATTTTTTTGCAGTTTTTGGCTGGGGCCAGATTTGAATCCACCACCTCTGGTATTTGGGGCCTGTGCCCTGCTCCTTGAGCCACAGGTGCCACCCCCTGCATCCATTTAGTATAACTTTTTCCCCGAAAAGCAGAAACTAAAAGGGAAACAGGTAATGCTCAGGATTCCAACAATACCAGTAAAACTTCATGCACTTCAATATAAGTAAAAACATGTAGTTTGTGCCATCAGCACACAGGTTTTTTTCTTTTGGCTTTGAATGTTTTAAAAGCTCTTCTCCTCTCAGTGATCAGTGATAGATGCCTGAGTGTGTGCAGTAGAAGTAGTAAGAACACATTTATGTTAAAACTTTAAATACCTATTAAATTTTATCTATTTCTTTACCCCAGTACTGTCTAATTATCTTAGATTCTCATATAGGCATAATTTTTGCTCATTCAAAAATGGAAGTTTTTCCTAAAAAAAGGGTTCTCTTACAAATTTCTTAAAAGTCTATCCAAGTTATGGCTTTTCCTCCAACATGCAACACATAATTTTCAGCTCTCTTTTCCTTTGTCTTCCCAGCAGCAGGAGGTGCTAAGAGTTTTCAGGGAAGTCATTTATACAAAAAGACTTGTTCGAGCTGTTCCCTTAGTTCTAGAGGACCTGGGAGGGAGAAGTGGACATACAGGGAGGACGGATATCCCACATTAGGTCAGAGGGCTGTTAAGTCTCGCATTTCACTCTGTAGTTTACTCCCAGGCACTTCCTCAGGGATTGGCACGTGGTGGCTCAGAGAACATTGTCCAGCAATGAATGCAGTTGCCGAACTTAAAATTTGTCTCTAGTGTTTAATGAAGTGCTTGTTTAGCAACTAGGAAGGGAATTTTAAAGGCCTTTTTGTTTGTTTGGAGCATAGCCACTGGGATGATTTTGAATAACCGTGCTACTTCAAATTTTTCAACCAATAAGAGCCAGGAGTTCAAACTTCCCTCCCCAGGCTTTTTGAAAGACTCTTGCAACTTAAGTCAAGCCACTCAAACCCTTTTGTATTTGAGAAGGAAAAGCAAATCCTTCATTTAAAATTTAATCTTTGTGATCAGTTTATTCATTCATTCAAGAGATTTATATTAAGCACACACAAGGCGATGTTCTGGTCCTCAGATATAGCAATTAGGAAGACCCAGTCCCTGCATTTGAGATGGAGTTTACATTTTAATAGGGAGACTCAGGCATGTCTGGGTTACAGGAGTTGGATATTTTTGTACAGAGTCATCAGGGAAGAGCTCTCCTAAAGTAACTTAAAAGAACTGATGAGGGAGTGAGTCAGTAGGTCAGTCAGCAGTGATTGCACAGAGGTTAACACTCAGATTATTCCTTCATCAGCACCGAGAGGGATTATAATCTAAGATCACATGTGTGCTAATATCCCAGTGTTTTAGTTACTCTACACCGACTTTGTCTATAAGGAGAGGAACACGGAGCTGGTTCTGAGGACTCAGTGGTGCGGAGTCAGCGCTGATGCTGCCCCTTCTCCCACCGCTGCTGCGGCTGCTGACTCTTCTCTAACACAGCAGACACATGTCCCTATATTTTTGAGGCTTGTCTAAATTTACAGATTACAATGTTTGCAACAATTGATAACTTTGCTTCTGTGATTTCTAAAGATGTAAATTGCTTATTTTGTTCCAAATGCTGCTTAAGGGTTAACCCTTAAGGAAAACACTGCCACTACCTTTATGCATGTTACACTTCCCAGAAAATGGTAAGGAGGAAATACTCCCTGTTCAGTATAGAAAGATTATGCAGGATGTCTTTTTAGTCCTTATCTCTGCTTCACGGTGTTAGGTGTGTTGCTAAATAGCATCTACAAATAACTCTCACTAGCAGTGTTACCCTGGGATCCTGGATTAGACAGAGCACCAGCATCTCCATTCCTGGTCTAAAAGGTCGTGGAGGGTGCCGAGCAGGCCAGGTAAACCTTGGTACCATCCTGGGTTCTGGGGAGAGGTTGAGAATGGAAATTTACTCCCTGGAACCTACTGTTTATTATTATTTTTAAACGACATAATCACCTTGGAAAACATTGTCCCAGGGCATTGTGGAAGCTGCTTGCTTCTGGGCTAGTCTAGGTTAGAATGTTCTTGGCATGATTGCTAGCTATCTCTCACGTCTGTGCCATACAACACAGTTAGGGCAACACTACTTCATACAGGTGCAGAATAACATGTAGAAAGATACTGAGTAGGATTAAGCAAGATTCTAAAGTGTTAACAAGGAGCAGAATGTTTCTAGCCCACTCTAGGCTGTCTCTCAGATGAGGGGTTTTCTCTTTATCTATAGAATGACTGAAGGGTGTTTATAAGAGAGAAAGAGAAGGAGATAGAATTGGGCCTCACTGTGAGCTCTCGAGCTTCCCCTAGAAACTACAGTGTCTCCATGGAAGATCTGTGTAAGAGTTCCATTATTTCCCAAAGCAGTCATAGCAAATCTGCCTTAGATTGCTATAGGTATGCCTGTAGGGCTTGTACATTTGAAGGGCATTAAATTGACTTTTGCCTTTCTTGCTCTACAGTGAGCACTTAATTATTTTCAGGTCTGCCCCTGAGTAGATATCTGACCTTAAGTGAGTCACTTAACCTGTCTGGGCCTCGCCTTTCTCATCTGATGAATGAGAAATGAGGTTAGAGATTCTATTGCGTTCTTTTAAAAATAGCATCTTAGGTTTCTTTCGTTGTGTGCATGAGAGAAGGAGGTGAGGTAGAATGGTAATAGATCATTGCGCTAAGGAAATTTGCACAGTTAGCGATTTCGTGACTCCTAAGACAGGCCTTAAACATTTTCCCCAAGTTTTTATTGATGGGGAATTAATTGGGCCTCAGAATGAAGGTAGGTAATTTTTAAAATTTTTTTCACTGTCCAAAAAAAATTTTTTTTTCCACTGTCCACAAGAACTGGATGGAACTGGAAAATGTTCTTCTTAGCAAAGTATCACAAGAATGGAAGAAAAAGTATCCGATGTACACAGCCCTGTTATGAAACTAATTCATAGTTCTCAAATGAAAGCTACAACCTAATTCTAGCCCAAGAATATGGGGAGGGGGTAAGGGAGGGGAGGGGAGAAGGGCAGATGGGTGGTGATTGGAAATATCACCTATATGGTCTGTCTTACAAAGGTACAAGTGAATTTTTCTAGAACTAGAGTATAAATGTTTTAACACAATAACTAAGTAAATGACATAAAGTCTATGTTAACCAGTTTGATGAAAATATTTCAAATTGTGTATGAAAACACTACACTGTACCCCATGTTTGCATTAATGTACACAGCTATCATTTAATGAAAAAAAATTACAAAAGGAAAATTAGTAGTAACTAAACCAAGCGATCAAAGTTAACCTCAGTAGTAACAGGACAGTTAGATACCATGTGCCTCTTGCTCTAATGCTCCAGGAAGGACACACCACCCGTTGGTGGTATTCTAGTCTCCAAAGTACATAATTTGAATCTAACCATGAGAAACATCAGACAAAACCAATTTGGAAAGACTTTCTGCAAAATAATTGGCTTATGCTCTTTAAAAATACCAAAATTATCAGAGACAAAGAATGAGGGACTGTTTCAGTTTCAAGGAGATCAAACAGGTATGATAAATACATGTAACATGTGACCTTGGATTGAATTTACGTATATAAATGTACATACATGTATGTATCCATATGTATGCATAGTAACATTTTTTGTGTATATTATAAAATATGTATATAAATGTTGTTATAAAGGACATGAGTGGGACAGTTAGAAAATTTTAAATAAATTCTCTCGATCAAATAATAGTACTCTATCATTGTAGGGTTCTGTTTGCGGTAATTATACTGTGGTTAGATCAGAAAAGAGAATACCTCTGATACACTGAAGTATTTACCAATAAAGGGGGTTGTGTCTGCAAGTTATTCTCAAATGCCTCAGAACAAAAACCACAGATTAATAAAGCAGACATCATAAAATGTTAACACTGGGGACTTCTAATGAAGAGCGTATGGGATTTTTTGTGCCATTCTTGCTACTTTTAATTCTGAAATGTTTCAGAATAAAAAGTTATAAAACATGGATACCCATTTGCTTGATGGTTGTGCCTAAAGAATTAGGAGAAAGCGGCAGCATCCTCCAGGCATACGGGGATTCGATTCATGGATTTCAAGGCGTGCACAGCACTCATGTGCTGAGTAAATCATCTCTGAGCCCTGTGGCCCTTACCTGTGACCTTGCTGTGTGTGCTTATTTATTCAGCAAACATTTTTTCAACATATGCCAAGTCTTGTGCTAGATGCTGGGGTCATAATAGTGACTAAGAGACAATCTGATGGATGGGAGTGGATAAAACAAATACCATAATCAATAATCACAAATTTTAATAAGTTATGAAGCCAAAGCTCAAGTGGCTTGCCAGGAGGGCCCCTTTACCATGTGGGGTCAGAGAAGGACTTTTTGAAGAAGCGACATTCAGGCCAACGTTAAAGGGTGTCTGAGAGCTGGCAGGGTGTGGAGGGGTAGAGAGTAGGGAAACAGTGAAGAGGTCGCTTGGGTGAGACCCTTGAGCAACAAAGATCGTGGTACATTTAAGGAATTGAGAAAGTCAAAGTGTTTGCAGCTTACTGAGTAGGTCCGGATATTTGCAGTGGGTATAACTGAAGCTTTATGTGCAGAAAATAACACACACTGATTTATATTGTTTTAAAAGATCACTGACCACTCTGAGAGGAGTGGCTTGGATAGAGACCTGCACAGAGAGAAGGATAATTAGGAAACTATTGTAAACATCCCCGAGAAGGATGAGGGTAGTTTAGATTAGAGTTGAATAGTGACAGTGGAGGACAGTGGGCAGATCTGATCATATTTTAAAGATTGAGTAGATTAGATAAAGGAGTTGGGATAGAAGTAGCACAAGTGTGGTGCACAGTGTGTGGCTTGGACAGCTAGAAAGTGGTGAGACCATTGACTGCCCAGGAAACAGAAAAGAGAGATCAGTTCATAACAGAAAGTGATACATTCTGTTTTGCACGGTGTTTCAGCACCTGCGGATACATAATGGTTCAGTGAGCCGTTGGCACCAAGGAGAGTGGTCTGAGTTGAATCATTAACACGCCATTTCATAGTTTATATACAGTATAGTCATTTGAGAATTATAATTGTTCATCTGTAGGTTTAATGTCTTCTGGTATATTGTTCCCGGAAGCCCTAGGAAGCAGGATTCCTTGTCTGTCATTCTCAGTTGCATGAAATATGTACTCAGAAAGGACTGAATGAATGAAGTCAAAAGCTAAGGTGCGTGTGAGACGTAGCAGGTGTCAGAGTGCTAAGCTGATAGTGAGCAAAGCACGGAAAGATGGATGGTAGGAAAACCGAACAAAGATCATCATGTTGCTTTTGTTGTGGTGACAGATACAGTAGCCATTCTTCAAAAGGTGACAAAGGCTTCCCTGGGTCATTGGGATCAGACAAATAACCTTGCAGGAAGAAGAGGAAAGCAGAGCAGAGCCTGGCCGGCCCTTCCCAGGGGTGGTCTCCTTGCTTCTGCCCATGCGTCCCCATTATCCTATGAGCCATCTGAAGGCTTAGGGTTCATCTTTTGTCAGAAGCAGGGACTTGGAGACATTCGTGTCATGTTTAACTCAATATAACATAATGAAGTTTTCTTATTCCTAATAATTCCTGAAGCTGCCTCATATTTCGTGAAGTACTATTTATCAGTGACCTTCCAGGATAACAGGGAATGGTGTTTTCTGTGTCCCTGATGCAGGGTCCTCAGACCGCCACTGCTTCCTCCCCTCTCGCCCTTCTCAGCCAGCACGCCCATATTTATCTGCCCTTATTTTCTGATCTCATCTTAGCCTCTGTCTTCCATCATCATCTCCTTGGTCATTTAGCGTTTGGGTTTGATAATGACCTAATCATATTCTGATAACTTAAATATTTGTTTTAATCCCATTGTGATAGTTTCTTAGACCTGCTATAAAATAACCATAAATTAGGTGGCTTAAAAACAACAGAAATTTACTCTCTCACAGTTCTAGAGGCCAGAAATCCAAAAATGTAAATGTTGGCAGGGTTAATTCCTTCTGGAGATTCTGAGGGGGAATCCCATACCTCTGTCCTACCTTCTGCTGGCAATCTGGGCACACCTCAGTCTGAAAGGGCATCAGTCCAGTCTCGGCCTGGACTTCATGTCACTATCTCTACTGGGCATCATCTCCTTGTCTCTTCTCTAATAAAGACACTTGTCATTGGATTTAGAGCCCACCCTAATATTGGATGATCTCATTTTGCAATCCTTAATGTCATCACATCTACAAAGATATGTATTTCAAATAAAGTCACACTCACAGGTCCTAAGTAAGACGTATCTTTTCAGAGGGCCACCATTCAACCCACTGCAAACTCATCCTATTAATTTTTTTGTCTAAATCTCCCCATCTTATTCTAACTTTTCTCTTTGCAGTGTTTATAACTTGGGGTTATAAGAGGACATTATATTCTTAGAGCAATCAGGAAGTCAGTGGATGGGACTTACAAGAGAACCATTACCTTCATACAACGAAGGTCATCAATGGATCACAGCCTTTTCACAGTGTCTTCCCAAGAGAAAGCACTTCTAGTCAATGGAGGTTTCCAAGCAATAACTACACAGCCATTTGTCTGAAACACAGTATTAAATATCTGATATGCAATAAGAGAACCCAAGAATTCTGTTTGATAATCAACAATTAATTGATTAACAGGGCACTATAGTCTTCCAACTCCTTTTACATACTACTAGGTAAACATCTCCATGGAGTGTTCCCTGAGCCCCCAGCCTTGTAAGAAGTACCATGACAAGATTTCCTTTGTCCAACACATGTATGTAAGAAATGCTGCGTGTATGATGGATTCCCTTCTAGGAGAATGACGGTAGAACTAGAGTTCTCCCAGTTTATTTCATGATGCAACACTGTCTCGTAGTGTTTAATGCTTATGCTGTAAGACTTAAACGAGTTAGTGTGTGAAGTACTTCGAATAGTGTCTTGCACATGGGAAGTGCTGTACGTTTTGCTCCTGTTGGTATATGGCTGTTCCTGCTACCACCTCCAGAACCATTCATTACCCAGCATGGAATGTTACGTTAGCCTCACTTGCCGGTTGTTCACATATTTATAAAGTCCTTTCTCGTGGTGCTTTGGCTTCCCTTCCATTTCTTAGGGTCCTGCTTTGCTCTCTAGTGCTCACAGCAGTCCGTGGGCCAAGTTAGTGATAATATATTGCTGGTGTTTTTATACTTTTCCCTTGGTATGCTTATGAGCCCCACGAGATTTATAGTTCTTGGGCAACTGGTCAACTGCAGCTGCACATCTTCGTTAGTGGGTCAAGCTGGGCTTTTCTTTTTCATTTACTTACTTCAAGAGCTTTGCTGGTTTCTATAAGGCATTTTTATCTTGAGCCTGATGGCTTTAAACATTAGTAACCTAGATCCAGAATCCCTTCAGAATATGGCATACCAATATGAATTCTACAAATTCAGATAACCTCATTCAAAGCCATCTTTTTAATGTTTCAAAGCACAAAAAACAGTCTGCAAATTCTTAAAGTTTTTCATCTTTTACATTATCCTTCAGTATTTCAATTCTGTCTCATATATACTTATATTATAAATTAAAAATTGATTTTGAGGCAGTTAATACATTCTCTAATTAACTAGAGTGCCCTCATATGGCAGCCTTGACCCAAGGATTTGGTTTTTCTAGCCTCTCTTGCTTGGAGAACGGATAGAAATTTACCTAAATGGAAAGAAATGGCTTTTTTTCTTCCTACGACATCTACCAGCTTCTTAGTTGTCAAGATCAATGCTGAGATCTCTCTTTTTTTGCCCTTATATGTACCACTGATGTGCTCCGACCTCTACTGAATGTAAATCTGGATAAGGTAGCAGGTCTTAATTCTATAACTCTCTTCTCTCCTAATAGCACTAAGAAATTGAGTACAGACTCAACCTGGGTTTCTCTTCATTCTTTCATACTTTTGTTCATTGCTTTATACATTGGACATTTGTTGAGCTTCTAAACTTTCACCAACTATTGTATCATACTCATGAACACATAGACACACACACACATCTTTAGTGTTTTATACAATATAGCTTAATGTCTGAACAATAGGTAGGAAGGCCAGGGGAATTCCTTTTGTACCTAGGCACCTGAAACTTACCATCCACATTAACCCTAATAGAGGCTTTTCCAAACAAGGACCTTTATAACGTTCCCGAGAGGTCATTAGGCTTTGCTTGATGACTACCATGAAAAGCACCCAAATTAATTTTTTTCACAAAATTAAGTTTTTTTCTTATATTGATCTGAAAACTTGACTCACCATACTTTATACTTAGTACTTTACTATTGTACTTCAAAATAATACTGTATACAAGGGCCTGGCCATTAAGTTCATGAACTCATCCTAGAAAATGTGCTACATTCTTCATTGCTGAATATCACTACAGTCACCTTTGAAGTCCTCCCCTGGGGAAGTTATGCACCAAAGCCAGTGCCTAATCCACCCTTTCAAAGCAATTTTGGAACTGTTTTTCTGGAATGGCCATTAAAGCTGTTGTTTTTCACCTTTGATGTTCTGAGTGTCATCAAAATGTCTTCCTTTCAGTATTTCCTTTATCTTCAGGTAAAGAAAAAGTCACTGGGGGCCAGATGAGGTGAGAGTATGGAGGGTGTTCTAATACGGTTATTTGTTTACTGGCAAACCTGTGAGCTGCTGCACAGTTGTGATCAAGAGCCCATTCTTGCACACGTGGTCAAGAGCCCATTCTTTTTCTCACGCCAAAGTTTTCAGTTAAGATTTTCCTGTTTCTCTCTTCCTGTTTACTTGGTCTTCTATGCTTCTCACAGTCAGCTGACAGTTTTAACATACAATTGACGAATTTTTGCAGCGTTCTCATCAATTGTGCTTATTGCTGGCCACCCTGGCCTCTCTTTATCAGGGACACTTTCTTTCCCCTCAGAAAAAAAGTTTAATCCATTTGTATGCTACTATTTTCTGCTTGGCGTTATCCCCATAAATTTTAATTAACATGTCCCTGATTTCACTTCCACTCTAGCCAAGTTTCATGGTGGCTCATGCCTATAATCCCAGGACTTGGGAGGCCAAGGCAGGTGGATTGCCTGAGCTCACAGGTTCGAGACCAGCTTGAGGTAGATCAAGATCCCATCTCTAAAAAATGGCCAGGCATTGTGGCAGGCACCTGTAGTCCCAGGTATTTGGGAGGCTGAGGCAAGAGGATCACTTGAACCTAAGAGTTTGAGGTTGCTGTGGCATTCTACCAAGGGTGACCAAGTGAGACTCTGTCTCAAAAAAAAAGATATAAAAAAACATTTAATGTTTGTTCATTACTCTAATTCAAACTCCAACATTCTTGTGATGGCACACAAAACATGCAGTGACCGTAATGAACACCACACAGCAAGACACCACCACGTGTGGATCTGAACACAACTGTGAGACACTAATACACCAAAGTTATGAATCCTTTCCAAGTTGTTTGCACAGTGTTGCCAACATAAGCACATGGTGGTGGCAAGTTCACAAACTTAAATGTCAGACCTTATGTAACCTCAAATATACTACAAAATAATATGCTATATATTCAAAATATGTGAAATATGCGATATATTCTCCCTTCCATGATAACCTTTCATTTGATATGCTTTTCTTGTTTTAAAATAAGTGTTCAATTCCTCATCATATGAATGGTTGTCAAATCTCTTACCATCCTCGCCACCTTCCTGTCGATACACTCCTATGTGTCAGAACTAAACACAAACATTTTAATATTGCCTGACTTACTGGTTCAGGTTTTTCCCTATTCAAAACTCATTCTTTCCCAGTTAATTTCCCCCTTTTTCCTTTTTGTTCCTCCTCAAAGGGCACAGTTAGCAATGTTTGAATTCAAGCACTTTCTTCTTTAGTTATTACATCCTCACTAATAATCCTCTCCTTAGGACCCCACATTCATTCATTCATCCAACCAATCTTAACCAAGAGCCTTCTTCAGGGCAGCTGCTATTCATTACAGCAGTGACTAGAGCAGGTCAAAGTCCCTGTCCTCACAGAGTTTACATGCTAGTGGGTAAAGTAGATAATACATTAAAAATAATTAAATCAGGTAGTATGTTAGAGGTTGCTGAGCGCTCTGGAAAAATAACATACTGAGGTAACAATACCCCAAATTGCTGGGGATAGCTCATGATTTTAAGTAGGCCAGTTGAATGATGAAGAGCAAAACTAGAGTCTCATTTCCCTTCTTTTTAGTAGCATAGCAGAAAGCTGGTTCAATGGTTTTGAGTTATTCCATAGTAGAACAGGCTGACACCAGCTGCTGGCTCCAGAAGCTCCACTGTCTAACAAGACCACTTGTATAACCAGTGAGTTTCTGTTTTTATAAGCTTGTGTAAAGATCCTATAACTATGTAGAGCAGGCTGCTGAAACTTTGATCATGGCATACAGAGACCATCTTTGCCCAACCTAAGCAGTAGGACAGTGGGAGTTTGAAGGATTGCACAGACTCTGCCTTCTCTGCTCATGTGTTGTCCCTCCAGCAAGCATTTGGCACTAGTGGTGCATGTGCATGACTCTTACAGGACATCAGTGCAGGCCCCGTTGTAAAGGTTACTTGGAGTAAAGACTCAAGACGGTGAGGGACGGAATGGTCAGTGCTAAGGAAGGGGCGCATATGCTGTGTGCAACACAGCTAGACCAGAAAGGGCAGGAAGAGTAGTAGGAGATGAAGTCCAAGAGGTTAGGGAGGCCAAATCATGTAAGACCCTAAAGGACTTAGCTTTTACTATGGAAGAAGTGAAAACCCTTTGGAAGGATTTAGGCAAAGGAATTTTAACAGGGTTATTCTGGCTTCTGTGTAGAAAAAAAAAAAAGATCATGGGAAAGAGGAGAAAAGTAGGCATTCAAAGACCAGGTAGAGGCTCATACAGCGATCCAGGTGAGAGGATAGTGGCTTGGACCACCAGGTAGCCATTTAAGTGATATATTTTTGAAGGTGATCCAACAGGATGTGGTCACATATCATGTGACACACAATAGTAAGATTCAGGGATGACTCTAGGAGTTTTGGCCTGAGCAACTGGGAGATTGGAGAGTTTTGTTTTTAGGGCTCCAATGGAGCCTAAAGTCTAGTCATAGCATTTGCAATTCAGAATGAGTCATTTTCCTATTTTTATATAATTTCTATCTATGTCCATCTCTTTACTGATTTATAACCTCCATTGATATCAGAGCTTTATATATTTATTATTATCTCCTATAATGACTGTCCCAATAGTCCTTGGCAAATTAGAAATTTAATAAATGTCTGCCCATTATTTTTAAAGAATATGGATTTAGAATCAACTTAACCTCTTGACAAACCATATGCTTATAGACTGAAATCCTTAGGTAATGTCAAATGATCTAATTCTCCCGAACTATAGGAAAGATCTTATACTTATTTTATTCTCTTGTCAATGGTTTTCTATGTACATCCTCTGTGGCATGGAATACTAAGTAGCTGTTTATTTTTTCCGATACTCTTAGACATAAGTTTTCCTTTCAAAGTTATAGCTTAGAATTTCAGGTTAACATAAATTCGTCCACATGTCAGCATTCAACTACATGAAATCTGAATTAGTCCTAGTTTTTTTTTCCCCCCAGTGGCAATATATGAAATATAGCATAAGAACTAAACAAGGATTTTAAGTTTATTTGGTAGAGGAAGGGGAACAGACATTTGCTACTATGTCTGTGAATGTTGCTAGGAGTCTAAAATAGAAGACGTGCCTGAGTTCTGAAATATATTCAGGGTAAGGATCACAAATATAAATTAAGCATTCATTAAAATCTCAGCATGTTTTCTGCTGTTAGGCCATCTGTAGACAGTCTTGCGAAAAGAATCTCCTGGACTGCTCAGCAAAGCATCCCACATAGGAGCATGTTCTTTAGGAAACCCTCTAGGGCCACTGCTGGGTGGGGCCTCAGGCGATCACCGTGTTGATACTGGTCCAGTTGCCTGATATTCTCACTGACAACCTTTGGTTACATAAAGGAGTGTGAACACATGTGCTTGTTACAGTTAAAAGCTGTGTGTTAGGTAATGTCTATCCCAGAGAATAATTAGCAGACGTTTAGGGTAATATGCTCTGATATAGGTGACGGATAATTGTTAATTCAAAAATACTTTAGGATTTGATAACCAGTGCCTTAAGGAAGAGTGTCAACTGAACAGGATCTGCACTCTGTACAGATTTCAAATGTTACTGAAAATTGAGTAAATTGTCATTCACTCATAAAAATTAATAGCCTGAACAAGGCTGAACATGATACTTGAAAGCAATGCCTGCTTACCCTTGACAACAAAAATACGGGCATCAAATATTAAGTCACTTCTTTTTTATCCTACTGTAAACTCTGTGTTCTTTTTTGGTTTCAATCAACATTCTTCTGTGTAGTGTGGTTTTATCTTTGTAGTCAAGTCTGAGAACTGAATAATATGTCTGCTGAAGATTTGCCAGTCAGTTATTACGGCTTAGCTGATAACTTTGACTCCCAATTTATTTATTTAACAGACAACTTTTGTTTTCATTAGATAATGTTAGTATGTCAGGTTTTGTTTGTTTAGCTTGAAAAAGTTGATAACCCAATATTTGACTGTGCTTGTAATAGCTGCTAATTGGAAATATCAAGTCATTAAATGGTGAGCCACTCATTGGTTCAAAATGCCTCCGTGAACGTGAGCCCAGTTGAAAGCCAGGTGTCGTATGTAAACACAATAACCAGAGACCTGTGTCAGTGTGATGGTCTATCTGAACAAGTTTCTCCCCTGTCTGTGCTGATATGAAGTAGAACATCTTTGAAGGGAGAGAAAGTTAGGCCCTTAAAAGAAGCAGGCAGTTTGCAAATAATTACTCCAATGAAAAAGATCTCAGGCATTGATTTGTCTAAGTGGATACTGATAGGAATAAAAGAGTTCTCTCTCCAGAAGCTTTCAAAATAGCATGATGCACTGGCAGGCAGGCTAGATATAAATTTAGGCAATGAATAAAAGGTCCAGGAGATGATAATCACCTCAACATTCCCATATGAATGTCACTGTTAATGGGCTCTTCCTAATTTTATTCTAAAACATCCACCTCCCAATATTTCTCATATTAGGGGTTTCTTGGTATGGTTGAAGGAGTTATATGAGGAAACCCTTACGTCTGTAGATACGTGTGGAAATAGGTGGATGTATTCTCAGGATGGATGTAAGCATATCTTACAGGGTAAATCACTCTGTGTTTTTGTCAAATACCTTATTCTGATATGACTTACATCCAGATTTAAATCCATACTTTACTAGGGAAACGTGTCATCTTTTACTCTTGTCTCAGTAAGTGGCGGGCACTCAAAGACTGTTTTTCCAGCTCAAAGGAATTAAGGACCCCAAGGCAATGAAAATTGATGTGTAAGAAGAGAGTCAACAATAAGTCATGTTCCAATGTGTAGAAAAGTAGAAAGCATCTCTACCAATCCTTAAAAATGTTTGGCTGAGAGCTATATGCCGGGTGGCTGGAGAAACTGATTAACCTTTTACTCCTAAGGAGATTCCTCAGCCCCGCAGTGCCTGGCGAATGCCAAGAGGCATGCAGTATTTAATAGTTGTTCAGCATCTCAGGAAAAATTAGTTATTGTAGGACTATCACTGATAAATTGTGCCTCTCAGGAAGCCTGGGGAGTAGAATCTGAGCTTTCTCTTCTCTGTATTTTGTTGGCCTTTGTTGGAAGTCTTGCTGAGCAGTTAAAGTGAGCAGAGGATGAGCTGAACTAATGGGAAGAGGAGACGTGAGCGTCTTGTGGAATGAAATACCCTGTCGAGATACTTGTCCGTTCAGTGGCTTCAGCCACTTGGCCCAGGGCCTGTATCTGGGGGTGGATACAGAAGCAATATAAGAACTGGTTCCCTACCCCCCGAACCAACATCTAATTGGAGCCACAGCAGTAATTAAACAAGAGGACCGGGAAGGACCATGATGTGAGACCCAAACAGACAGCTAGGAAAGGACAGAGGAGGGACTGAGTATGTTTGGATGGCTCCTGGGAGGGGCCGGGGCTAAGCTTTTGAGACAAGGGAGTTAAGGTTAGCAGAGGCCACGGAAGGAACGACATTCCAGAGTGAGCTGGGTTTGAGTTACAGGTATAGCTGAGGGCCTCAGAGGGTAGTGGGAAGCTGCTCTAGGTGAAGAGAGCTAATGTGGGAGAAACATGACAGAGGTGGTTAGAAAGACCCACGTGGCCAGATTATGAATCTTCATGGAATTTAGGTCAGGAGTTTGGCTTTCATAATTTAGCAAATGGCAGTCTACATTTAGAGTGAGTTGCTGGGAGGCAGTATTTAAAATTGATGGAAACAAAGTTGAAAACAAGAAGAGAAGTCGAGAGGCAGTTGTCCAAGGTTAGAAATGACACAAATACCCGGATTGGGATGGTTCAGCTGAGACCTAGTGAAGGATTCGCTTCATACTGCAGAAGAAGAAAGCTCAGAGAGTGGACAGGAAGGGACAGTGTCCTGACTGTGAGGTTGGTTTGCAGAGAGGATGTAGGGGAGGAAGTAGAGGGTTGAGCTAGATTATAGGGAAGGTAAGTTTGGTTTCAGTTAAATCAGATATCATGGCTGTACTTGAAAGCATACATCATGGCTGTGTCACAAACAAATTCTAAGGCACAGACTCAAATTCAGTGAGGGGCTGAGGCGTGTCCAAGAATCTGCTCATCAGAAAAAAAAAAAATCAGTTTAGACTGAGGCCAGCAGAGGGACCAAAGCCTATCCAGGGGGGCTAACTGCTATTTAGTTGGAATTATAATATCTTGGTAAGATTTAAGAAGATCGAAATTCTAGCCACTTGATATAAATGCAAATAATTATGAGGCTTTCAGGAGTAGATAAGAGAGAAGAATAGCACCCCGACCTTATGTCGTTGAAACAGAGATTCAAGTCCTTAGGTGAAGCATTACTTTTAGACATGTTTGATATTTTAAGATTACAGACAGCTTATCTAATCTCATTTGTCTACCTACCGTTGAGATTCTTTAAATTGCATTTAATTGTGTTTCCATTACTTTCTCATTTCTTCCTTCTAGAGTGAACTTACCTCTTGTCACATCCAGACACTTAGCTTAAATTGCCTTCATTAGAAATTTGGGAAACTTGAGTCTTTTTTTTCTTTATGAGTAAAATAGCCCCAGAGAGAGAATCAAAGACGTTAAAGTGAGCAGAGGATGAAAGAATTTTTCTTTCAAGGAGAAAATTCTAATGCCTACCAGAAGTAATGAATCCAGTGAGACCTTCTAATCTGTGTCTTAAAAACATGGGATAGGACTCTTGGCACCAACTTTCTGCCAGTGATAGAGTTAGGTGTATCATTGACTTCATCAAATTAGGAATGGTATCCTCTCCCCTCTCTAATAGTGGTATATAATAGACTCAAGAAAATTAAACTGTACCAGTCCTGTTGCATGGAAGTATGTGACTGTAAAATTAGTTGTAATGTCATCTATCACTATATTTTAAAATAAAAAAATTACCTATGGAATGTGCAATGAAATAGAAAAGAAACTCGATTATCAACAAGGATGTACGTCAAGGTAGGTGAAAAGTAAACATGGATGCCACTTATGACAAAAAAAAAAGTGCCATGAATGTACCAGTGTGTATATTCGAAGAATAGCTTAACTACTTCCAAATTCCTGCAGCCAGTCTGCTTGGGTGGTCTCTACTCAGTCTGGGACTCTCCTTAGTAAGACACCACTATCCTTAGGTATCCCTAGGGCCCTTTCCTGATGAGAGGGATCACTTTGGATGAATTTGCAAGTCAAGCAGTTGCATGAAAAGAGGCAGAATATATTAGAAGGTGATTTGGACACATCTGCAGTTGGCTTTGCCCACTTTCACCTCATCGTTGGTTATAGAAAACTTCTTGTAACAGTTCAGAATAGATCTAGCCGCAAGTGCCAGAACCCCCAAAACCCCACTGGCTTCAGTAATAATGGGTGATTATTTCTCTTTTCTATGAAATCTCCAATGACCCAGGTTCCTTCAAGCTCATGATCTATCATACTGGGGTCTTCAAACTTTTTAAACAGGGGGCCAGTTCACTGTCCCTCAGACAGTTGGAGGGCCGGCCCTGGGACATGAGTTGGCTGCTAAGCAGGACAGACAGCAGCAGCAAAAACACCCAGCAGGCCAGATAAATGTCCTAGGCGGGCCACAGTTTGAGGACACCTGTACCATAGCGATGGTGAGACTTTTTTCCTCAGGGATGAGAAGGCAGCTTCCATATTCCAGACAGTGGGAGAGAATAAGGAGCCCTAAAGAAGGGCAAAGGCATGTGCCCACTGTGCTGTTAGGGAAGATCCCAGAAGCGGCCTTAAGATACTTTTGTTTATATTCCACTGGCCAGCACTTGGTCATATAGCTGTACTTAGCTGCAAGGGAAGCTGGGAAATGTAGTCTTTTTTCTGGGCAAACATAGCCCAATTGAACAATCTATTTCATAAACGAAGGGGAAAGTAATACTGGGAGAAACTGTGTAGCCATGCTTTCCTGGTGCATTGCAGTGGTGCTGTGGTGTCAGCAGGTTGAGATGTCCAGGTGCCCATAGAGGTCTTGCAGCAGAGTGAGGGGTGCAGAGTGGTGTCCTGGCAGCTCAGAGCATGCCCCTCAGAGTCTGGGGTGGGGTCCAGGCTTTCTGAGATGTAGGGGAGACAGTGTTAGTACTTTCCTCTTAGAGTTATTATGATTGTTAAATGAAATATTGAACATAACTCATTAAGCATGGTGTCTAACACTTCAGAACCATTTGATAAATGCTGTTAACTCACATTATTAAGAGTAAAATGAAAAGGTTTGGAGCATCCACACGCATATACCTTTTCTGTGCATTTCTACAACATGGAGAATGTATGGATTTTATTTAACTACTACAATAAGATCCAGAGTGTTTTTCATTTCTAATTGCCTTTTCCTCCTTTCGAAAATAAGCTAGCGTGTTTGGTCTTGGTGAGGGGTGCTCCATGACAAATCACGAGTGCCTTTTAAAATTTTTCCATGGATTCTACATGTTTCAATGACACTTTCCTGTAGGCTCTTAATTCTTTACACCTGCTTTGATGTGAAGCACATTTTGCATTCAGAATTCACAGTATTCCCCCTCCCCTTTCTACTGAGTGACCAAGTGGGAGCTGGGCACTACATCAAGCAAAGAAGGCCATCCTTGCACGGATGGGATTCAAAGAGGGCAGCGTGGAGTGGGTATACTGTGTTTGCCTCGAAAAGGGTAGACAGCTCTGAATTGCAAAACCAATGTTAATCAAAAGGTAAAAGTTTGGCTTGTTCTTCATTTAGAAATGCTGATTGAAAAGAAGTGGCTGAGAAATGAAGTTTGATATTCCAACATGGATGTAACCGTTTTCTTATGATTACAGATGACAATATAGTCGTGTTAAGATTTTTTTTTTTTTTTGCCAATACCTAAATGCTCTTTTGCTTGTCTTTTTTTTCTTTCTTTCTCTAAGCCCCTTCTTTGTTCTGTGGCTTTTCTTTTGTCACTCCTCCAGACTACAGCTTTGTTCCCCCTTCTTCCACTCCTTTCTGGTCAGGTACTGCTTTACTGCTTTTATATGTCTCTTCAACCTGCTTCTGTTTGCAAATACGATATTTTAACTTCTGTGTGTGGCGCCTCATCTAGACACGTCTCCTCACAGCCAGTCCCCGAGTTCCATGACCACCATGCACTTTACTCTTCTCTGCCATAAAGCCATTGTCTGCCGTGACATTTCACTTCTCTGGTTGCCGTGTGTGTGTGTGTGTGTTCGTGTTCGTGTTGTGCGTTTCAGCAAGACTTTTATAATGTGTCTGTTGGAGAGGTTGGAAAGGAATGGGGATTTGGAAGTCTACAGAGGGATGAAGTCCTCTGTAAAATCATCTTTTGTTTTGTTTTGTTTTGAGAACCAGGAATTTTCATTAAGAAAAGCACAGTTTTCTATATTTCCATTAAGAAAATAAATTAAAATCTCAACTTTGTCTCCAAACAGAAGAGTGAAATTCAGCCCACTTTTGCTTGAGAGGATGACCAGTGCCCACCAGCTGTACAGTTCTTCAGCTTGTGCAGGGGCATTTTGGTCTTGATTTCTGGCACTGGCCAGAGAGTTTAATGGCTGTTTATGAGACATCAAGGGGAGTACAGCATGGCTAGGTGCAGGATGTTTTCTTATAGACTTTAAAAAATTAACCTGCAAGCTCCCATAAATTCAGAGAACTGAGAACAAAAAAGATCTTGGAAGTCATCAAGTACAAATGTTTCATTTTATAGGTGAGGAAGATGTGGCCCAGGTGTCAAGAGAACCGTGCAAGGTCACACGGTTGAGTTGACCATGGGGCTTTTCCACCACAGGGGTGTTTTTATAAGAGTGCTGTGCCCCGGCAATGGGACAGTTTTCAGTAAGACAACTATTAAAGTGGTTTGTGTCCTGAACAGTAAAATAAAGTGCCCCATTTTTACTCCCTTTACAGTTTTGAAATCTACAGTATTGCCATTCATTTGTCTCATGATTGACACCTGGAGACTAAAAAAATTTCTGTCTTTACAAATCCATGAATAATAGCTCAGAGATCCCTGTCTCCAGATGGGCAAGCTCCTCTGAGGTGACATGGGTCATAACTGTGGCTGCCTGAGCTCTGGGGCTGTTAATCACACACCTGGGTGATGTTCCCCATTTGTCTCTTTTTCTTACACGTAAGTTCCTTTGCCATTTACGATTTATAAAATCCCACCAATCTCAGATGAGCGATTCTCAGAATCACTGAACATATAATTGAAAACACTTTATAACCCCAAAGAGCAACAGCTAGAGAAGTTAGTGCAAAATGTGTTAGGGAACTCCAGGGACTAGCAGCTTGAATTGAGTTTTCCTTCCAGATCAGGGTGGGCAGAGACAGGGAGAAAGTTCCTTTCCTACCATCAAAAAAAGAAAAAAACTGAACAAAGGCGGTGAACACCTTGCCATCTTGGTTTTGATTAGCTGCTCCAGCTGAAGTTTTCCCTAGGCCATTATTTGTTTGAAAGGAAGATCTATGGATGGTATTTGTGTGTTCTTTCTGTTAGGTCTGATTCACCCTTCACATAAGTGGAATTAGAATAGATACGAAGCAATAAGTGAGTTTATCCCCGAATAGTTTTAAGCCTAGAGAGAGAGTGTACGTTGCCAGAAAGAGCGACATGGACTTGACAGGAGACTTTCAGCCAAGCAAAAATTTAGTTGTTTTAAGTATGAGTCAAGAAGTTACAAGATAAAAACTTAAAGCTTCACTTTCAAGGTGCTAGTTAGACATAGATGACTGTGCCATCAAAATTTATGCCAAAGTTATTTTAGATTCCGACTCCTTAGACAGTCACTTAGATATTAACCAGGTTTTCTTTTTATTGTGGGGTTTTGATTGTGTGTGTGTGTGTGTAACAAAGTCTGATCCCTATTTTGAAGTTCATATGAAGGATGTGGAAAAAGAACAGTGGTTCTTTGAATGTCATGAATTTGCCTACACCTGATTGAATTGAAACAGCAATTCTGCTGCTTTCAAGCTCCTCTGCCATTATCCCTGGTCTGTAATGAAATCATGACCGTGCATTTGATAGCATCAGTAACATTCGTCTGATTAGGTTCTTACGCTTGTTAACCAACTTCAACTCTGACTCCCTGTCATTTCTTTACAGTGTTAAGTCCAAAAGTGCTGGGCATTGCCATCGCTCGGTACGACTTTTGTGCAAGAGACATGCGAGAATTGTCCTTGCTGAAAGGAGACGTGGTGAAGATTTATACAAAGATGAGTGCCAATGGCTGGTGGAGAGGAGAGGTGAACGGCAGGGTGAGTTGCCCCTATCCATCGAGGGGAGCGTGGGAATGAAGGGGATCGGGCAGGTGTTGCCACCCATGCTCCTGCTGGGGAGAAGCCCCTGTACCGTGCTGCAGCTCTCAGCCCACAGAGCCCTGGTCTGTGAGACTCGTGCTACACCTTGCTGAGACCAGGCGATCTCTAAAAATGCATTTCAATGAATATGATAGCGACATAAAGTTGACCAAGCAAGTTTGATGGCTTCCTCTTTGGAAGAGTTCAGGAGCATTTCCCTTCCTGTTACAAAGACTTTATTAGTATTGCAAAACATCTAGAAGAGCTACTGACGAAGCCCGGTGAGAATGGAGCACAGTGCCTCCAGCTTTCCATCCCATTCTGCGGCAGAACTCCCAGTATTACAGTTAATTTGCATATTTATTTGTGTGCTAGTGGATTAGAACACCGTTTAAGCTCATTTTATTCCTCTATTTCTATCATTCACTCTATTAGGCGTCTAAGAGCGGTTAAACCAATCTTGCTCACTTACAATGGGCATAAAAGCCTAGTGTAATTGGGGTGTAATGAAAGCAAAATACTCTATTTGTAGAATTCTTTGAAGCGCCAGGTGAAAAGTCATGTTGCGATGTGGGTTGCTCTTCTTTTGCAGGTGGGCTGGTTTCCATCCACGTATGTGGAAGAGGATGAATAAATTCCAATCCCGCGTCGCACCCTGTACCAGAAGCGGCAGAGAGCGATAAACAGAAGCCCGCATGGCCTTGTGAATTAACTGAAGTGTTGAAAAAGCTGCATTTCTGGCTGTTCAACATCCTCCCTCCTTAACTCCTCCTAAGTCTTAATGCTGGGATTTCTAAAGATGCTGGGACTGACAGATTAATGGCTTGCCTAGAGCTGTGCAGGAAACAGCCTGCCAGTCTGTCATTGTCAGAGACCAGAGCAAAGCCAAAAGCTGTTCTCAGAAGAGCTCTGCATGCACATTGCTTCGTATTTCTCTTTACTTCATCTGGTCAGATGCCACAGATGCCTGCCATTCAGTGTTTAATGCGTATTTACTTTATTGTCCTGTGCCGTTCACCAGAAATTTTGATGGCACAAATAAGCAGTAGCTTAATTTTGCTTTTCCCAGTGTGAAGAAATATTAGCATTCTGCCATTTGGGGCAGGTGGCAGAGCACGTTCCTTCCAAAGATCCAGCATTGCTTGTCTTAAATTGCCCAACAAGGCGACTCATACCCAGCAAATACGTTTACCCCCAGAGTTTACTCATGATAAAATATGAAAGGCAAATGAGCGCTCAGGTTGGCGTCACAAATGATATATCCCTGGAGGGTTTTAATTATTCATTTGATGTCCTGATTATATTTGCAAACTTCCTTATAAAAGAGAGAGAGAAGCACATGAAAGAGAGTGTCTTCCTATTAAGTCTTTCTGACCTTCATGATTTCATAGGGTTATTTTAGTCGTGTAGACTTTATGAAATGCTCTTAGCCGGGTGTATTAGGGGAAGTTACTAATAACCTGAGTAAGGTGGCTTTGTTTACAGAAACAGATCAAGGGCTCTAATTCATGTAAGTCATTTTATAGCAGCAGTATGTATGATACATGCCTTCCCTCCTTCCCCCTCCCCCAAAAAAAGACCTGGGTTGTGTTTTCTGATTCCCACATTTTCTCGGAGCACAAACAACTTAGTTGCAAGTTTGGGAAGGAAAGCACAATGGGGTCTTTCATGCATTTCTGGGACTGGAGCCTTGGGCTTTCAGCTTCTCTCAGTCTCCCCCTCTGCAGCCCTTTCTGGGAGTGTTATCACCTGCAGGGAAGATCAGTGTTGCCATGCATGTGTTTTAGCAAGCTCTTACTATTTTATGTGAGGAATCTAATTGTGTTCTTCCTGGGACGCCAGAGTCCCTAGCCAAGGCAGTCAAGTCAAGTCACTAACTTGGCCCTTTCCTGATGAAATAATTCCTGCATAGCAGAAGTCATGTTCTGACAAGATTCAGAGAGTGTTTTGTGTTTGGGTAAAACAGAAATTATAAGCATTAACTTAATAGAGCTGAACTAGGAACATTCAGTTCTGAAATTTTAGATTATCTCTGAGATGAGGTGGGTGTGCCTACCCTCTCTCCCAGCCACCTGGGTGCCGAACTTGACCTTCAGTAGACACATCCCCCTGCTCGAGACCTTCGTGGGCTAGGACTTTTCATCTAGGATAGATTTAAGACCTTTACCTCAGAATTATGTAAACTGTGATTGTGTGTTTAGGAGAATTATTTGCTAAAATCAATTCAGATTTTTGTATATGTGTAAATGATTATGAAAATGTATTTTATAAAATATTCTGTACAGTACAGTTACACCCCTAAGGTGTATTCTCCAAGTGGATTCTTTGCTATAAAGTCTTATCTGCAACTCTGTGTCTCGGGAGTGTTTCATCTGTTACCGGTCAGCCGAATGTTGTTATGGAGAGAACAGCGTCACACCAATGGGAACATTCCTGTGTGCACAGTATTGTAGCACGTATTGTTAATTTTACTCAATAGACTCCATTTGTAAGAGGTGTTTCTTCCCGTTGCATTTCATGGGCTGGGGATTTCCTAGCAGAGGATAGTAGAGCCCCTTTTTGTGACGTTACCAATGGCATCTTTGTCTACGTTTAGTACTTTGTATTGGAATCTTTAAATGCTTTGGGTCTGTGTAGAGTTCTAATACCAAAGACAGAAGTCACTGTTTTCCATACACTTGTCTTGTTGTATGCAGCTCTTGTGTATGTAATATGATGAACTAGAGTGGTATTTCACTTTGTAATATTTTGTAAATATGTCGATACAATAAATAGTTACTGTTATACTTGAGTTAAGTTGATTTCTCAAGAATTGAAGAGTGTCTGTACTGAACGATTCTATAACTCACATATACCAACCTCATAGTTAACTTGGGGATACAATCCCTCATTGTGACCAGGTTTAGCTCAGGATTTCTGCCAATGTTATGAACAGTGAACTTGGAAATAAACTTAGTAATTGCAAATAGCATCCAATGATATGCTTACAATGTCCCACACATTGTTCTATGTGGTTTATGTGACCAATAACACCCCACAAGGTAGCACCCTATGTGATCTCCATTTTCAGGGGAAGAATCTGAGATAGACCAAGAAGTTGCAACTTTCCCAAGGTCACACAGCAGGTAAGTGCCAGAGCTGGGTTCCAACGTGGGCAATCTGACTCCAGCACCTGAATAACCACTACCCCATTTTGCTGCATTTCATAGGGCAAGAGAGAGATTGGGTATATAGCGTAGGGTTATATAGCCAAGAGGAAATTATCTGACATTAAGTCATGGTTTAAACAATTGAAAATTAACACAGAATTCAAAAATATTCCACTATTCCTGCCGCCTCAGAGAAAACTCCAGATACCACCCAGAGGGATTGGTGTTACGTTGATCTTCATTTTCTCTATTTTGATTCAGCTTTTGTGCTGGAAAATGACCACTAAGCTAGAGAGACTCAGAGTCAAGTTTCCTTTGATGGAGCAAACCTGCAGGCCTCTAGCAGGGTGGAGGCCACCGTGCAGAGAGGGGAGCACATTCCCTCCAAAGACCAGCGGAGGCCAGTTCTGCAGGAAGAGCTTCTGCTTGACTTCCTCAACACAGCTGCACTCAGAAATACAAAGTTCCCCTCCTGTCATTACGATACAGTGTGTTATACAGCTCGGCACTGATTTGAGAAGCCAATTCCATTGGCATTTTTATCACTTCTCTTCACTGTATTAACATTCATGTGACTTTCCAACCTGGTATCAGATCATGACAATCCTTACTACTGTCAAGTGTGGTGAGAATTGTCCCCTTGATTTGTTAGTTAACACAAGAACTGAGCCTTTGTAACACTGAAGTGTTTTGTCTTTCATCAAGTGTCTGAAGTAAAACACGTTGGTAGTTAGTCTGGAGGTATCATACTTTGTTCCACTTGATTCGACAGCTACATGTAAGAATGAGCAAAGCAGGGCCTTCGCCAACTAATATAACAGCACCTGCTTTATCAATTGAGGTCGTACGTGTAAAATAGAATATATGTAAAGTAGAACGGTGCTTGGCATATACAGAGCCATTTTTGTCATCATTGCGGTCATTGTCGGATGGATTTGCTGACAAATTTGGGTAGTTGCTGTCTTAATCTTTGAATTCCTTTAGCACAATTAAGGCTCATTTATTGGACTGAAAGAAAAACTCTTCAGATTCTAAATTAGCCTCTCTAGGAAGGAAATTAAACTTCTTGGTATCACAGAAATAGAAAGAGTTTTAGCATCAGCCAGACGTGGGTTTAAACCTCAGCTCTACCACTGACTTTTCTGAACATCAGTTTCTACTTCTGTAATAAAGGAATAATTAAAAATACCTGAGAGACCTATTATGAAGAACAAACAATAACATTAGAAAAAGGCCCCTGGTCTGGAGCCTGGCACATAGTAGGTATGAGGTACACAAAAAATGTTGGTCTTCCCCTCTTTATGAACTATAAAATACTTAGGGAAAAAATTATGTACTATGGAAAGCTCATGCTTTATTTCTTGCATATGGCTTAATTTTCAGCATTCAAATTATGGAGTAAAAGGTATATGTTCAGGAAGATTAATATGCATGGCCACAAACTATCTCAGAAGCTGAATTTAACAGCTCCACATTATTTTGTCAAGGGAAATGGAATTTTCACCAGCTCATAATCATTTAGACTGAGTCTATTAGTCACTTCATTTTTCACTAAAACTAGTTTTCCAGGATTGTTGGACTCTGATTAGAAATATTATTGCACACCCGCGTCTGGTCTGGCAGACCTTGGAAGGCACCTAATTGTAAGTAATAAACAAGTCCCAGAAAGGAGGTCATTGATTAAACCAGATTGGAAGAAACGGTGATGAAACAAAAAATCTCCTTTTGAAGTGCTCTAAACTCTGTCAGAAGGTTCTAGAACTTATGGCAGTGTGACTATAAATGATGACCATGGCATATAGCCAGACAGGGAGAGGCCTTAGTGCAGAAATAGAGTGAATATGTAAGTGGCTTCATGCCCTGACCTCTAATGGACATTGAGGTCTATGTTGAGAGTCGTGAGTAAGGGGGAAGGTGAACTTCAGAATTACCAATGTGTCCAACCCATGATCTGGTGTGGCCAAGGTCGTGCTACATAGGAAATAATGTCAGAGTAGACTCAGACCCAGCTGTCCTGGATCTAAGTTGAATAAATCCTGTTTACATTTATCTGTGAGATATCAGTGCACAGGACATTCTGGGGAGCTGCTGGGGTCCTGAGGTGATTATGTGGTCGGGTCACAATCCTTGCACCTCTTGCTATCAGCCTGTATTGATGAGTTTAAAATGTGTCAGCAAATGTAATAATGACACAGGAGTCTGACTGCTGAATGTGTATGAATTTCTAGTGATCTGAATGACCTTTCCACTAAAAGGAGTAAGGATTCCCCACCCCTCAAATGATGATTTAGGGTCTGTCTCCTTTTCTCATTTAGATGTCTTTTTTTTTTTTTAACTTTTGGTACTGGTATCTACTAAATTGTCTGCTAGAGTATGTCAGCCGTTTGTTGTATATTCTTTCATTTATTTCGTGCAATCCTTTGAGAGTCCATTAAAGATCAGTATCAGCTCATCTTTTAATCATGGAAACTCTAGTCCTAGTTAAGTGACACTTCCACACTAGAGCTGGCTTGTAAAGCTATTTGAACTGCTTTATGATTCTACATCACCTCCTTTTTGTCTAAGCCGCAGCCTTGGAATCAGACTATCTGGCTCCAGCACATACTAGCTGTTTGACCTCAGGCAAGTTGCTTACAATGTTTGTTTTTCTGTTTCTCCATAATTAAAATGAAGTGATGGTAGTACCTTACTGCAGAGAGTTTTTGCCAGGACTACATGAGATAACATGAGTAACATGTTTAGAAAAGCGCCTAGCAGAAAGTAGACATTAAGTTAACAAGAGAGTTTTTATTTTTTTTTTTATTAAATCATAGCTGTGTGTAATAATGCATTTATGGGGTACAATGTGCTGGTTTTATATACAATTTGAAATACAACAAACTGGTTAACATAGCCTTTGTTTGGGGGAGCTTAGCATATATAAGTTTATTTTTATTTTATTGGTTTTATGTATTCTGACAAACTTAACTGCATATTTTTATTTTTTTAAGTAAGTTTATTTTGGACACCATTTTAAATTTACATACAAAAATATTACAATTTTTTTTTTTTTTTATGAGATGGGTCTAGCTCTCCCAGGCTACAGCGTAGTGGTTCCATCATAGTTCATTGTAACCTCAAACTCCTGGGCTCAAAACAATCCTCCCACCTCAGCCTCCTGAGTAGCTGGGACTACAGGGTATGGCACAAATTTTGAAAGTTCACTCAGATATTAAAAAGAACCCCTCACTTTGAATGCACATTAGCTTTTGGAAGAAACATCTTGAGATTGCTTTTCACGTTAGTAATGCTTTAAAAGTGACACGCAAATGGAACACAGGTCAAATGCTCTATAGAGTGTGGTCTATCAGTTATCTGTACTCCAAAACTTTGCAGTTGAGGACAATAAACATTTATTATTTCATAGTTTCCATGGGTCGGGAATCCGAGAGTGGGCATTTCCAGTTTAAGATGTCCCACGAGGCTTCCACCAAGGTGTCAGCTGGCGGTAGTGACTTCCAGGCTCACGGGGGTAGGGGGTCGGGTGGGCAGTCTGCTCTCCAGTTCGCTGGTGTGAACCTCTGCACATGGCTGCCTCGTGTCATGGCAAAATAAGTGCCTAAGAGTAAAAGAAGGAGAGTGCTCGTGATGAAAGTCTTTTTCAGAACCATCTCAGAAATAACCCATCTGCTCCATTCTGTCCCCCAGCGTGGAGTCACTGGATCCAGCTCACACTCAAGGGGAGGGGAGTACACAGCGATGAACAGCAGGACAAAGGGACCATGGGGGGCCAGTCTAATGGCTGCTCCCCACAAACAGGTAAATCGGAAGGTCACGGAGGCACCAAATATGAGGTCTGAAAGGCCTGGGTTACATCAGACAAATTTAGTTGAGTCTAAATTTTAGTTCTTTATAAGGAAATACAGTTTCCTGTTGATTCCTAAAATCAATATTTGCTGAACCTGCTCCACCAGCCTCTGCAGGGGACAGGAGGATGAATAAGAGAAGGCGGCCTCCCCAGCGGAGCTCGCTTTCTTTGTTGTTTCTCATTTAGGAAAGGCTCTTCCTGCGGCTCAGAATGTTGAGAGGGAGAGGTGTCCAACGTGGAGGAAGTGGCTCAGCTTCACAGCAGCTCAGAGAAAGGAAGCAGCAGCAGCCCATCATGCCTCAGAAGTAGCTGCTGAAAATTTAAAAGTCTGAGACCCCCACGTGTGTGGCACTTGAATCCTTCACTCATTTATTCATGCACTCAACAAGTAGGTATTGAATTTTTTCCATGCACTCCACAACTCTAGGCTTTGAGGCGACAACAATGAACCCGCCACAATCCCCACACTTGAGGACCTGGCGTGCTTGTGGGTGGCGGCAGACGGGTTTGATAGGTTCCCACCTAACGGGACAATTTAGGGGGATATGGCAACTACCTAGACCAGTGTAGGGGTATATGGCACACTTCTGGGTGAAGGGCTTGCCTGCATCTCTGACTTCACCTCACCAACCTGACCTAATCATAGGTACCCATGTATTCATTAAGGAAAAAAAAAAAAGAAGCTCATACTGGATGCTGTGGACTGAGATAGAGCAAAGGCCTGTGGAACCAGCACTGCTGCCTTCCACAATGGCTCCTGGATTTGTTTACTGGGGATGGCTTTTTATAATACAGTACCACAAACCCAGTGGCTTAGACAACAGAAATGTGTCATTTCGCAGTTCTGTAGGCTAGAAGTCCAAGATTACAGTACCTATAGGATAGGACTGTGCCCCTGCGACAGGACTCTGGGAGGGTCTGCTACAGGGCTTCTCCAGGCCTCTGCCGTCCCTGGCTTGGGGCAGCATAGCTGTGATCATCACCTGCAGCTTCCTCTGTGTGTGTGTCCTGGTGTCCTAACTTCCCTTTTTTATAAGGACACCAGTTGTGTGGAATTAGGGGCCTGCCCAACTCCAGCAGGACCTCATCCTAATAAATTACATTTGTGGCAACCCCATTTCCCAATAAGGTCACAGTTTGAGGTACCAGGGTTTAGCACTTAGACATGAATCTGGGGTGGGTGGATAGGATTCAGCCCATAATAGTTCTCTTCCTTATATTCTCAAATTATTAGAGCACAACCTAAAATGTGCAAATGTTTCAGCAGAGATTAGTAGGGACAGGGCACAGAATGGGGAAAGGAAAGTGAGCCAGGGAGGCTATACCTGTAGACAGCATACCCAGGCTTTCTCTGGGTCCTTCTCAGCCTCAAGGCCAAGCATGGGTAAAAATTCAAGTTGATGCTGACAGAAACAGTGCCACTTCCACCCATGTATCTGTCACCTTCTCAGGCCATCTGCCCCAAGTGACTATTACCCCTTTTTTCTCACCCTCTGTGTCAGGATCACACATATTCTTGCCAAGAGAGGAAAGTTCCTAGGTCCTCTGGTGTGAGTGAGCTGATTAGGAACAAGCAACATATTTAAGTGAATTAATGAAACACCCGAGAGTTCTGTGCAAATGAGGCATGCGTAATGTGAAGAAGTGAGGAAAAGTATTCTTAGGTTTTAGAGAGAGGTGGGAAATGCCCTCTGCATTTATTATATTAATTATTAATGATGAGATATTGTTGCTGGGTGCTTTGAAGTAGAAAATGTAATAATATGTGATGCAATTAATCTACATTAGTGTGAAAAAAAAAATGTTTTCTTTGCCATTATCCAACCTATCTGGTCTACCTGATTCATTTTGTATTTTCCTTAAAATACTGGACATAGCTCTAATTTTTAAGGTCCTGCCCAAAAGATGAAAGTAAGTAGTTACCCAGGAGGGGCATACAGGAAAGCAGAGGTGGATAAACTCTAAATTAATAAGCCTGGAATGATATATTGGCTACTGTACCATCATTTTGAAGCTGTTGAACAGAAGAGCCCAAGTAAAATTCTAATGTATTCTCTAAGGACTTCTCAGCACAGCCCCAAATACAAGTAAATCATGCAGGAAGCCAAACGTGAACTTTTATACTCACATGGCAAGTTATTTTTGAAACAATTAGCAGTTTCAAAGTTCTTAGGATGTTATAAGTATATATTGTTTTTCCAAGGTAATTCTGCAATATAACTAATGGAGAGGTAGAAAGAACGAAGGGATGAGAATAAGACAAACCAGATTCTAGTCTTGGCTCTCCCACTAACTAGCCAAGAGTCTCTGGGTGGAACCCCCAGCCTCTCTGAGGCTGAGATTCTCATCTGTAGAATGAAGACATCAAATTTAATAATTCTTGTGCTTACTTCTAACCTAGCATTCTGCGTCAAGACATTCAATAAATATTTGGCCATGATACATCACATGGATCAACTTTGAAAGCAGGACAGAGAAATGGGGCTCAGATGAAATTGGGTGGGCAATTTTAAAGGGCAGAAGATTTGAGTCATTCTTTTCTTAATATCTCCACTTCTTCCACCTTATTCCAAGTCAGCCTCACGTCACCCAGACAGTTGCTTCCCTGCTCCCATTCTTGCCCCCTTCCTATTTTCTGACTAGATAATTTCATTTCCTTTTTTCAAAACTCTTCCACAGCCCTTTAGGCATTTATTGAGTATCTACCTACATACACTGGTGCTGAGATATGTGGTGAACAAAACAGACAGGTCTCTGCTCTTACAGAGTCTACCTCGTATTTGCAGGAACAGGGAGGCAGATCACAACTATACGTGACGTAATATTAGAAAGTAGTAAATACAATAAAAGATCAATTAGAGGAAGGAACTAATAATGAGGAACGTGCTACTTTAGATACAGCATTCATGGAACTCCTCTCTTGGTTTTTCCTGATAGAAGAAGATAGATCGAAGATGGATAGAAGATGAATTAGGAAGCTAATCTTGGACCTTATAGGTAATGGGAAAAACATAAGGTTTTATTTTTTATGAAGCTAGTGCAGAATCTTGAGTGGTACTATTGTTTGAATATGGTTTGTTGCAGCCAAAATACATGTTGATGTTTGTCAGCACAGCAGTGTTGGGAGGTGGGGTCTAACGGGAGGGGTCTGGGTCATGGGGGTGGATTTCTCATAAACAGAATAATGCCCCTCCTGAGAGGTAACTGAGTTCTCACCCTTTCAAGAATGCATTGGTTCTCACAAGAGTGAGTTGTTAGAAAGAATCCAGCCTCCTCAGTTGCTCTTTGATGTATCCCCATTTGCTGCTTGGTCTCTTTGCACACACCAACTCCTCTTCTGCTTGCTGCCATTGGTGGAAGCAGCATGAAAGGGGCCTTCACTAGATGCAGCTGCCCAATCTTGGACTTCCCAGTCACTAGAATCATGAGCCAAATAAACCTCCTTTCTTTATAAATTATCCAGTCTCACATATTCTGTTATAGCAACACAAAACAGACTAAACAATCATGGAAGAGATGTGATTAGATTTGCTTCATCAGAGAATCGCTGTGGTGGAAGTTCTACTAAAGGAAGACAGGGGTGGAAGCAGAAAAACCATAAAAGCACTGTTGTGTAACCCAGGTGGGAATTGTTGGTGGCTAATGCTAGCATGGTATCATAGAATGTGTGACAAGTACTGGGATTTCAGAGACATTTTGAAGTCCCTGCTGGCCTACCTTTTGAATTAAATGTAGAATAATGAGAGAAAAAAAGTAATTATTAAAGGTGATATCAACATTTTTTTGTTTAAGCTGCTTTTTGCCTGGTATTACGAATACACAGTTAAATAGGAGCCACTGATTTGGGAAATAAAGTGAGAAATGAGTTGTTCAGTTCTAGACTCATTAAGCTTAAGATGTCTGTTAGACATTACGTACAGATACCAGATAAGCAGTTGGGTACAAGTCTGGAGTTTGAGGAGAGGTTGTGGCAGGAGAAAAACATTTTTAAATGAGTAGCATATTTGAAGCCATGGAGCTTAATGAAGTAATCTCAACAAATGAACATAGGTGATGCAAACCAATGACTAACCTTGGGGTATGACAATGGAGGTAAGTCCCAGGAGACTGTCTATACATTTTCTTCATCACACCTACTAATCTACTTGCGTCTGCACCAATAGCCTTCCCTCCTGTTGCTACGTGAACTGTGTGTGTGCTCTTCTCAAAGGCCACCAGTTCACTCACCCATGGAGTAAGTGCTCTTGAGCTCTTACTGTTGGTCTGTTCGTCTGCTTTGCACTGCTATAGAGAAATACCTGAGGCCGGGTAATTTATAAAGAAAAGAGGTTTACTTGGCTTACAGTTCTGCAGGCTGTCCAAGAAGCATGGCATCAGCATCTGCTTCTGGTGAGGGCTTCAGGAAGCTTCCAATCAAGATGGAAGGCAAAGTGGCAGCAGGTATGTCACGTGGCAAGAAAGGGAGCCTGGGGGTGGGGGGGGTGCCAGGATCTTTTAAACAGCCAGCTCTCTTGTGAGCACATGAGGCATCCACCCTCATGACCCAAGCACCTCCTACTAGGCACCTGCTCCAATACTGGGGATCAAACTTCAACATGGGATTTGAAGGGGCCAAATATCCAAAGTATATCAACAGTACTCCAGTAATTATCCACTTTTCAGTCTGCAATTCAAATTTCATTTCTCTATCACACCCTTCCATTAGGATATAAATCTTTTTCTTTAAAAAGTAAATAAATAAGAAAAACCTCCTTTTCCCCCTATATCCACCTACAATTACGATCTCCATTTATGATCTCCATTTACGATCTCCCCTAAAGCAATACTTTAGGACAGCTAACTAAATTTGCTTTCATTAAATCTTCTATTCTCTTTCCAACTCACTCCAATCTAACTTTTGCCCTTAACGCTCCGCTAGGACTTCACCAAAAACATTCACAAAGAGTGAATCCAAAGGTCTACTCTTAGCAACATTTAAATCACTGATTTCCTTCTTGAAATCATGGTTTCACTTGGTCCCAAAACACCATTCATTCTCATTTCCTTTCCTTTCTTACCAGTGGCTTCTTGCTGAACTCCTTTAATTCACTTGACAATTATTTAGTGCCTACTCTGTGCCAGATATTGTTCTTGGCACTACAGATAGAGCGGTGAGCAAGCCAAAGTCCATGCTTTCACAGAACATGTCACATTCTCATAGGTAGAGAGAGACACTGATGTTCTGGAATCCAGGTGAAGGCATCATTTCAAGAAGGCAGGAGTGTTCAGTGGATCAAGAGATGCTGAGAGGTCAAGTTAGACATAGGCTGTGAATTAACCACAATTAGAGGGTTGATGGTAATGCTGACATCATGAGTGTTAGTGGAAAGACAGACATAAAAATCTGTCTGGAGTGGGTTCAAGGTCAAATGGCAAATTAGGGGATGGTAGTAAGTGTGCTCCAACCCTTTCAGGACGTTTTGAGAAGAGGCCACTGGTTCTTTTTTTTTTTTTTTTCTGAAACATTTCCTTACATGCTTCATGTTTAAAGTTTCAGTTTATGTGTTTATTCCTCAGCAAAATCTTCTTTACCACCCTGTCTTCTACATTGTTGCCCTTTTGTCATTTTCTCTAATGACCCATCTTATTTTCCCTCATAGCACTGTCATGTTTGTAGTTCTGGATTTAGGTATTTGAGATGTATTTGTAACGTCTCTTCCACTATTCTTTAAGTTCCATTAAGGATGTTTTAAGCTCTGCAAACGGAGTACCTACTGTGTTACTGGTATGATATGCTTCCTGTTTGAGTGACGTTAATAATAAATGTTAATAAATTAATAAAATTAATTTGAGTGAAGTTAATAAATGAATGGATGGATGGATGGATGAATAGCTAGCTGGAACTTTGCTGGATTGTGCCATAGCCATGTTGTTAAGAGGGAACTACATTTCCCAGAATTCCATTTTTATATCTTCCAAATGCAGATGGCAGAGAAACAAAACTTGTGCAAGATTTGGAATGTAGAAGTAAAGCAGATGTCACATGCTTGGAAGGCCTTACAGTCCAATACATGGAGAATGGACAGATTCAGAAGTGTGCAGGAGATTTCAGCTTGTCGTTTCTCTTCTCTACTCTTTATCTAGCTCTTCTGTATCATGGCTATGTCTGACTTATTAGTTTCAAAACCAGATGTTTAGCTGTGGATCCAGAGAGGTGGAAACTACACAGAGGACACAGCTTCCTGTAGCCCTGTCTATCAGGGAGGTTCTCTTTGCAGCCTCACAGATTACCCTGCAAGCCTGGATGTTTCCACCTGACACGAGTGCCTCCAGAGGACTGGATGGTGACTCTCTCCTTCCCCCAACCTTCCCTTCTAGCTGTTACTTCCCTAGTGTTTGCCATAATTATATAATGTCCAATGCTGTAATGAATTATCCAAAAACAGTTCACTGTGGCTCTAGTTTCCTGACTAAACTTTGGTTATTGATACTGCTATCCACAGGCTTAGCCCCATGAAATTCTCTTCTCCAAGGCTGATTGGACCACAGCTCCTGTAGAATGCCCATCCTATCAATAGCAGGCCCAGCACCATTGCTCAGAGGAACCAGCCAACTGTTGGGTTATTTTGGACCCCTTCCACCATGAAAGGGAGTGCTCTGTTCTTTTTCTAGATGAAAATTTACTCTGGATATGGATTTTTCCATCTTGGCCACAGAACTTCTGCCAAAATCACCATCTATGGATTTACAGAACATCTTATTTCCTATTCTACTGGGTCAGAGAGAAGGATATCCAGACTCAAAGCTTCTCTGAGCGTACCTCTTAGTATTCTACAACCTGTGATAAAAATTAAGGCAAGCTGCACCAAACCAAATGAATATATTTTCCTCATGTTCATGCTCATCATGCATGAAAGTCTGGGACCCTTACTCAGCAAAGAACTATAATCAGCTGAGAGCATGATGAGGCTGGAATAGAAAATAGAAGAAGGAAGTTAGAAACACCAGTTATGATCACGTTATCAGTTGTAGACATGAGAATGTAGTAATGTGAAGCCGTCTTCCTTGCTATATATATATATATATATACATATATATATATATATATTTGGATATATAAATATATATATATATTTGGATAAAAGGTAGGTTGATAAATAGATAAATAGATGATAAGTAGTAGACATTTAACCAAATTTTACGGTACTGTTGTTCTATTATGTAACACAAGGTGTTTTCATAGTGATCAACTGTGTATCTCAATATTTAGGTTATAGGATAAAAGTAGAAGTGTAACTCTAAGAATGCTTACCACCAAGAGAAGAATAAAGGGACATATGAGATTTTGTGAAATTTTTTGAGGGTAGTGGTTGCATGTTTTCAAATTAGTGTATAATGCTAGGTAGAGGAATGATTTTGCTATTGTCTGTATTTGAATATTAAATATTCTTAAAAGTGCATAGATGCCAAGTTGACAAGGAATGAAGGGTGCTGCAGGATGCTATATTAATTTGCACACTGTAGAAACACATTCCCCAGAATCCTTTTTTTAAGATATGGTTCCAGGTTCGAGCTGGTCAAACAAGGAACTTGCAGGAGATCTGGAAGATGGAAAGAAAGCAGAGGCCATTGCTCTGATATAGTCTTGTGTTTGGGTAAGTGGTCACATACAGGTGCAGGAGAGCCCAGAAGGTTTCTGCTTTTCCTGACTCTTTTTCCCTGCCTCTAGTTCTTCTTCTTGCTTGCTGGATACTTGTCTGTCTGTCCACAGAGGAAGTAGTTACATAGAGGCCTCAGATTGCTAGACTTTTTAATTGTTCTTGTTGTTCATGATGGTGGTTCCAATTCAGTGGCCATATGTACTTACTTCGCTTCTCAGACATTCCTACCAACTCTGATCTGTCCACCCACATCAATCCTTTGGGAGAGCTGGTTAGTGATATATATTCTGATCCTCCAAATCCCCTTCCCAGATAGTTACTTCTGGTGTTGCTCTAATTCCTATAATATATGTCTAATTTCTATAATACATCCGTTACCTCACAGTACTCAGTAATGCCTCTTTGAAAGACTGATTGGCCTACCTAAAATTTTCCATGAATAACTTTCCCAGTGTTCAATACCTAATGATCTGTATATCCCTATATTCCTTTCAGAGCCCTATTTGTTCTCACGAAGGATCTAAGGATATCGAATTTTCGTTCTTGAGACTGCTTACAATAAGAAAGGTAAAGGAGCCATATTTTGTCTGTCACAAAAATCCCCCATAACTTTGGATTTTTCATGTTAAGTTGCTAGGCAGTGGAAGGATGGAAAAGACATCTAGTGTTTTATTGGTTATCAGAGTTAAGAATACTCTTAACCAGAATATTCTAGAAACCTGTCCTAATACACTTAATGACATAGTTATTATGAAAAGTCAAAGATAAAGTAACTATCCTTGCTATTGATGCTAACTGTTCTTTATACAATGTGTATTGTTATAGTGACTTATTAATTGTTGAACATCAAATTGTTTTTATTTTCTGGTTATTGGGTACTTTTCCTCATGATACTCTTAGCTTCAGAGGAGAGTAAACTTGTTTATGAAATGTTAATTATCAATCCCTTAGGCTAAAACTGGAAAGTACACCAAATCATAAACAGAATGACTTTCTTTATAAAAAGAAGTCATCTTTGAAAGATAGTCCAAGCATTTTCACAAGCGCAAATAAGTTCTTGGCTGGGACAAGTGCTCATTTTGATTTGGAGCGTGTGTGATAGGGAGCTAAGGCTCTTCTTGGGTGCTACATGGAATCCCACCTCATGCTCATAGAATCCACATGAGCTACATTAGTCCTGGTCCCAAGAAGAGATACATGGCAAGAGAGTAGTGGAGAGTTTAATGAGTAGATTGTTTACGGAGTTCAGGGCACAGTTAAGTGAAGGCCGGTGAGGGTGAGTAAGGCCTCCTGGGCCAGACCAGTGGAGATCAAGGACCCAGCCCAAAGGAGCTGAGGACCCCATGATTTCAGAAAGCTGGAGAGCTGGAGGAAGCTGTGAGAGAAGACTTGAGGCATGTCTCTGCCAACTCACAGCCCCAAGAAAGGTTGCTGGAGAGTTAATGTCTTGACTTCAAAGTCTCCCATCCTCCCATCGCTGCCAGGACCTCCTATTGCCTAAACTCAGTCTTGAGCCAAAGGTCAAAGGACTCTGGCTGTTACAATCCATAAAGATCAGCCTGCTAGGGCCTATAGCAGGGTTTGGAGGGCTGCAGAGTGAACCCAGGGATAACCAGAGACTGTCCACCAGGCTACGGCTTCCAGATGGATACCAGCAAGAACTAATCTTCTTATTCCAGATGTAACCACCAAGCTATTAGGGATTGCCTTCCTGCCTGAATATGTCTGAAAGGGCACTCAGTAGGACATAGTCAAGCCCTTCATCTATTGCATATCAAGGTGAGCAAGATAGCAAATGTACATTTAGCTGGAAATGACTTGGCATGAATGTTTCTATGTCTCTTTTGTATTTTTGTCTTTTCTAGTCATGATGGCATAGAGGTTTTTTTTTTTTTTTTTGAGAGACAGAGTTTCACTTTGTCACCCTCAGTAGAGTGCCATGGTGTCATGGTTCACAGCAACCTCCAGCTCTTGGGCTTAGGTGATTCTCTTGCCTCAGCCTCCCGGGTAGCTGGGACTACAGGTGCCCGCCACAATGCCCAGCTATTTTTGTTGTTGTTGTAGTTTGGCTGGGGCCGGGTTTGAAGCTGCCACCCTCGGTATATGGGGCCGGTGCCCTACTCGCTGAGCCACAGGTGCTGCCCCCAGCATAGAGTTTTGATTCTGCTGCAATGCACTATGCATCAAAACTTACCAGCCTATTTTGGAACTCCTGCCTTTGGGATGGCATGGGAGGTAGGGGAGGAAGCATACTCATTTTATTGTCCTAGGGAAAGTGAGGAGTACAAAAACCCTCATAATGCCATCAAAGTGACTTTTACTCTTCTTAAATTAATTTAAGTGGGTATTTCCCCATCCTCCTTAAACAATGGAATTTTCATCAAATGTCACAGTATTCCAAATATAAAGGATTCTAATGAGAAATGGCATTTGATAATCACAAAAGGTCTGTGGAAGGACTTGTGCCAGGGGCTAACAAGGATTTCCCTCTGAGAGTTGGGCCTGCAGCAGCCAAGTGTCATCTCCCTGGCATCTGCTGACGACAGCAGGCTGGGATTTCCTGCGCCTGAAAGCAGGGTCCCTGGAGTCTTTCATCAGAAATGGTAGGCCCCTGCTCTATCATTAGACCTGGATGAAACCACATGGTCACTGTCCTTCAATGTCAGGTTTTAGCATCTTCTGGACATTTGAACTTTTTCCTACTTCATGTTACCCAATAAGATTCTTCCTACTATGAGAGCATCATGGTAGCTGAAGGTGGTCACTGAGATAGTTGGAAAGAGTGAGTAAAGTAATGAGAAAAAGAAATTCTATTAACAACACGCACAATGAGCCAGCCCCATCCTAGAGGCTGCAGGCTCTGTGGAAAGTGTGGTCTTTGGTTTTATACACAACTTTGAGGACTATCAGCTGCTTCTTGGAAGTCTCCCAGGGTCTTAATTAATGCTGTTCTCAAAACAACCCACCTGCCAGATCTTGATAACAACCCACTTGCAAGGTCTTAATCAACCTCATTCCCATAATAGCTCAAGTCAGGCTGACCCAAACCAATCCAGAATAGCCTACCCATCTGAGTCATCTGCCCTGCTCATGTTCGGCGAACTGCCTAACACTTATGTCCAGGGCCATCATTATCCCTAGCATCTTCTTATTTTTATTTGATACATGATTATATTAGCTGAATCCTGGTAAAGAGCAATTAGTTCTCAAAATTTGTGTCCACAGTTTCTCACTGCTAAGGAAAGTGAACTTGTATTTTTGGGATTTGGGAGAAGAAGACAAGTGAATTCCATTGTAAACAGGAAGTTCCTTTGAAGGCTCATGTTTTCATTGATAAAATTTATATCGGTTTTGAACTCTATGTTATGATATCATGAAATGTAAACATGATAGTTTTCTGTGAATCTGAAAGAATTCAAGTTCCACAAAGATGCGGCATATTTTTCTGTGGCCCTGCACACACCCCAGCATACCACTGTGGAATATTATCTGAAAAACACAGACTTTTTGCCCATAAAATTACCATGCAGCTCCTAGTATTAAAAGGGCAATAACTTTGAGAAACAAACTTTCTGGAAGAAATTTTATCAAGACAAGACAAATATTCATATGAGTATATTCATATTCATATACCATGCAACTCAGTATTAGGAATTTACCCTAGGAACATAATCGTAGATGTGCCCCCAGACAGAGCCCCAATGGTGTTTGTTGTAAGGACAAGGTTAAGAGTGAAAAGCCAGAAAGAGAAAAAGTTCAACAGTAGTGAACTTGTTGAATAAATTATGGCACATCTAGACCAGAGATACTCTACTATTTGGCTGATTGTCCAGCACCCATTTTCCCCCTTTTCCTTTCTTAACAGGAATCAAGATTTTGTTAAGGTTATTCTCCCTGCCCCTGTTGGCCCATATGGTTTCATTGATGATGACACTCTTCATCCAAGGCACAAGCCCTGATAAGTTTAAGCCAATTACAATAAGCCATTCCTATTCCTTGGACTATAATCATTGGTTAAGGCAAACAAGCCCAACCAATCAGCACAAGGTATTTCTCTCTAGTGCTTCCTGCCACGATTGCCTTCTCTACCTGCATTTTTACCCTCTTTGGATTTGGAAGCTATCAAGCCAAATGGTGCACGTTGCAAACTCCTTGAGACCAGGTTTCACTCAGTAAGTTTTCCCAGTTCAAATATTCGCCTCATGAGAGGTCTGGAAGCAGGGAGGAAGGCGGACCCATTTTTCTTTGATATTGTGGACAGACCTGAGTGCTGACTTGCCAGCTTCTCTAAACCTCTTTCCCCATCTGTAAAATGGGGCAACATTGAGTTCCTTGCATGGAAACGTGGTAGATGCTCTTATGACCTCTTTTTCAATATTTTTTACCTGGACATTATGCTGGCAATGTCACTCACCTGAATGGTCTGAGAATTCTTGGATCCAGAAGGCTACTTTTGTCATGACTTATTTATGCCCAGGATCAGGGTCTGGTTAGGACCTCAGCAAAGTGGGTCTCAGCATTCAGGCCAACGCACATTTGCTCAGACCCTAGGTTTTCCACACCAAGCCTGTGGCTTGCTTGTGAACACATCCTGGTCAGCCTGATGAAGTTCCAGACAATAAAGATTTGATTTTTCCACAAGAGAAACTCAATAAGGGTTCAGGGATCAGAAAGCTGTTCTTGGCTCTGATGCTTTCTAACTGACCTTGGTAAATAAATTTACCCTAGGACTCCTGTCAGTTCATCAGAGGAAAGATTTGGAATAGGTCCTTCCAATTTTAGCAGCTCCATGTATTAATGAGACAAAAATTGTTGGAAGTTTCTATGCAAACCTCAAGCTTTATGCAACTGAAGGTCAGCCTTGAAATGTCTTTATTTCATATACATTTTAAAAAAACATGTCCTTTAATAAATTTTCCCCAGAGTATAAAACATTAAAAAAATAGCAATTAGTACCTTGCACAGAAAAGCAAGGTCCAGGATATATTATAAATTGACCCTGATGAAAATTGCTAACATTTTGTCTTATTACCCACAAATGGGCAGTTTTATATGACTCAAACCAATCAAATCATTAAAATGCAAAATTTTTAAATATGTTGTGTTTGTCTTAAACATCAACTGACTGAGAAAAAAAATGGATAATCTCATATTTTTCTCTGACTTCATGTGATCGTGCCCAAATCTTGAGTTATTTTCTCCCCCGCCCCACTCCCACAGGGAGGAGTGTGGTGGAAGAGAGGAAGAAAGAACATTTTAATTTCTATAAAAGACAAAAGGTATCTAAGGGCTCTCTTCTTCTCTAGCTAGAAAGCCCCACCCCCATCCCAGTGATTCTCCCTTGCACAGCAGAGTATAAAAGATGCCCTACCCTTAGCTGTATCCATCCTGCCCTGGTTTCCTGGGCATCCTCATGGTGGGAATCATTATAGGCTCCTGGACATGATGGGCAACCTGTTTTCTTATGTCCTTCTCATCTAATTCCAGGGCAGAGTAGGCATAGGACCTCTGTCTATGCCAGTGACACTGGTGATATGAAAATGGCAAACACTATATAGCACTCATTCTGTGCCAGCTGCCAATTAAAGTGCTTGGTACATAGTCATTCATTTCATCTTTACTTTCCTGTGCGGGCTGTTGTGCTATTACAACCCACTTTGCAGATGAAAAGACTGAGGCATCGGAAGTTTTCTTTACTTGTTCACATAGCTAACGAGTGGCCCAGACAGGAGCCCAGCCTTCACCGCACGTTCTCACTCTGTGCCCCTCTGGTTGGTCTCCTAAACATGTCATTAGCATGTCAGTACTGCAGGAACAGTTCCAGAGTAATTCTTAAAAGAGAGTAACTGCCACCTCTAATCACCATTTATAAATGTCTCTTACAATGAATGAACTTACTATTCATTTATAAAATTGATCTTCTCAACACAGAGAGGGAGCCCCCAGGTGCTCCTTTGTATCTGTGTGGGGAGGGAGGTATGAGCCTTGCTGTGCTGGCAGCGGTCAGAATTCCCAGGTTGAGGCGCCTGTGGCTCAAGCGGCTAAGGCGCCAGCCACATACACCTAAGGTGGAGGGTTCAAATCCAGCCTGGGCCCGCCAAACAACAATAATGGCTGCAACAAAAAAATAGCCGGGCGTTGTGGCGGGCGCCTGTGGTCCCAGCTACTTGGGAGGCTGAGGCAGGAGACTCGCTTGAGCCCAGCAGTTGGAGGTTGCTGTGAGCCGTGAAGCCATGGTACTCTACCCAGGGGCATAGCTTGAGGCTCTGTCTCAAAAAAAAAAAAAAAAAAACAACAGAATTCCCAGGTTGAGGGAGGCCAGTGTGGTTTCTATAAGTAACTTTCCTCTTTGAGATTCTGCTGCACCCCGGAGGTGTATCCCCACTTAAACCTCTGCCCTAGATATTCACGAGGAATAGAATCTTCTAGAATCTTTCCATCACTTTTCATGATTTAAATGGACAAGACATGTTATTTTATAAATTTATTAATAAAATTACTTCATCTATTCTTGTTTACCTAGTGCCTTATGTATGTATCTACTCTAGATGAAAGGATTTTTTTTTTTTTAACACTAAACCTATGGTAATCTTTTGTTCAAATGCATGTTACTATCTTCAAAGTCCTCCTCTGAGGAGCTCCAGTCTCAATTCATTGATGCTGCCTTTTTTTTTTTTATTATGATGCTGCCTTTTTTTCCTGAAGGGTTTGGAAAAGTTGGTGGTTGGTCTTCAGAACTGAGTCACAGACAAAGAAACCAGGCTGTTAATTTGATGGACACTCAAACACACACAAGGAAATGTTATTCTTCCATTTAACATGAGAATAGCAAGTCAGGCACTGTCCGGGACTGCTCCGGAAATTCAGCTGTAACCTTTGCCCTATGGGTTCTTCAAGAAAGGGAGCATTTGTTCTCAATCAAGACATTAAAATTTTAATCACCCAAGGGTCTGTTGTGAGAACTTGCAGGTGGATGACGGACCACAGGACTTGTCTGCACAGATGTCTGTAGAGCTTGACTGTTTTGCTTGGATGCACTTTTGAGTCTGAGAATTTTGCACATCTTTTTCCTTAGCAAGTGAGCTATCATAAGAAAAGAAATTGTGCTCGCCTACTTAGCACTGTAGATTTAAGGGAAAACTTTTATCATTGAGCAGGTTGGGTTTTTTCACTTGTAAGATAAGATCTACTCTCAGTTTACCTATAGAAGTTCTTAGGGACGTGCTAGGTGTGGGTATTTCATCCTTAGGTCAGCAATGACTTTTCTACTTTAGGAGGCCCGAAAGGACATTATCTGAGGATGTCCTTGGTGGCCCCAGCGCAATGATTTGAAAAAATGCCCATGGTTATCCCTTTGCCTTCTTTAGTCAGACTAGAGTCCTTACATAGCCCCATCTGGAGCTCTTGGCTCGGTGTTCTAGAAGGACAGATTCCTAGCAGATGGTTTATCAGAGGACCTGGCACATGGTTTGGCCAAGAAAACCTTATCTAATATCTCTGAGTTTGGGAAGCTTTAGAGTGAAGAGTAGCTCCAAGCCTTCTGTACAACCAGGAATGTTTTGCTCGTTAGATTTTTTAAAAGATGCTCAGAGTGACTGTCTAGGTGGCAGCAACCCTGGAGATCTGGCACCCCAGACAGCACGATCTAAGGTAATGTCCCCTTTAGACCAGTTTCATGACATCTACGAAGCTTTGGGATCAGGCCAGAACCTTGAGCTGGAAAAGAATGAGACTAATCCTAAAAGATATTAGGCATTTTGACAAGTGATGTTTTAATTACAAAAAAATGCAACTCCGATCAGAATGCAATGTGTCAGTTGCCTGCAGACAGTTGAAAGTGAATATGTTCAAACCCACTCCTCCCGCAGTCTTCCCCATTTCAGTTAGTGCTGACTCTATCCATTTGCTCAGGTCAGAAACCTCTAGGTCATTCTTGATTCTTCTCTTTCTTTCATATGCAGCATCCAGTCCATCAGTAGTCCTGTCCATTCTTCCTTCAAAATACGTACTTCTTTCAACCTCTCTGCTACTGTTTTGGTTGGAATCACCATCATTTATCAAGCAGACTGTGGCAGTAGCCTCCTGTCTGGTACTCTGGCTCCCATCTTGTCTCTTGTTCAGTCTGTTCCTAACAGAGCTGCCTGAGTGAGAGCATTAAAATCTAGGTCCCACCATGCCACTCTTCTGCTGAAGACCCTTCAGTGGCTTCCCCTTGCCCTCACTGCGAACGCTCCTGTAAGACCTGTGATAGTGCCTCTGTGTCTCCCTCTCTCTGCAGTGATCTCTCATGGCTCTTTCTGCTCTAGCAATACTGGGCTCCTTTATGGCCCATCAATTATCAAGCAGTCAAGACAGGTCCCCTCTTAGACCTTGAACTTGTGATTCCATTTGCTGGAGCACTCTTCCCCCAAATATCTACTTGATGTTCTCTCTCTCTCTCTCCCCTCCTCCCTCTTCATCTTCCCCCACTTCTTCTCCTCCTCCTTTAGATCTTTTATCAAATGTTATCTTTAATCTTTGCCAACAACCTCCTTTAAAATTTCAACCTCCTCTCGTCATGACCTTCCCCTTTCCCATTAATGTTTTCGGTAGCATTTATCACCATCAAATATACTATACCAAATATACTGTATCAAATCGTACACTATATATACAAATATACTACATACAACATATGATTTTCCCTTATTTATTTATTTTTAGGTCTCTTTCTAGTAGAAGGTAAACACCTTAGGGGCAGAGAGTTTTGTCCCTTTAACACACGCTATTATTGCTTCTGTATCATCAGCACCAAGACTAGAGTTTGAAACAAAGCAGGCAGTCGTTTTTTGAATAAATGAATCACGCATTTTGCAAATGTGTTGGGCACTGTGCTAATTGCTAGACATACACTGGTGAACAAAATAAATAAAGACTCATGACCTCATAGATCTTAAAATCAAATGAGCAGAGGAAATGCTCATTTAACAATTAATTAACTAGACATAGAAACGAGAAAGGGTTGAAGGATTCAAGGAAATTAAGAATGTTGAAGTAAGCTGGAAAGTGGAGTTTGAGGCATAGCACAGGAGACAGAAGTCAGGCCCCATTGAAGTTGCAGGTGTTGCCCTAAGCATAGGAAGCCCTCCGGGGATTTTAAGCAGGCGGAGTGACACAGTCCCACACACATCTCGTAAAGTCCCCTCCGGCCACCACGTGCGAATGGGCCGGCAGAGATGGAGAGTGGATGCAGGGTGACATGATAAGAGGTGATTGCTGTGGCGCAGGTGAGACATGACAGTCACGGAGTGGGGCAATCTGGGAGGGAGAGAAGGACACAAACCTAGCGCCTGTTTGAGCAGGATTGGACAGCTGTGAGGAGTTAGGGAGTGACAGGGCCAAAGATGAACCCCAGGGTTCTTCCTTAAGAGCGGGTACATGGTGCTTCCTGGGGAGACGAACTGAAGTAAATGGGTTTGGGACGCGGACTGGTGAGCTTATGACACATCGAGTGTGACATATACATGTGGCACCCCATGGTGACATCTCTGCTTAGGGGAAAAGCAGGAGCTACAGATTAAAGAATAATTAGTTTACAGATGGATGGTGGTCCCAGTCATCTGGCGGGTGGGGTCGCAAGGAAAGAGTCCGGAGGAATAGGGAAGGAGGTCTGGGACGGAGTGTCGCCTGACTCCAGCACATGAAGGCCTGGTGGCCACAAAGCTACCCCAGAGGGAGAAGGTAAACATCGTACCCAGGAACCAAGGGAAAGGAGGGTCTTACAGAGGAAGGGACATCAATTATTCAAAATACTAAGAGATCAAGAAAGGTGAGGTCCCCAAATCAACAATGGGATGAGCGACACAGAGGCTACTGGTAAGAGCAGTTTCTGGGGAGTGTGGGGGGCCCGAGGCAGATGGGACAGTGATGGGAGCTGAGGGGAAGGTGAGGAAACGGAGGCAGAGCTAGATGTGCTGAGAACTTCACCGTGAAGGGGACAAGTGGACGCTGTCAGGGAGAATGTCTATCATATGTCTATATGAGTCGGTTGTTTCCTTCTTTTTCTTTTCTGTTTTTTTGAGATAGAGTCTCACTCTGTCACCCTGGACAGAGTGTCATGGTGTCACAGCTCACAGCAACCCAGACTCTTGGGCTCAAGTGATTCTCTTGCCTCAGCCTCCCAAGTGGCTGGGACTACAGGTGCCCACCACAATGCCCAGCTACTTTTTTAGAGACGGGGTCTTGCTCTTGCTCAGGCTGGTCTCTAACTGGAGAACTCAGGCAAACTGTCCACTTTGCCCTCCCAGAGTGCTAGGACTACAGCTGTGAGCCACCGTGCTGGGCAATTTCTAAGGCAAGAGAGTCTTACGTGGGTCGAGTGTGTTCAGAAGAGGCCGGGGTCATTCAGTGGCTGCATATATTTTGTCAGTCGCACAAAAATTAGAGGGGAAGTGTCCCAGCCAGAATGAATGGCCAGAGTTCAAGGTGAGGTGGCACCGGTACATTAGAGGAATAGAAATGTCAGTGTGATTGAAGCTTCGTGGCAAAGGGGTAGAGGTGACCTTGGAGAATTAGAAAACTTACAGAATGTCTTGATAGTCATGACAAGGACTCTGCATTTTATTTTAAAAGTGACACTGGAAAATGCGTCTGAATGAATGGATGGCACAGGGCAGGTGAGGGAAAGCAGCCACTCCTTGTCCTGCCTTAGAATAAAGTCCATGAACCTGAGGAAGCCTGAGGTCAAGAAACCTTTGGTCTTCCCCAAAGTCTCTTCTGTAACGTGTGAGAGAGGAGTGTGCTGGACCCAGCCCCCAGCGTGCTGCCCTTCTCCCACCATAGGCCTGCCCTGGGAGTCTACGGCCCCAGGGAGCTTCTAGGCCTTGCCCACCGTCAGAAGGGGCTGGGTGGAGAGCTCAGGGCTGCTGGCTGGGGCTGGAGGACTGCTTGTTCAAAAATTTGTTGGGAAGATTCAGGCAATCGGTGGCAGCTGGACTGGCTGACCTTGAGGATATTTTCAACCCAACAGTTCATGTGTCCTCTGAGGGAGGCCTCATTCCTGTTGCTAATTTTGTCACGTTTCCCATGGGGATTCGGTGGGAAACTATTTCTGCACTGATTTCCACTCGGGGATCACTCGGCTGACTTTCCTTCCCTGCTCAGAGACCCTCCTTTGTAACATGGGGAGAGAAGAGGCTCCTGACCTTCACCTGCCAGTGGAGGTGAGGTTCTCCCTCCCCCCAGTGAGGCGGGGGAGCCTTCCCTCCCCGGGGATACGAGGCATGTCTCTCTTGACAACAGTGGGATTTGTGTCATCAGGAAGTGGATCTCCAAGAATGGTGGCAGAGGGTGGATCCAGGTCTAGATGAGAAGAGGTCTTGGCTGTGCAGCCCCACCGTCAAGACGTCCACCCCTGCCACGTTCCTGCTTCCCACTCGCAAAGCCCCAAGTGTGCTTTGCTCTTGCTGAGGCCTCTGCCTAGAACTTTCTCCCCACGGATTTCCCGGGTCTTATCCCTCCTTTCATTCAGGTCTCTGCTCCAACATCACCTCTCGGAGAAACCTTCCCCTCGTGCCGATCTGTAAGAGCTTCCCTGGACCCGTCCACACCCTCACACTGCTGTTTGTTCCTCCTGAGGTCTTTCCACTCTTTGTATTGTGTATTTATTCCTTCACTGGTTTATGACCTTGTTTCCTTAGCGGGAACACGAACTCCCAGGAGCAAGGAGTTTGCCCGCTGAGGAAACAAGATCACAGACCAGTGAAGAAATAAATACGTAATACAAAGAGTTATGCATTATTGCTAAGCACCTGGGCCGTGCAGAGTAAATGCTTAGCAAACATCTGTTTATTAACATAAATAAAGAATGAACCACACAAATCATTTCTAAATGAGTCCTCATCTAGCATCTTCCATAAGTTCTGGGAAACTACAACTTTAAGGGAAATGATAAATAATGAAAACGTTTTTTCCCTCACTAATGTCTATAAGGAAATGACTTGAGTAAAACAAAGTTATGTGAGGACCTCTACAGCTGTGCCTCGAGGGAGGAACCTTACAGCACCTGTTGAAGAGTCTGTGCAGGTTTCAGAACGTAAGGGGGGGTTCTCGTTTGTCAGGTCAGTTTAACAAGGAGGCTGGTGGGCGTGAGACTTGGCCCCTGCTACTTGAGATGTGGACCCAGTTTCTGTTGGTTCATGGCCACACTTAGCATCCTGAGCTGCGGTGCCCAATACATTAGTCTCAAAGCCACGTGTGCTTATTTAACTCCAAGTTAATGAAAACTAAATAAAATTTAAAATTCATTTTCTTAGTCATACATTTGAAGTGTGACTTAGTCACACCAAGCAAGAGTGGGGGGGGGGGGAGAGAAAGACCCAGTTACTAATGACCCACATGGAATCCGTGTTATATTTATTGCAAACCTGCTCTTTTTCTGAACCACCGAATGACCTCTCCCCTATTGTCTCTCCCTCCTCCTCCTCTTCCTCCCCCTAGAAACCTTCTCTTAGCACAATGCTGGGGCCAGAAAAAGAATCCAACACATGGTTGCTCTTATTCACATCCTCATTTTTCCTACTGGGAGGAGAAAGATGAGATGCTTTTGATGTTTTCTGCAGGGGAGGAACAAAGTGAGCTCTTTGGATGGAAGCTCGTCTGTAACTCGTGACACCGGTGCTGAGAAGCAAGGGAGTCGGGTGCATTGCCCTCTTTTCAGGTTCAAGTACAGCGTCCTCGGGAGAAATCCTGTAGGAAGAGAGGGCCTTTGAGCCTCCCGCGCAGGGCTTCTCGGGGAGGATCAGAGATCAGCAGTTTGTACGCAGGCTGTTTTAGGATCCCTGCTTTCTCTGTTGGCCTTTCTTTTGTGCTCCTTTTGCACTTTAATTTTTTTTTTTTTTTGGCAGGCCTAGCCAGACTTAGCCGCTCTTCAGATAACCAGGGACAGAAGCTTTGGTCCACATTTGTGCCAGAGCACTCAAGGGGACGCAATCATTTCTGGGGCAAGGCTGGTGGCAAGACGGATTTTGTATGAGCAAGTCCCCGGGGGGCGGGGGTGGGGGAGTAAAACTGTCAGACAATATTGAAGCCACTTGGCAAATTATTTCTTCCTGCCCAGAGCTTCATCTTCTAGAGCAAAACCTTAGATGTTCAAATAAGAGAAGTGATAGGATCCGGACCTGAGGTGTGACAGGTCACATCCCCCGAGCTGCATGTGACACAGCAGCATGTGAAAATCATGCATCTGAATACCTTGCAGGACCTGGTTGTGTGACCAGAAATGAAGAAAGCTCAAAGGTGGACTCGTTAATACACGTGTGAATTATTTGTCATCTCCCATTTGCAGCAGAAGAGAAATTCTATTACAAACATTCCTCTTGAGACCGTATGCTAATGTTAATTCCTTATACTGCTCCAACAAGCGTAGGATAAATTCTTTCCAAGCAGTTTAGCATGCAAGTTTGCTGGTGACTAGGTGTCAATACGTTCATTTCCAGGGAGCATTTGTAAGCGGTGAATTCTGTGTCTGGAATAGCCTCTGTCAGAGCTGTTGTCTCATCCACCTCTAACTAGACAGCCCTCCTTGTGTCACTCCAATGATCAAAGAGCAAATAGGAAAAATGAACCATCCATCAATTTAATACTAGCCTTTTCTTTCACACAAAACCTTTGCTCAGCCGATGATGACTGACATAAAAACTAAATCCATCTGTTTTATCACTCCTCTCCCAAAGAACGAGCCTGGGAGACAGGGAGGAGAAGGAAAGTGCAGGGAGAGTGTTACCCTCAGTCACTGGGTCTGCTGGTCTACTGATAATCCGTCCATGTGGGCAAAGAGATCAACTGTTACCATATTCCTTTTGCTACTTAGTGCAAAACAGAACCATGAACAAGGTCTTTGGGAGCAGGATGTTTAACATTATGGAAAACTTCAAGTTAGGGTCTGAGAACACGGTTAGCTCCATTAATTTATTCATTTGTTGAACAAATATATATTTGTACCTAGTATGCCTCAAATGCATCCTGGACATCGAGGACAGGGCAGTAAACAAGATGAAAAGCGTTCTTGCCTTTAGGGAGTTTACAATCTGGCGAGGAAAATAGATGTTTAATACGTAAATGAGTGAGATAAGTGCCACAGAGGGGAAGCTTAGTGTATTTTGTCACTGGACTAAGATAGGCCATGGTGGTGGCAGTGGCCAATTCTCTCTGAGGAAGAGACATTTAAGATGGGACCCAGAAGGTGGGTAGGATTGCGATAGCTGGAGGTAGCAAGGGGGCTGGTAAGAAGGAGAAGGGCCTGTGTGGAAGGCCTAGGTCAAGAGGGGCCAGGGGATATTTCAGGAACTAAAATGAGATAGGAACCCCTGGTGGAGAGAAAACAAGATGGGGTTGTGACATGATAGAGAGAGGCTGAAGAGGGTTAGATCCTGAATGGCCCTGTAAACATCATGAACATTTTAAAATGATGCAACAATGAATAGGAGAATAAAGCAGCTTAAACACAGAATTCAATGCTTTAGAAAGATCTCCCCGTGGGCAGCAAGAAAGATTGGAAGCACATAAAGCCAGAGGCATGGGGTCCAATTATGTGGGTGGGGCAAAGGTCCAGCTGAGAGACAAGTGTGCCTTACACTAGACTAGGTGTGTTCATAGTTAGAGAAATGGTCTGGTTCTACAGGATACCCAGGAGTTAGAACCCACAGTTTGATGGAGGGCAAAGAAGGAATCAGGGCAACACTTAGGCATCTGGCTTAAGTAATGGGATGGATGGAGATGTTCTTCACTGAGCCAATGTGCAGTGGAGGAAGGATAGGTTTGGGGAATTAGGAGCAATATGGCCAGTTTAGCTGTAGAAATGTTGAATTAAAAACACCCATGGATCATCCAGAGATGTCTAATAGATGGTTTGATGTATGGCTCTGGTGCTCAACAGAAACAGGATGCATATTCATTCTACCTTTGTTTTATTTTATTAGAGAGACAGGGTCTTGCTCTGTTGCCCAGGCTGGGATGCAATGGCATGATTAGAGTTCACTGTAGCCTCCAACTCCTGGGCTTAAGCAATCCTCTTGCCTCATTGTATTTTTTATATTACATTAATATATTTTTCACATTTTATGTATATACACATACATATATATACATATATTTTTTATTTTTTATTTTTTGTAGAGGTGGGCATCTCTCTATGTTGCCAAGGCTGGTCTGGACCTCCTAGGCCGAAGCTGTGCTCCTGCCTTGACCTCCCAGAGTGCTGGGATTACAGGCATGAGCCACCTTGCACAGCCTATTCCATTTTTATCTTCACTTCTCTCTATTCATTTAAACAAATATATCGCGAATAATAATCTGTAGAGAATTACCTATAAGTTATAAAGATGACCCAATCCCTTAACTTCTCAAGTCAACCTCTAGGAAATGATCCCAAATAAATTATCCAGAAAAAGAAAAAAAGGCATATTCATTGAATTCTGGTTTATAGTAGGAAAGCATTAGAAATAATGTCCATATCCAATAGTGGTTATATAAATTATAGCTAAATAAATTATAGTATGCTATAATTTATATTATTAAGTACAGTAGAATATTAAATGCTAATACTACAACCATAATTTTGCATAGTTTATACAGTTTAGAAAAGTGTTTCATCACTTAAAACTAAACAGAAACATTTTGAAATCCATGTATCCTGTGGTTATAATTTTCTAAAAATGATCATACCCGGGCAACTCTCAAAAGGGCACTTGAATAAACAACAAGAGCTGACTTACTAAGTGATGGAATTATGGCGATGTTTTTCTTTTTGATTTATTTATTAAAATGTTTGTAAGGTGAACACGCTCACACTCAGGTAACCATGGTTTTGTTCTTGTTTAGCTCTTGGTTTTGAAGCAAATTAGTTTCCCGCTTAGCTAACCTGAGGCACTGTCTTGCTGAGTTGGAGACACGGAGTTCAATAGCTGTGCATGGCCAGACAGACTTTGTCGTCCAGCAGCGTCTTGTCTCTCAGATCAGCTCGCAGTTACCTGGGGGTCTCATTTCCAGCCACACCAGAAGTCAGCACTCCCTGGGGTACTGTGACTCCCCACTCCCCACTCCGTTCCTGCGGACTCGGTCCTTAAGCCTCCGATCACCTTTTGTCCCACCTGCTTTCTGGTCTTGGGCACTGAACACAGGATTGATCTTCTCCCTATTTCTGACTTGCCTTAGGAACCTGGTCAGAATTAATGATCAAATGTCCAGACAGGTTCTCCTTCATTCTGTTCAATGTTTTCATCATCTCCTCACCAAAGGGCCCCTCACTGAATATTTGCAAATGGTCATAAAGATGAAATGCCAATGATTTTCATCGGAGAAGGGCTCAGTGGATACTGGATGCCCATTGTTACCATTCTTGTCTATTCAATTATCTGCCCTTGGTGACCCACAGGGGACGGGAGGGTCTGCCCGCACAGGGAAATCTTGCATAATGACAGTGCCAGCAGCAGCTGAGCCAGAATGCAAAACTACCTGGGTCAGATGTCATCCTGAAATAGGCTGTGAGTGAGATCATTGTACTGGCAGGATCTTTTGTTTTTGTTGTTGTTTTTTTTCAAAGAGAAGCAATGCCTGAGAACTAGTATAGAAAATGAACTCCAATGGCAATGTATAGCGAGGACAGATTTCATGCTTTTGAAATAAGCTGGGCTATGTGGCAAAAGAAATCAATGCCAATGAAATAATGGAGCATAAACCTTCAGAGGTAAAAGAGGGCTTTCATTCTGGGAAGGAAAAACAAACCAAGCAAAAATGGATTTAAAATGTCCTTGTGGTGTGTTTGTGACAAGTGGAGAATTAAGCAGATTGGCTGGGTGGGTTCTCTTGGAAGCGAGAAAATGGCTGAACATTCAGATGTTCCTTTTCTTCTCTGGGGCGACCAATGAGAAAAGTGCAATGAATGCCCCAGTGGGACGGTCGGATGAGAGGGGAGTTCAACAACAGAGCCAGGCGCACACGCAGAATTCCTGTTTCAAGTGCTCTCTTTCCCCAAGCAGGAGGCGCGATGTTCCCCTGGGGGATGGTCAGAGTGATATTTGAAGTCTTGAGAGCCTCTGTGTCTTCTAGGCTTGAATGCAGGGCCCTCCTAGAATAGCTGCCTGGGTATGGGATTTATAGTTGGTAAAGGGATGGCTGAGTGTCATTTTAAATGCCCAACAGCCTTATTATATTTTAAACATTTTTATTCAAAATCATTTGAGATTTACAGAAGCGTTGCAAAGATAATCCAGAGGGTTTCCATATACACTTCACTCAGCTTCCCCTAAGGCTAACATCTTATATAGAGAAGGTACATTTTTCAAAACGTAGACATTAACATTGGTACAGATTTTATTCAGATTTCAGCATTTCCACTAATGCTCTTTCTCTGTTCCAGAATCCACTTCAGGACCTTACATTGCATTCAGGGGTCTGGACTCCTGAGTCTTTTCTCGTCTGCGATAATTTCTGTCCTGCCCTTGTTTTCCTTGACCCTGGTGATTTTGAAAAGTACTGGTTAGGTATTGCTGTATGGAAAGCCCCTCAATTTGAGTTTGATGTTTCCTTGTGACTAAACTGGGGCTCTGGATTTTAGGGAGGACTTCCGTGGAGAAGTGGTACCCTTTTCATCCATCAGAACGTCCCTGATGGCAACCTGACTTCATACTGGTGATGTTAACCTTGACTCGGGTATGGGGCTATTAAATACCTTCCCAGTTTCTGCACTGTAAACTTACTGAGCTTCCCTTTCTGTATTCTAGCTTTTAGAAGGGAGACATTAAGTCCAGCCCACACTCAAGGGGAAGGAAATTAAGTTCCACCTCCTGAGAAAAAGAGTATCAAAGAATTTGTGGATATATGCTTAAAACACCACAGTTTTTAGGGGATATTTTGGTGAGCTAAAATATAGCTCAAATAAATAACGACTTTGAGGCCAAATTGTTGTATTTCAGAAAATGCATTTCCTTTTTTTCTGATCACAAATGTATAAAGCAGAAAAACCTAAACGTTAGTAATCTCAGGAAAACACAATCTCAGCAATCACTGCTTATTATAGGAGGGGTGTGTATGTCTATGTCTGTGTGTATTTACTCTTTGGTAACTGGCTTCTCAAACTTAATGCATTAAGAACATGCTGGCTATGTTTGAAAAGACCATAACATCACATGACTCATTCATTGCCCAGTCCTTTTCCTACCAGGAATGGGTGCTTAAGATCAAGATCATTACCAAAGGTTTAGAAGTATGTGGGCTTCTAATTTGGAATGCTATGATGGGGGAAATAATCTAGATTGAGTCTGTATGTGCTGAGACCCAGCTTAGACTCAGAGCCACTCACAGCGTCCTAGCTCCCAAACACTTCAGCTGTCAAGCTCAGCCCTGGACTGACCAGGCAGAGACCAAAGACAGCGGTCAGCACAGTGGAAACTGAGCCGTTTAGACATTCTAAGAATGCCAGCTTAAATCGCATTCGACAGTGTTAGCTTTTCACTGACTGGAAAAAAAAAAAAAAACATTGAATACTTAACCTTCTTACTTTAGGGGCCTTTACCTGGGAGGAGGGCACAGCTGGTGACCGTGAGGACTGGTTTTCCTTCTTAGCTCTGGGAGGAGCAGCAGAGCATAGGGGTGATAGTCGTGTGTGTGTGACAGCCTCGTGATCTTTCTCTCTGCCTGTTCCCCCACCCACACCTGTGCCCCCTTTCAGCACTCTAGTCAAGTGTAAAGAGTAATAGAACAGAATAATGCTTGTGTGAGCAAAGAGGTTTGTGGGGGGACTAACTAGATAACTCTGTGAGTCTAGAATTAACACCGTTGACTTTGATGCCAAGCAAGGCAAAGGACCAAATTAGACTCCTGACACTCTTTAAAACAGGCTTTGACTAAAATAACCATGTGTCTCATCCCTCTGAATGAATTCCAGAGTGACCAACAAGAACCATGTAAGTGACATCCCAGTGGCTGATGTAGCACACAGCACCAAGGGGGGGAACACACAGATTACTGGGCTCCATCATTGGCCTTTCTGATTCAGTAGGTCTGGGTGGGCTCCAAGCAGTTTCATTGCTAATAAGTTCCTAGGCGATGCTCGTGCTTCTGGCCTGGGACTGCACTTTGAGAATGACTGCGATGGACCAAGCTATTTGCATAGATTAATTTCTGCACAGGTTGCAGTGCTGACTAAGTGGATGTAATGAACTAATAATGCAACACCGGGACAAAGCAAAATTTAGTCTGCCTTGCTCCAATTTCATTCTAATTAACATCTGCTCTCTCTTGGGCTCCCTGAAAAAAATCTTTTGATGTTTGTATTTGTAACCACTACTGGAATGAGCTTGGTGCAAAAATTCATCCAATTGCCAAACATTTTGTTTGTGATGACAAAGAATTTCTCTTCTTTCTCTAATTCGAGAGGTGTTTTGTTTTCTCTTTAATGGTGATTTGAGCAGGTAGCTCTTTTTTTTTGACATCTGCCAGGCCCCATGGGCCAAGAGTTTTCTGAGTTTTCTGCCTCACTCTTGACTCTTTGGAATCATGATCTTCACGTGTGGCCTGCTTTCTGTTTTAGGAATTGTTGACGATCTAAACTGTTACTCTTTTAGCCTCAGACAGAAATCTGTGGCTTCTGATACCTGAGTCATAAAGTCATATGAAATAGTTTGGGACATACTACAAGACCCTGGCATTCTCTGGGGCTAGGACCCAAGACCCTCGTCAATTCTCAAACGTGAGAATTCTGAGTGTGGTCTGTCTCCCTCATTCTTACCTTGGTGAGACACTCTGAAATGCAGTTCCAGGGAAAGGAGCCACAATAACAACAAGAAAAACACCTTGGGAAAGAAATACAGAGTCCAACAGAGATAGGAGTTAGGGCCAAAGAAGTTTTCTAGACTATATTGCTGGAAATGAAATAGTGCAAAAGAGGGAGAAAATGAAACAGTGCCGACATTAAACGGTCCTTTGCTTGCCAGTGATCACTCTTTCAGAGGGAAATGAAAACAGGGACGTGAAATGGAAAGGCTAAGTTATTATCCTTACGTTTTAGTGCATAAGCAAAAATGCTGACCATTTTGGCTGCAGAAACACCTGGTATGATGCCAATAGCATGGTTTGTGAGGAGATTGGGCTGGGATAGTGCCCAGTGTAAATTATCAGGCACATAAAGCTGAGACTAAAAATTGGTCACACAGGTAAAAACACGACAGTTAGAGAATCCCACTGAAGCAGACAGGTGAGTGTGGAAGATGATTAAGTTTATTAACACTCACCAAGGGCCTTGAGTTTGGAGTGTGAACATATATGTGTGTGTGTGTGTGTGCGCGTGTGTGTGTGTGAAGGCGGGAATGTAGTTACAGGGTCACTTCAAAGAATGAAACAAGCAGAGGTCTGACCAGGAGTAGGTTGCCAGACAAAACGTAGACCACGCAGTTAAATTTGAATTTCAGGTAAACAATGAATGTTTAGGACGTACGCTAAAACTTATTTATCTACCACTTCGCAGAGTGTCCGTATGTTCATTTGCTGAATTTGACAACCCGAAATTCAGGAGACAGATGTCAGACAAAGCAGGTGGACAGCAGCCTGGCTGTAGCAAGAGGCTCCCTCCTGAGCTGGTGGCCATGGAGGGCTGTTCAGTCTGTCCCTCTGTGGGGGCATCAGGACATCCCCTTCCACTAAGTCAGGGGAAATCTGTAGGCGACATTTCTGTGTCTAGACAGGTTTTGGCTGTTTGTTACAGAAAGCAAGAGAATGGGAGTCCTAGGGGAGAAGGGGGTGATTTCAGGCAGAGACGCATGTGAATTCGCCTTAGCAAGCTAAGTGGGACTCAGAGGGCAGAGGAAGAGAGGGAACTATGAGCAGCTACTCCCAGCCCGGCGGTTTCTATCTGCCACTGTATTTATTTTCATAACAACTGCTCTAAAGAAGGGACGTGGTGGCAGCTGTCAATTCCCTAGCACCCTGCTCCTTATTGAAATCCGTTTCACTTTCTCCCTTCTCCCTTGCTGCACACACACAGCCAAAGCCTGCCCTTGGCAGCTCTATGTCCCACGTAAACCTCATTATCTAAACTGGGCCGGTAGGAAACTCTCCTGAAGCTTTTGAATGGGAGGCAGAGACTGAGCCCTTTAACGAGAGGAAGAGTAGCTGGAAAGTCATATAGACTAGCAGAGCGCTCTGCCACATCAGGTGGCCAAGCTAACCTGGCGCCTGCTGTTGGCAGGGAACAGAGGGAGCAGGAGAGAGCACAGGAGACAAGCGGAGACAAGGTCAGAGGGAGGGAGGCAGAGACCCACGGCGAGCAGCCTTCTGGATCCTGGCCGACTCAGCTGTCCTCCTCGCCACTGGCCTAGTGGAGCTGCTCCTTTATAATTCACCCCAATTTCGTCTTTTATTCTGAGTGCCTTCTTGTTCCCACAGCTAGAGTGCCGTAAACCAGGAGTTACCACTAAGCCTCCTTTAGAAGATATCACATGGCAAATAAATGGTAGACACTGACATTGACCCCAACCTGACCCATCCCAGTGCCCTTGCCCTGCGGGCCATAGGGTGTCTGCTCTTCTCTGACTCTTGTCCTGCCAAGTTCCTTCTTCATCATGGCAGACAATGGGTGGCAGGTGTTTCACCTTCGTCTATTGGGGTAGCCCACGGTGCTGGCAAGTTCTACCTGGAGACAGGGACATGGGAGGTGAAGGAAATAGGTGTCAAGTTCAGACAATTGAAAGTGGAAGGATGAGCTGGGCTTGTCTGGCAGGCAGGGCCAGACTCCCAGCCACGTGGCCATCAGGATGGATAGAGCTGCTAGAGAAAGCAGGGCCCCGGCTGCTGGAAACATAGAAGGAGTGAAGCTTCCCAAATGCTGCCATTTACCCCGCAGGGTTGGCTGAGTCCTGATTTCCTGTAACAGCCGCAGAGCACCCACCCTGCAACCCGCACTGAGCCAGGCACCAGGGGGGCTGTGATGACATCAGGATGAAATGCTTAAACAAAGAATTATGGTAATTAAGGTAATTCGTGCAGGTGAGCAACATACTATGAATGAGAAATTCAAGGTCTAAGAGGGCGGCTAAATGGGCAGAGAGCTCATCACCATAGCAGTGAGTGTGGCCCAATCTGAGAAGAGTCCTGGCCCCCCAGGGGGGGTTCAGAAGTTGTCTCAGAGTCAGGGGAGAGGCACCTATAGGGTAAATGGCCTAGTCCACTGAATGGGAAGGGAGAAAGGATAGTAGATGAAAGGTCAATTTTATAGATTGTGCTTGAATTTCATTTCTTCAACCCACCCATGTTGGTTGAGGTGTTTGGGATCCTGGTTAAATCATTGAAAATCAGTTATTCAAATTCAACTCATCTAATGTCTAACTTGCTAAAGTTGGTCTAATGCATTGTTTAACTGGACATGGAACAGCAGGTCACAGCTGTTTGTGGGCAAGAGCAGGCAAGGTCATCAGGTAAGGTAGAGACACAGGCTGGAGCGGGGGGCAGGCAGCCTGTGTCCACAGTCAGAGAGGGGGCCAGCTTCTTAGAAGAGAAATGCATCCCATTTGCATCCAAAACTTCTACCCTCTAGACATTCTAGGCATTTAAGAAGTAGAATCTAGAAGAAATTGACATTCAACTTAGCAGAATCCAAGTGAGGTCATAATGAAATAAGCTAAATGCTAAAGTAGCAGCCTCAGAGAAGCCAGCGCTAAACCAAAGCTTGGGGAAAGCCTGTTGTGTGATGCATTCCCTCAGCAAATAGATTATTTGATGAATTGATTTTTGGCAAATTAGTTAATCAAAGGGTTGGCTTTCCAAATCATGGCAATTCAGGGGACTGTCTTGTTTCCACTTCATGTGGTCTAGTTATTTTTCAGGACACTTTTAGATGCAAGTGACAGAAACGCAAAACAGCTTTGGCAAAAACAGTAATTTACCAGAAGGATGTGGGAGCTTCCCGGGTAATTGACAGGAGCACCCGGCAGCCACCAGGAAGACAGAGCTGCAGTGGGTCCCAGGAGCTGCCGGCCAGGCTCGGGGTCCTCACTCGCCGCACTCTGGCTTCCCCACCAGGCACTGGGAGGTCCTGAGCCCCACACCCCACAGCTCCCATCCCCGATGTGTTGAGAACTGTAGTGAGGTTCTCTGATTGGCCAGCTGAGTAAGATGCCCAAGGACAGGTGGAGGCAGAGTTTCCAGAAGAAGGAGATGATGGGGGCAGATAGAAAGGATGTCCGCTCCTACCTCCTGTGAGAAGCTGGGAAAGTGTCCTTGCCTCTGAGACCCACAACACGGTACACGGTGATATAAAACAGCAGTTCTCGACCTGTGGGTTGCGACCCCTTTGTAACAATGAACATGTATTGGAAGGTTGAGAACCACTGATATAAAAGGACGTCAACCAGCTTCCCAAACGAACAGGACCTGAAGTTTCCTGTCTCTACCTATCACCTTGAAATGGTGTTCCCTCTCCCCCCACCCTAAGGCAGAGGAAGGCAGAGTGCCCCCCACATCAGCTCAGAGGACAGCAGGGACAGTTACTAGTGGGGACAGGAAACCTGCTGGCCAGATTGAGCTCCACTTTGAACACTGCAACAGCTGACGAATAAATTCCATGGGGGCCTCTTATGATGGGGATGAAAAGCAGGACAGGCCCAGGGACACGCCTGAGGGGCCCTGGGGAGCTCAGCAGGAACCCAGGTCGCCCAGCTGCCAGGAGCCTGGCCCTGGGAGTGGGCAGGTGTGCTGTCTTCATATTGCCCTTGATCTCTAGGAGAAGTGGTGATGGGCCCATCATGCGCCAGCCTCCTGCCAACAACTCCCTTGGCCAGCTCCGGTGGCTGCTTCTGAAGTGGCAGCCGCTGCCTCTGCTCACTTTCTTGTTCACTAAGGACACAGGGGCCGGGCAGGGATCAGTGAGGGAACATCTGGCAGAGGAACAAATCAAACAGCCCCGATGACTAATTTAGGAGTGTCGCCTCTCCATTGTCCTTTCCGTGGCCCCATGCAAAGGTGGCCCAGGGTGGCAGGCTCAGGGAAGCTGCCCCTTCACCTTCAGCAGTCTCCAGGATCCAACTTGTTTGCCTTAAAAATGAATCGATAGCTTCTTCTTTGAGGGTAGAAACAGCAGCTCCCTATCATTGAATCCGGAATTCTCCTGTGCGCGGTCAGCCCCCCCTTGCCAGCCCCTAGGCACCCCTGTTTCTTATTATCCATTTATCATCTTGCCTCTGAAGTCTCTCTCTTTAAAAAAAAAAAAAAAAAAAAAGACTCTGCCGAATTCAAGTGCGACATATTCTATTTTTGCAACTGAGCTTTTTCTCCTTTGGGTTCAAATAAAAGAAATAGGAAATATTAAAGAGCACGAGAGAAAAGGCACAAATGCCTCGCCCGTGAATAGATAAGATTGCTGATTTGGGTGGTTTATATAATAGCTTCGGATACTGGTGAAGATCAGTCTCAGCATTGTTAGAAATGATCTTTAAATTAAACACCCATTTTTCTTTTAAATGATCTTCAGTGGCACATTGGAACCACATAATTTTGAGCCTAGAAGGAGGGTTTGGCAGGGCTCTACCCATTTCTTCTGTCTGGGTCAGGAGCACACATCAGAAAGCATATTTGTAAAAGTTCTCCGCTGGAAGCAAGACATTTTTTCTTCTTCTATTGTGTTACAGGTGCCTTGGGACAAGTCAGCTCTTCTGAATTTGACGTCTGCATCCTCGCTCACTGGTAACACCCAGCCAGCTGTTGTGGTGGCAGCGCTGCCCGCTTCACCTCCTAATTTGGTATGACACGCTCATGGGGCTGACGGTGCCAGGAGGGCTCAGAGGGCTAACATCCTACTGTGAATCTCTCAGAAACACCTAGACATGAACTCCTGATCCTCTTCCCAGTGGAGAGAACCTGTTCCATTTCCCAGTTACTAAATTTCCAGGGGGAGCGAATGCTTCATTTCTCTGCTGTTCTGTCCTGGGGTCTCAGCAGATCCCAGGAGTGATTTGAAGTTACTTTGCTGGTGATCTCCACTGGCTTTCTTCAGCACAGCATTAGTCCCCTCCCTTCACTGACATGGGCTGGAATTCTTTATGAGACAGGCAGCGGAGGCTGCTAGCTGATCACTGGAGTGATACGAGAAGTACTTCTGGTCTGGCTCCATCCTGCACTTGCTGTGCGCTCAGGGACCAGTTACAGCCTCTCAGGGTTTCAGCACCTGTATCTCCTTTTAGCACGTACTCGCCATATAGATCTGGTGCTTCGGCTCTACCACAGGTGGGGCGGGGCTGGATAACAGATTCAGGGAAAAAGAGAAGTGAGAAAACCATCCTTCATAAACACAGTAGTGATGATGAACCAACATGTGCTTTGAGGCCTGACATTCCAGTGTTCAGAGCAGTCCACTGTGTCTCTGCTATTCTAAGCTATTTGGGGATATATTTATGCGTCAAGATTTCCAGCGAATTCCCCTGGAACTTGGAAAAATTGGAACTTGGCAAGAAGACAATGCCTGGTATTGCCTGGAGCTTGACCTTCTTGATTGCGTGACTGCCCGTTATGACTGTCTAATGATGCCAACGCGATCATTTTTCTAGTAATTACAAAGCATTTTCATTTTACTGCCTCTTTTAATGTCCCCAGTCACCCAGTGAAATAAATATTATTTCCTCTATTTTAGAGATGAAAAACCTGGTGTTGGGAAAGGTTAATGACTTGTTAAATAATGCTCAGGTACTAAGGGGCAGAGTTGGGATGCAAAGCTAAGTCTTCTGATTTCAAGTATAATGCCATTTCCATCTCTCCAGCAATTTTCAAACCATGCCCCCAAGGTGTGGGATTGGGGGACATATCTCAAGGGAGTGACCAGAGCTCAGACTCCCTGCTTCGATCAAAATCCTTTTCTGGTCCTGTTTTATATTTACATGATTCCACACTAAATTTGATTTTGAAAAACAAAGTTTCTGGTGCCACTATATCATAGCAATGTTGAAGATAAGACCTGTTATCAGTCCCCCATTCGGGTACTCAGAGGAACCTTCAGTCCTTGTTTCAATAAGCCCAGCTTGAGATCCTCTCTCTGAGAGAAGCTGACCACAGATGCCCTGACTTTTCTCAGTTTGCTGAGCCACATTCTGTTTTTGTGGTTCTTTCACAGGAAAAGCATTCCGTGGCCAACGTAGGTGGCATCAAGCCAGATGTTGTTCAGCCCAGACAGAGGCCCTGTTCCTTTCTAAGAATTGAACCACATGTTCCAACTTGCCTCATAAATAGAAAAAGATGAAACAGGCTTGGTGCCTGTGGCTCAAGTGACTAAGGCGCCAGCCACATACGCTGAAGGTGGTGGGTTCGAATCCAGCCCGGGCTCACCAAACAACAATGATGGCTGCAACCAAAAAATAGCTGGGCATTGTGGCGGGCACCTGTGGTCCCAGCTACTTGGGAGGCTGAGGCGGGAGACTCACTTGAGCCCAGGAGTTGGAGGTTGCTGTGAGCTGTGATGCCACAGCACTCTACCCAGGGGGACAGCTTGAGGCTCTGTCTCAAAAAAAAAAAGATGAAATAATTACATGTCACATATCTTCTAAGCAGTTTTGTATTTGCTCTAACTGTCAATGCCGACATTAGCATTCAAAGAGGCTGCTGTCGTTGTGTACAGATGTTGGGTTTATAGACTGTTATATTCCTTGTAGCCACAAGATGTCAGCTGAATATGGCCATGGGGTGTAGGTTCAAGAAGGTGGCTTGGCTCCTGAAAACGCCATTGATGAGTTCATTAGCTGATTCAAATCTCCAACACGCTTGTTGGAAGAGCCTAAGGAACGTCCATGAAATGTGTCATATTGTTACCCTTTTGATGGCGACACTACTAGCTGGTAATCAGATTAAGATCAACCAATATTGATTGTACATGCTTGCACGATTAAATCCTGAATATTTAAAGGCCACTGAGTTTCCCAGATCTGACTTTAGCATGTCTAATCATAAGTAACACGCACTTTGCTTATAAAGTATGACAAGTGTATGTAACTATAGGAAAGAAAGAAAATCAGTTGAGAAGTGGGAGCCTTCAAAAGTGTCAGGTGGAAAATCAGATGAAATAAAGAAGTGAGTTTTACATTACCATCCATGAAATAATTACCTTTCATAAATGAAAATATGTTAAATAAAGTCTTACATCTAAACATGCGCACATCTCTAACGTAGATCTGTTTACTCCATGATTTGAACGATTTGTTAATTAACAGCTGATCTGGTACTGCCCCCCACCCCCGACACACACACACACACACACACACACACACACACACACACACTGTTCTTTTAGTCTCTTGCCTGGCATCCCATAACTGCTTCTCTGGGGTCTGGCAGAAGGAAGCACTAATGACAGGCAGAGGTTGGGCTGGATCGATGTGTGGTTATTGAGTTCCCGCAGAGGCCCAGGACGCAGCAGACCTAGGGGGCAGGGCCTGTGCCTCACACTTCCTTCTCTTTCATTTATCCCTTTCTTTAATTTTCTGTGTTTTGCTTCTTAACCCTTTAAATGCTCCTTCTTCTAAGCTAGACGCTCAGAGGACGAGCTTTTATTTATTTACCTCTGAAAGCCTGGTGATCTTCTACTGTATGCTAAACTTTGGCCTGAAGATCAAAGACAAATTTTAAGATAGTTTTTACCTTTCTGATGGTCATTGGCAGATAAGCCAAAAATCCCATCACAACAGGATAGTGTTAGCAAAGTGATCTAGTACTTTGTTGTATGCAGGCAGAAAGGAATGAAGTTTGCTTTGTCTGGAGGGCTATGACCCTTCTCCAAAATGGGAAATTGGAGCTTACCAAATAAACAGGGATAGAGCACCGCAAAGAATTAGAATACACGTGGATAAGTGTGTTCAGGTAAAGGCTAAGCTGCTGTAACAAAGACTTCTGGAGTGCAGTGATGTAAGGGATGGGATGTAAGGATAGAAGTCCATTCCCCTCTTACGTAACAGTTGAAAGGTCAGGCAGCCTGTCTGGCAGGGCAGCTCCTCCACAAGGTTATTAAGGGACAGGGATCTTTTTAACTTGTTCCATTATACTCTGGGCCTTTTTCATGCTGATGGAGTGTGATGAGCTGGCTGTCTGCTAAGTGCAAGCTCCAGCCATAGGAAGGATAGAGAGAAAGAGTCTAGGGCAAGTTGCTTTATTTTAGTCAAGTGAGGCAGAAGTTGCCTGGCGGACTTCTATTTCATTGACTTTGACATGATCACATCAAGCTGCAAAGGGAACAGACAAATGTGTTTGTAACAAGGAGACTCTGCACGCATGAAAAAGTAAAAACAAACAAACAAACAAACAAACAACGTGCAGATAGCAACTACAGATAGCAGCCTGCCATACAAAGGAGCATAAAAGGGAACCTTGAGTGTGGGACTTGTAGGAAGTGGTGCAGGGTGGGACTGTGGCTCCTGTGACTGGGAAGGTGGAGCTGGGGTGTAGGGCAGTGTGCATGCTAGAATCTTAAAAAAAAAAAAAAAAAAAAGTTTAATGGGCCAGCCTGCTGAGCTTTGAGTTTGGGGTAGATCATGCTTGTACCTGGTGGCTGAGTGGACCTTTAACTAGTAAGACTGGAGGCAGTTGTTTTTGTAGAGAGAAGATAAGGGTGCTTTTCTTTCTGGTCTTTTTTTAAGATGAGGGCTTTGCTTAGGGAAGAGAGAGGGCTAAGGACAAGGGTCGAGCAAATTTAAGAGATATTTAAGCAATAACTTAGACTGGAACTGGCTGAGAAATTTCTACTGGTCACCTCCATTGAAAAGTGTTAACATCCCTTATTGGCAATATTTACACTGTTAACAACATCTTCTTTAAGGGAGAAGGGTCAACTGTTCCTCCCACTCCCACCCCATTGGCTCCCACCCTCAGTTTTTATTAGATGAGCACACATGGAAATCAAAGTGGCATGGTGGGTTCTTCATGGTTGATCATGTTGGGTCCTTGTCCACTTCTCGGTTAATTCTCGTGACAACCTTGTGGGTTCAAAACTCCAGAATACATTGGTGCACTGAGAGTGTCTCTGCCACTCAGAGACTGGGGAACATAAGCCAAGTTCGCAGAGACTGACGTCTATGAGTCAGAACACCGATTTAGTCATCCGCACCATGACATGCTCATGGTCAGCAGACGTATGTCAACTTGGCCTGCCCTCTGGTGGCACTCTACAAAGGACACATTGTCAGAGGATAGCATTGGAGGTGTGGAACGGAGCAAGCGGAATTAGGTATTTGGATATTACGTGGTGTTAAGCTCTTATAAGTTGATGGAAATGTGGCCATGAGGAATGCTAACTTCTTGTGTTGGACTCACCAGGCATCTTGTCCTGGAAAGAAATTCCCAAATCGGAAAGCATTTTGCATTGTACAAATACAACACTACCAACACACATTCAATCTCTATAGCTCATTAAGCATGCAGTGGTGACACATAATCAAATAACACACATGGAGATGCTGATCAGAACCAGGACCCCCTGCCCCAATTTAGGAACTGATGGGAATATATTTTACTGCAGAGATGAGCCGGAAGAGATCAAATCCTGACAAATCAGAGACTTACCAGGGGCTAGCGAATTGTTTTTGTAAAGGGCCAGGTAGTGACTATTTTAGGTATTGCAGCCCATGTGATTCGGTCGTAACTAACACAACTCCATCCCTGTAACATGAAAGCAGGCATAGCCAATATGTAAACAAAAGTTCCAATGAACCCCTGTTTACAAAAACAGGCAGCAAAGAGGATTTGGCCCGTAGGTCACAGTTTGCTGACCCCTCTGCTGGTCCAAGAGTATCTGTTTGTTCACTAAACATTTTTCCAAAGGGGATTCAATACTATTGATTTTTTTTTCTACTGACTAAATCTTAATTATGTTCAAGTTTTCCTTCCCTGGGTTCATCCTCAGACATTCTGATTGAAATTTGGGGTGTTTCTAAAGCTGTAAGTCAGGAAACCTCTTGGTTTGCTCCCATGGATATTGTCACATCTATGGTGTGGAATTCTACTAGTTGAATTTTCAGAAGTCTATCTTATTTCTCTCCAAGTTTCAGAGTTAGCAACTCACTCTATATCTACTATAAAACCCATTTCACAGAAGAGCAATCCCAGTTAAGACTGATGTTGAAAAATGGCAGAGCTGATGTTGGATGCCAGATTATCCACCTCCCTGGGTGGATTCTAACTCTGTAAGCATCACATTTGGGCAGGGAGGCAGATCAATTTAGCTCAGTATAATGACAGCAGGCAAATGTAACATAATGGGTATGGTAGAAAACGATTAATGTTCGGGGGCTATAAAACCAAAACAACACTGAAATGCAAACCCAAGGTCACTGCCTGACTTCTGTCTCTAGCAAACACGACCTTTCTGGAACAAAGGAAAGAGGTGATTTAGTCACTGAAGCTAAGGCAGGTTGATAGACTGTGTTTGGAGTCGATCTCTATCCCTCATTAAGCATGCAGTGGTGAACAACAGCTGCTTCCTCGTGTATGGATGGGGAGGGAGGCGACCAGAAATATCCTTCCATCATCTGTGGGTGGCTTCTGGGTGCTGCCAGGCTTGGCAGACGGAGTTCAGGGAAATGTTGATTTCTATGTCCCTCATTGTTAGGGCAGCTGTGTTATGAATTGAGGTCCCCATTCCAGCCAATTGCACTCCTGTGATAACCATCCGGACCCTGATCCCCTCTCCTGTAGGAATCAAGCACTTTCTCTTGTCTTGCTATGACTCTTTATGGGCTTATCGTGTACATGTCCCTTCCTCTGTTTCCTTTGAAGGCAACGATTGGGTTGAATTTGTCTGTGTAGCACAGGGTTTACCCCCGAAGCATCATCCTATAATTTGGGAAGAGAAAGGGAGCCCCCTGGTGCAACCTTCCCTCCTTTCCTTCTTTAAACACACTCTGTAAAGAATGAGTGTGTGGGAAGACTGGTCTCTTCTTTCCCTCCCCAGGGTTGGTTTATTCCCCTTTTGACTGGATCCCACCAGGCTCCAGGCAATGTCGTCAGGGTTTGGGGTGTCTCAGTTCCTTTAATCCTTTCCATCCTGCTCTCACCAGACCTGGCTGCCTACTGGGTGACTGTGTGTATAATTAGAATTCAGCAGCTTGAGTGTGGATCCTGAATTTTCACTACTCAGTCATGTGTCTTCCTCTGTGCACTCTCCATGCCTGACCTTCCTAGTCTATGAAATCATCAGAAAAAATGATAATACTCAACTCCTCTTGAACTCATGAATCTTAAATGAGGTAATACATGTTAGATGCTTAGCACAGTTCCTGGCCCCGTGTCAGAGTTCCATGGATTTTAGCTCTTGATATTATGCTTGAGAGATGATAGATGTTAGCCAATGAGAGTTTGTCCTTTAGATGTGGCATACTGAAGAATGAAATTATCTATCCAGCACCCATTTCTCTCAAGGGAGCCAGGGATGCATCCTACAAATTTGTACCATGGGGAGCACTGTTAGGAGAGGACGGAACCTGAGGGGCAGAGAGACAGAAAGGAAAAAGAAAAGGGGATGGATGGCAGGGCCTGGCTCTGAACCCAAGGAGAGAAACAAAGAAACCCTTTGCACCATTCCCTGGCCCCGCAGGCATGTCGGCAGCTGGCTAAGAGTAAGATTGGACTCCCTCTGGTAATGGATCGAGTGGCCTTCCAGACACCGCACGACATAATGGCAAGGTTACAAATGTCTTACTTCGGTGGTTAAGCAGTTGATCAATAATTATTAATTGTGTGCCTAGCAAATCACAGTCCTGAAAAAATAAGTCTCCTACCTTAAAAATCCTCACATCCAAGCTCTGTGGGAATGCTAACAAATGTGGACTGGGACGTGGTCTCCAGACAGCTGAAGCAGAGCCGGCTCCCTTCACTGGCCAGATCAACCCCAAGGTCTAGTTCACGGGCCTGAGGTGCACTGTGGAGAGGGAATGATGACAAGGGGAAGACACCTCTCCACACAGAGGTCTTCCGACACATACCATTCAAATGGAAGTGAAAACCGTGACAAATTAAAGGAAATTAAAGGCTCTTCTCCTTCTCTCCCCCTGCAAGATACATTCTGTTGCTTGGCCCAGTCAAGCAGATCAGAAAGGTCAGCATTTTCCACTTGCTAATGTACATCAGAGTCTTGTTAAGGAGGAAGCCCGTTGAGTGCTTTTAGATGCTGAGGCATGCTGAGCAGGCCCTGTGAGATGGTTTCAAAAACCCATCCCAACCGGCGGAGCCTCCCTGGACCGCCATCTCCAGTCCTTGCAGTCCTGGCTCCTGACAGACACACACTGTTTTCCTAAACTGTATCTTGCATGTGAAAAAAAAAAAAAAATCACCCTTCTAATCTATGTGAATATTGGTGGGAAGCATGCTTCCCTTTGGCTGGGTGTTTTTTTTTTTTTTTTTTTTTGATGGCATATTATAAATAAATAGCATTTCTATAGGAGAAAAGAAGACAGAACGGGGGAGGACAGTGTTTATCAGACAGTCTGTGTGCCAGGGAGGGGAGCCCGGATTGGAATGTTAACACGGATTAACCAGGGAAACACGCTGCTGGCAGGAGCGCTCAGGTGTGAGCAGTTTCCACTGGGCGCTGGATCAGTGTCTGGTGGGGAGGCTGCCTGTGGACTGAGGTGTCTGCGTCTCCGGCAGGGGGCAGGAGCAGGTGCCAATTAGCACTGCTTTGATGATGCAGGCAGCTCTGAGGGGGAAACCACTCCTGCAGGGAGACAAGGCAGGATGAAGGGAACCCTGAACCCCTTGGAGAATGATCCATGAGGGAAACAGCAAAACAAAAGATATTTTAGTAACCCTAATAGTTATAAAATGGTAATGGTATGAAAGACTTAGGTCCTCTGGTGAATCTTGGGAGAAGAACAATATCTCCCATGTATCCATCTTAATCAACTCCTGACTTCTGTCTAGGATGTGTTCAATCATTCATTCAGTAAAAAGTTTTTTGAGACAGAGTCTCACTCTGTCACCCTTGGTAGAGTGCTGTGGCATCACAGCTCACAGTAACCTCAAACTTTTGGGCTCAAGTGATTCTTTTGCCTCAGCCTCCCAAGTAGCTGGGACTACAGGCACCTGCCACAATGCCAGGTTATTTTTACAGATGGTTCTCTCTCTTGCTCAGGCTGGTCTTGAACTCCTGAACTCAGGTAATCCACCCTCCTTGGCCTCCTAGAGGGCTAGGATTACAGGTATGATCCACCGCGCCTGGCCATTCAACAGAAACTTAATGAGTGCTTTCTCTGTGCCACTTGAGATGTATTTTAAATAAAATAGGCAAAGGAGGTGAGGACAGATGATAAATAATAAACATGTTCCAGATGGTAAGTACTATGGCATAAAAGGAGTGGTTGTTGACATTTTGAATGTGACAGACAGGGTGAGCCTGATGAAAAAGGTACCATTTCAGCAAGGACTTAGAGGCAGAAGGAAGGCAGCCATGTGGCTTTCTGGGAAGAGTGTGTTAAAGACAGAACCATGGCCCTGAGGTGGAGCGGGGGTAGGGGGGGGATGCAGCTGGGGCTGGGTGTGGGTGGGGGAGTGTCCTGGAAGATTGAGGATCTGATCCACCTCTCCTTAAGTCCACTGTGAAAACTAAAATAAAATCTTAAGGCTCCCCTGAAACAACTGACTGACTGGACCTCCCTTGTGGCCAAGAAGATCCCTAAAATTGAGTTGCTAGCTATGGGAAAGGAGATTGCCCTGCCTCATCCTGCCCCTCCCCTTCTTAGAGACGTCCTCTGTGACTCACTAACAGGCCTAAGGCTATGCAGGACCTACCTGCAGGGCTTCAATATGCAGAACAAACCACTTGGGGCAGTTTGGTACTTTGTCTCATTAGCAGACCCTTACCTTCAGCATTTCCTGTCACTGACTCCTGCTCTTTTTGGCAAAGCCTGACTCTTTCAGCTGATTGTCAGGTAAAGAATCTGTAGACTCACCTAGAACCTGTAATCTCCCACTTCCAGACGTCCCACATTTGGGGACCAAATCAACGTGTTGTCCACGTATTGATTTCTGACCTTACCTGTAATTCCCACCGCCCTAAAATGTATAAACCCAAACTGTAACCCCCCAACGCTACTCCACTTGCTCAAGGCTTCCTGGGCACAGCCCTGGGTCCTGTCCTCGCATTCGGCTCAGAACACACCTCCTTAAGCTATTGTACTGCATTTCACTTCTTCTCCATCGACACCATGAAGACAACTCTGGCATTTATCCCGATGGCAAGAGAAGGAAGTGGCAGCAGTTGTCACTGAGGAACCGCTCTCTTTCCACCTGACACGGGATGTCTGAGATGACAGCAGTTCCAGGTTCTTGCTACCACTGCAGCTGAAGACTCAGAGTGATCGGGGTGTGTGCCAGCTGAGAGTAGCCAGTTATCACCAAGTGGGTTCAGAAAACTGGCAATGACGCAGCAGCTTCTAACCTTTCCTGGGGGATTTTTCTTTGCCTTTCAATTTGTTTTCCCTATTTTGTCCTAGAAATAGGTGGTCGTGTGTTGAGTATAAAGAATTCTGGTTTAAATGTCAGAGGCCAGAGATCTGACAGCTCTGCCGCCTTCCTTAGCATTAGACCCCCACCCCCACCCCATGTTAATAGGAGTGATCAAATCCTACTGAGCGTACCTCAAGGGGTAAAGTTCTTAAAGAGGAACGAGAAAGGCAAATAATATGTCCTCCAGTTGCGGCATGGCAGGTTTGGGGCTTGGGAGCTTGATATGGCTTATTCTTAAGTATTTTTCAACAGGAAAAAAAACCTGTTGAATATTGGAAGATCTTTTTTTCTTGAGTTGACAAATGATAAAAATAAATTGATCTATTACTATGAAAAGCATTTGTGTGTGTGTGGCCCATGCACGCACACAACTGACTTGGAGATCTGGATCCAAACCTGGGATTAAGGCAAAAAACAAAGAAGTGTACAGACCTGCTGTCTCTATGGCTTAGGACACTATTCTTACACTTGAAGAGGGAGGATTACGAAACCTCAATGCTGAATGTATGGAAAGATGTGATAGGAGTCAAGGCAGCATCTGCTGCCCGATCACAGTCCTGGCCACATGCAAAGTCTGCTGGAGCGTGTGCTCGCTGCAAGGGGAACTGAAGACAGGGCTGAGGCTTTTCTCCCTGAGTGAAGTTCACCTTTCAAAGTCACAGTAAGAACGTGAAAGGCAGCACCTAAGTCCGTCCCTGCACACACCGAGGGTACAGAGTGCCGGGGAACCTCCCCCCCTTGACCGTCTTCCCCTCTTCATTTCTTCCTCTTCTTCCTCTCCTTCTCCAGCTTTCTTCTTTCTCCTGGTCTTTCTCCTCCTTTTTTCTTTTCCTCCTTTAAAAAAAAAATGGCTATAAATGTCAATAATTACGCCCCTTCCATGGTACATCAGCCTCATTTTGCTTTTCCTATTTCCCCCTGATCCGGCCGACCTTTGTGAATATCTCTCACGTCTCGCGCTCTGTCCCACTTCACTTTCTCTCCATTCTTTACCCTCTTGTTCAATTTCACATGTTGTGTCTCTTGCATCCCCCCCACCCGTGTGTTAACATTTCTTTTTTGAAAAAAGGAATGCAGTAAAAACTATTGGAGTATTGCTAACTTTGTATTGATGTCTGTGTGACCCCAGCAATCTTAATTGCTTGGAATAAAACCTTTCTGGGACAGAGGTGAGATGGAAGAGGGCGGTTGTATGTTCTGCTGCTAAGTGTATTGGCTTTGGGGTAATCTGTGCAATTCCGAGACATGTTGATTTATGAACTAATTAATGTCACACAACAAGAATACGTATAGAAACTTGCTCTACCCTCAGCCCGAAAAACCTCTAAACAACAGGAAAATGGGTTTTGCATGTTAGAAAATTAAATTCAATATATATTTATGAGGCCATTCGAAATGTGGAGTCCTTTCCTACTAAGTCCCGAGTAAGCAGAAATGTCCATGTATCAAAACCTAATTGTGCCAGAGTCTAAGGCTTGGGGAATAAATTAAGTCTTGAGCTACAAAAGACATTGAACATTAATTTTAAAGCTTATTATAGCTCCGATGATATGGGCATTAATAAATCCAACAGGAAGAAAGAATAAGGCAAAACGACAAATAAGACATACCTATTGGTTTTCCTTGGCAAAATGTTGATTGTTGATCATTCATTTAAAGTTACACAGGTATTTCTACACTCTCGGGCCATTGTTCCAGCAGCTTGTTAATAGGGACCGAATAGGATGTTGAATATTTCATGGATTCTTAGAAGTTCATTTCTTGTTTCAGAGGTGGGGAGGGAATGGAAAGGATTTTCTACATGTAAAATATTCAATATTCATCCCACAAACCTGTATTGAGCACTTGGTATGATAAAGTGGTATTACAGGCTATGGGTAAAACTTGATAGGCATTCAGAGGGAGGAGACGTTATTTCAGGCTGGAAAGAGAATTGTCTTTAGAACTGGCCTTTGGGATACTTGTAGATCTTTTTAAAAAAAAACATCTGTAGGACTTACAAGTAGAAACATATGGTTAGGAAGGCTTCCTGGATAAGGAAACAGTGTGAATAAAGCCATAGGGATGAGAAAATGTGGAGCATATACTAGAAATAGTAAGAAACGTAATTGTGTGGCAAATCAAGGTTCATGAAGGTTCATAATTGGAGATACGGCTGGAAAGATGGCAGGGGCTAGATTATGGTTAAGCCAAAAAACATGGACTTTATGTGGTAGACTATGAACCAATGTTTATTGGGCTTCTATTAGACAGGTAACTCCATGAATAAGATATGCTACTTATTCTCAAAAAGATTTCAGCTTTGTAGGGGTAATAATGCAATTCAAAAGGTAATCTCAGACTAGGTATGGTGGCTCATGTCTGTAATCCTAGCACTTTGGGAGGCCAAGGTGGGAGGATCACTTGAGGCTAGCAGTTGGACACCAGCCTGAACACACGTGATTTCCCATCTCTACAGAAAAAAAAAAATAGAAAAAAAAGCTGGGTGTGGTCATGTACACCTGTCACCCCAGCTACTGGAGGTTTAAGGCAGAAGGATTGTTTGACCCCAGGAGTTGGAGGTTGCAGTGAGCTAGGATGCTGTTGCTTACTGCACTCTAGCCCCGGTGATAGAACAAGACCTTGTCTCGAAGTAAAAAAAAAAAAAAAAAAAAAAAACAAACAACAAAAGCAATTTCAGAAAAAAATAGAAAATGTATGGTAATACCGTAAATGCAGCATCCATGCAAACACAATGCATCTAATACACTCTTGCGAACAGAGTTAATGGATAAATGACTTTAATTCTGAGACCTGGGGATTTAAACAAGACAATATGGAAGAAAATCATGCTGTCTTTGGGAAAACTGGAATTATCTCAGTAAGGCTGGAACTTAGATGATGAAAGGGAGAAGAGAATAGGCGAAAAGGAGCTTCATAAGCAGAAGAAAAATCTAGATAAGCAGAAGAAAAATCATGCAAAAGTGAGCAAGCTGCGGAAATCCTTGCACTGTCCACGGGAGCCCGGTGGCCCTCATGGTCTGAGCACACGGGAAGACTGCACTTCCATAACTCCTTGCAAAATTTTGATTTCATAGTAGGGCAATGACATACATGCTCAGAACCAAATTTTTTTAAAATACTATTTTCCAAAAGCAGAATGTTCAGTAATCCAGGGAATGGGACTGACAGTAAGAATTAGGACACTGGCAGTGGAATAGAAGAGAAATGCTACAGAGGAGAAACAGTGCCACAATTAAGTCGATAGGATTTGTTCTCCTATAAGCCAGGAGAAATGAGGGAAGAAGCAAAGAAGATGGGGTTTTGCCTGGAGTACTAGAACAATTGCGTTGTCGTTAGTAGAATAAGAAACGCCCTCTCAGAAATGATTTGAGAAGGAAAGAAGAATTTGGTTCAGGAAGCATTTGGAATTGAAGAATTCAAGACAGCAGCCAGGGCTTAGGCACCACCTTCTTCCAGCTGGGAGTCACAGTGAAGAAAATGATTGCCCAGAGAAGAGGGTTGAGAACAGAAGCTTGACAACACATCTGGGGGAAAGAGGGAGCAGAAGAAGCTGTTATGCTGAGTCACAGAAGCTAAAGGGAAGAGAACCAAATGTGGAGAATGAAGACTCAAAACATCCTGTCGGAGGTGAAGTTCCGTACCCACCTGGGAACTCTTTGAAGAAGGGGTTTCAGGAAAGACTGAGAGCTGAGAACAGACTTTGAGAGAGGATGAGAGGGCGCTGAGAATGGGCAGGTAGTAATGGGTATAGAGGAACATTTTAATAGACTTGACAATGAAAGAATGTAAAGAAATGAGAAAATCAAAAAAGGAAATAAGGATAAAATGTAACTTAAACATTAACTTTTTAAATAGAAAGTTGATTTGTAATAATAATACCTGCAGTTAAGAATGCACTGTTCAGGGCAGCGCCTGTGGCTCAAAGGAGTAGGGCGCCAGCCCTATACACCAGAGACGGTGGGTTTAAACCCAGCCCCAGCCAAAAACTGCAAAAGAAAAACAATAAAAAATAAATAAAGAGAGAGAGAGAGGATTTGAGTCCTAGCTTTGTGACCTATTGCAAGTGGGTCAAAATATTGTGACCTATTGCAAAATGACCTCAGTACAGTTCCAAATCCTTATAATAGGTTTCTTCCAGCTCTGACCCCTGTCACCTGTTTGACCTCACTGCTCCCTTCTGCCCTTTGTTGACAGTGCCCTCACCACACTGGCACAGAGTGATTTGCTCAGTAAGCAGGAGTTGTGAATAGCCCTTTAGCCACAGGGTCTAGAGTTGCCCTCCTGAAAAGGGTCTGAAGTAGGCTTAGTGAATTGATGGTTTGGGACGTAAAAAGCTTCCTGGATATTCAGTTTCAGTTGATGTCTGTGTTTTGAGATGGTGGCGGCCAAGGCAGCATCTAAGGGTGCAAGGAATTTATCTCAAGAACCAACTTAGGTCATGACCAGGCTAAGGAGACAGTAGGTCTCTGGAGTGGCGCAGGTCTGATGGTGAGACCAGTGTGAGCGCAGGCAGAACACCACGTCCTGCTCCCATCCTTAGACTAGATATGGAGCCACCCGGGAAACAAAGGGTCCCATCTCCTCTATCTCCCAGCTGTCCCCCTGAGCAGCAGGGGCCATGCCCGTCCCGTCCCCTCTATCTCCAGCTATCCCCCTGAGCAGCAGGGGCCATGCCCGTCCTGCCTCCCTCTATCTCCCAGCTATCCCCCTGAGCAGCAGGGGCCATGCCCGTCCTGCCTCCCTCTATCTCCCAGCTATCCCCCTGAGCAGCAGGGGCCATGTCCGCCCCGTCCCCTCTTTGTCCCAGCTATCCCCCTAAGCAACAGGGGCCATGCCTGTCCCATTCCCTCTATCTCCCAGCTATCCCCCTGAGCAGCAGGGGCCATGCCCGGCCACTGCAGGGCATCCAGGGGCTCCGGGACTGGAGTGAGCATGAGGGCAACACTCTTCCATAATTAAGCTCTAAGTTATATCCGTGCCTTTGGAATGTGAATGCATTTTCCTACCTTACTATTTATCCTGCCTTGGACCCAGCAGCAGAAATGAGATTTCACTAATGATGATTTCAGAACCATCCAGTATCTATAAAGTACATCATTGTTTTAAAAGAAAAAGGGTTTCTTTTCAATAACAAAAAAATCACTGTAGCAGCCATGGCTTCAAGGGGCTGAGACAGGCCTTCCTTACCTGAGGAATGGAACTACAGTGACGCTCGTATGCACACTGGCCTCTCCGAACTCACTCTGCTCTTAGGCAGTTGGAGGAAATGGAAGCGATTCCTGGGTAGCCAAAACTGGAGTGCACCCTGGGATTTACTGTGTTATCACTCCTCTGAAACATTGAAATCCATCCTCTTCTTTCAAAGAGATATTGCCCTGGAGCAGTGGCTCACGCCTATAATCCTGGCCCTCTGGGAGGCTGAGGCAAGTGGATTGTTTCCACTCAGGGGGTTCCAGACCAGCCTGAGCAAGGGTGAGACCCTATCTCTACTAAAAATAGAAAAAATTAGCCAGGCATGGTGATGCATGCCTGTAGTCCCAGTTACCCAGGAGGCTGAGGCAAGAGGGTCTCTTGAGCTCAGGAGTTTGAGGTTGCTGTGAGCTGTGATGACACCATGGCACTCTACCCAGGGTGACAGAGTGCCAAAAGAGAGAGAGAAAGAGAAAGAGAGAGAGAGAGAGAGAGAGAGATATTGCTAGGAGAATGTCATCAAAAGGCTGAGGAACAATAATTTCAGGCACTGCTTCTCAGCCATGTAAATCCTTCGTCCCACTTCTGCTGGCCATACAGGACTACTTTTAGCCATTTTTATGCAGTGTATGTCTGTATCACCTTGTCGTTCCCTAAATATCACAACCAAATAAATAAATAAGCAAACACAGCAAACACAAAAACAAATAAATATCATAACCTACTTTCCAGATGAACACAGTAACTATATCTTAAATATCAGGCTTGCTGAGCAGAAAAGATGCACGTGAGCACGGCAGGGACCTTCCTCCTCCTCCCGAGGACCGAATGCGTGGCTCAGAATCCAGTTTTGGCTTCGAACTTGCCCTCTCAGGGGAGAAAGTCTAGCCGAGCAAGTAAAAAGAAAGTTGTCCTTACTTTAGAAGAAGAAGGCTTGTCTGGGAAACCTCCCAGCTCCGACTGCAGACCCAGATGTCCGTGGAGGGGAAAGGTGTCCAGGGGCTCGGACTTCTCTTTTGTTTTTGCTTTTCAGGTACATCCTGTCCCATTGACCGTTCACGACACCAGGCCACACAAATAGCACATCCCTGTATTCACAAATAGTCACTGCTCACCCACAATGCACGGAACGCTGTTCTGAGCCCTGGAGATAAACCAGGCAAAAAAACCAAGGCCCCTGAACAGAAACCGCCAGAGGATGATGAATAAACCAGATGGATAACTAGGGGACAGGTTCCGAGGCAAATAAATAAATAAATAAGGTACAAACACCCTGAGATGTGAATACTCTTTATGTAATTAAGGAGCAAGTGAGAAGGCTCCAGTGTCATGGCCCTGTGAGTACATAGGTGGGAACTGGGGAGGAATCCAATTTCTCACAGCGCTTACCCTCCATGAAGTAAGACAGGCTTGGGGCTTTGTTCTTGTTTCTTGTTGGTCTTTCCTCTAGGAGGACAGGGACTTTGTTTTCTTCACCTCCATATCCTCTGTGTTGACAACTGTAGCTTCAAAACTGACTTTGGAGTCAGGAAGACTTTATTGCAATCCCACTGTGCCACTTAATATCTGCGTCTCCTGGGCAAAGCATTTCAACTCCTAAGAATTCCCAACATGAAAGCTGTCGAATGGATTGAACGCCATCTTTACACCGTGTAAAGCCCCGAGCCCAGAATCTGGGGCGCACACCCTGGAGCTCAGTAGCTTACTACTCCTCTGATACATTGGAGTTCGTCCTCTTCTTTAACGGAGATGTTGCTGGGAGGATCTCTGAGCAATAGTTTCAATGCTCAACAAATGGTGGTTACAGGGTTCCAATGGGGAGACAGGGTTCCAATGTCTACATACGCTGTCTTAAACACAGGATGCTGACCTCTTCTGTATAATACTTGGAACATTTGCTTGGCAGGTGATTAAATTTCCAATGTATTACTTCTTAAAACTCTAACACTATTCCTTCTTCATCAGTTACTTTTACTCTCTCCTTCTTAGTAGCCACCAAATGGACCATAAACTAAAACGCTACTCAGAACAGCATGCAGTCTTGGAAAGGTCCTTTATTTGGTCCTAAACTGATGGCTTGAGTGAATGCAGTCTGGATTCTAGTTTTAATTATAACCAATTTCCCTTGCCCCTTGAGACTGGGTGACGTCTCTCTTCTATGGGTTTTCACGAGTAGTTCACATGCTTATTATTTAGGTCAGCGAACAGCACTTTAGGTGGCAATTGCTGGCTTACTGATTTTGACTGAAACCAATTTGGTGGTAGAGACTACTTGAGGCTCAGTACTGAATCCCTGCCATCTGAGTTGCAGTCACCACAAAGCTAGTGTGGCTTAGGTTTTAGGCCTCTAACTTGTATCATCCCTCTACTTGGTGGGGAAGGGAGATCTTTAACAAAGTTTCACGTGGTCATTTATTTTTGGTAAAATTTGCAGAAGTAAGATGTGTAACCAGAATTAAACTTACATGTCTTTCCCTACCGAATTCTCCTCTGTCACACTCTCCCTCATGTTGAGTAACGTGGACCTGGCCAGGGGTGCTAAGAGAAAACGGAATTAAATATACATTTCATGTTCACATAGTGATATATATTTACATGGTTCACTTTTTCTTCTTTGTATAGCTAAGGTATTGCTTTGTTCGCTGATTCAGTCCAAGAAGAGCTTTCAGAAATAATCATATTATCCCCTGTGCCAACTCACCTGGCATTGGGATATAGCAATAAAGGACCAAAGGCTGTACTTTGAAACAAATGTATCTCTATGGCTCCCAGCAGGGGAGGTGTCTGAGGAACAGAGGAGAAATAAAGTTTAAATTATATGATGTCAGAAGTTAGTTTATAAAAAATTCTTCCCATCATCAGCTGTGCAAAATCATAGAAGATTTGATTCTTATTGCTGGAATCGAATCAAAAGAGAAGATCTCTCCTTGACAGATGTTCTCCCAAATTTGATGGCAATTCTAAATTTTATATTGCGTTACCAATAATGAATTGTGGAGATGGGGAAAAAAAATACCATTTCAGATGGCCAATTATCAGAAGCAAACCTGGATCAATGAGGCCAAAAGAAAGACTAAAATATCTTTCCTTTTTGTCTAAAGGAAAAGCTATTGTCACATCATTGTCATGGAAAAAGTGATCAAGGATACGTGGTCAAAATTATCAGAAAAAGATATTACAGACATACCTGGAAGATATTGTAGGTTCAGATCCAGATCATTGCAATCCAGCAAATATTGCAATGAAGTGAGTCATCCAAATGTGCTGTTCTTTTTTTTCTTTTATGATGCTTATGATGATTGTTGGCTTTAACTTTTTTATTGTGTTTTTCAATTTTTTTAAACAAGCATTCACTTTTGACCCAATTATACATTCTTTTCTTAAAATTATATAAGCTTCAGGATCGGCAAGCAGGATCCTCCTCTGCCTCCCATGTAGCCTGGCACTGGGCTGATTAGAGATGTTCATTCATTGAACGTTTGCTCACTGAAGGAATGAATAAATAAAAAATGTGAACAGGGCAATCACTTTTACTTTTGGGACTTTGGGCTCTTTATCTGAAAAATAATGCAGCTAGGGTAAAAGGGTTGGCAGTGATATACAGTGTCTAACCAACAGGGCTAATATTTCCAATTCTGAGTTTTAAAATTTTCTTTGGCAAGTAGGAGTCAGTCACATTCCTGTGTTATAAATTTTCTTAGCGTAAACTTTGCCCTTGACTGATCACCTAAATGCCAGTCTCTATTTTAATGCTCTAACCCGGTATTTAAACAACTTCTGTGCAGGGTATATTCTATTCAATATTTGTATTACTGCCACACAGCTAAACTGGAATGGTCTTATACAGTCACATGATCAGATTTTGAGCTTTCTTACTCCCAAACGCTTTTGTCAAATCCATAATTTTAGTCCATTGCCTTTTTCCCCCCAAAGCGAGTTTTAAAATAGTATCTAAAAATCCCTCCTCTCCCACATGATTCTCCTAAAGACCCACCAGAATATAATAGCTGAATAAGGACTGACATTTATATCTTATCTCCTACTGGCAAATTCAAAGCAACGAATCACACCACATGGAAACCTGGCTTGGAAGTTTTTTTTTTCTTTTTTAGAACAGGATTTAACTCATTAAACAGTCTCTTCATGTTGAATTTTGCATCAGCTAAACATCCTACACACGTCTGTGAGAACAGCTGTGACAGTTTGGAATGTGTTTTTTCCCAGTGTTTGACTTTAAGCTTACTATAAGGATCAGACACTTTCTCAGATCCTGGGATGCATCTTGGTACAATATTAGTAAGACATGTCAGTCACGCCTATATCTTGAATAGGGTCAGTGGAAAAGATGGCAGTTTTCTCACTAACAGAACTCTTGATTCACTGGCCAATGATGCCAATATGCTGTCCGTCCATGGTTCAAGGCCATGGCCAAGTGTATCCTCTTTGACTATTTAAATCTGCAGTTCCTTTGGAACTAAACAATCATTTTTCAAAATAAATGAGGACTTCAGAAAGGGTATGAATATGATTGATTCAAGTTCCTCCCTCAGTATATAACTGTCTGCCTCCTATCAACTCTAGTGGTATTAATTATTTTTTAAATTTAATATTGTATTAAACCTTAACTATATACATTTATGGGGTACAATGTGATAATTTGATATACAATGTTTAAATCAAACTGATTAACATGAGTATAATCTCACTTATTTTTTGTGGTAAGACATTTGTAATTTACTCTTAGTTGAAATGTACCCTTGCATTATGCATATCAGAGAGATCTCACCAAATGCCCTCCCGCCACTCGTCCTCCCTCTCCCCTCCCTCTCCTCCCTTTCCCCTGCTTCTTACTGGGCTATATTTGTGTTCTATCATTCGTATGAATGTATAAGTGATGATATACTGGTTTCATAATAGTATTGTGTACACTGGATTTTTTTTATTCTAAAATTCCAGTATCTTCTATGATCTATATTCATGTTATATTGATCATAAGGCATGATTTAATTTTCGAAGGATGTCTTGAGGTGTAAGGATAAGAACTGCACCATTTTATTTCACAGCTTTTTAAGCATATATACACAAACAATTTAACATTTCTATTAGTCTGGCTCACGTATTGGAGAAGAGGCCATCTGCTCACACACAGGCTGACATACAAGACTTGTCCCTCCAACATAAAATAAATCGCTGTGCTTTCAGGCCAACACACATGGAGAAGCCATAAGGATTTTTTCCTTTGTCTGGTCTTTTTCAGCGACTTGTTGACCTCTACTTGGTGCTCTGAGTAACAGACATATGCCAGCGGTTGAAAGGGCAGAGGCAAGACATGGGAACGAGACAGATCTCCGCAGGAAAAGGCAAGGGAAGAGAAAGATATTTTATAATTCATCAAAATAGAAATACGAGGACCACAGGTTTTATGGAGAACCAAACACTGGTTCTATTTTTAAAAAATAGGATGATAACATTCTCTAAATAAAATAAATCATTTTATTTAGATTAAAACAAACTAAACAAAAAGTTTTTGTCTTCACCAAAAATTAAAAACAGTGTTTTACCTATTGTGTATTGTAAACTACAAATCTTTTTTTTTTTTTTTAGCATATTCTGCTGGCTAGTTACGTCAAGGTAAAGGTTAGACATGATAAAAGATGGCATAAACACGGACAAAGGAGGGTCAGCGTCCAGAGAATTTGCTTCTGATTCGTGATGATGATAAAGCAGGTATCAGATACGTGCCTTGCAGAAAGCTCATAAAACAGTTCGTATGTGGGCTCAACAAAGAACTGGATGGACCAGCCGCATTCCGATTCAGAGTCATCTCTGCTGGGTACTTGGTGAATGTTCAATAAATATTTATTGAATAAATTCAGTGACCTAGAAATGGAGGTTATATCTCTTTCTTGATGCTTGATCATGGATATTTCCAGCCACTCATGCTGAAACACATTTACGGGTCTTTCTTTGTGTCCCCTAAACTCTACCATGCCCAGAAGTTTGTTTCTGCTGGGAGAAAGCTAAGAACTCCGTACTTTATGGTCAAGTGCTTCAAACTACTGTTTACTTAAGGAAAAAGCAGAAATACTGATCCATTTATTTGTCGGCTGTACTGTATTCCATTCATCATAAAGAAAAATAAGATTATGCAGAAGGCAGAGCTGCCCTTTTTCCCCCTCTGGCTTTTCATTTTTCACTTGGAAAGGGGGGTGAGGGTCAACCTTATACTACTTAAGTATTAATAGTATTTGATATTCTCTTCCCCAGCTCTCTGCCCTGCTGCCAATGGGTTTATACAATCCTGTGAATCCTTGGATCTCCATGGGGTGCTGACTAGCGTCTCATGGTCAGTTCCAAAATTCTTTTGTTAGAGCACTAATGATAGGTGTGCCACGCACACCCTGAGGGTGCCATGGAGCAAAGATAGAGTGGAGAAAAGATACGAGATCATAAATACAGTTGCAAGGATTTGTTTTCAGTTTTTGAAGGTCATATACAATAAATGAAGCACCAGTAAATATATCCAGCCCCATAGTTGAACATATGTTAGGAATAAACACCTAATTCGTGTGTTATGGTTAAACACCCATCTAGGGAGTCTCATTAGCAAACACATTAATTAGGATCCTGTGTACTTTTCTACTGTCAACAGTTGTTGGTTTGAGCTAACCTTCCTACTTTTTTAAAGAGTAAAACAGCACCAGTTAGTGCAGGGAAAATGTGGTTCAGGTTTATAAGAAATTCAGGACCTACCCAGGGTTTACATTTCCTTGTATATCTTCTGATGAGTCGATATTTTAGATATATGAATAAGGGCTAAGATTCAACTTAGGTTAACAAGACCTTCCAACGGAAGTCTAAATTATGGTATCCTTTTTGTATACACAGTTTTTACTCTTATTTTTATTGATTGATTCCTGTTATTCATGTAATCCTGGGTAGTGAGGATGTCTGGATACATAAGACATATCTCCTGTTTTCATGTGGCTTACAGAAATCTAGCAGAAATCAGGAATGCCAACACTTAATACAAATATGTCCCCAGCCTCACCATCTTATGGGTAAAAATGGGGGCAGGTTTATATGACTATTAAAACCTCAATGCCCTAATCCAGGGCTCAGTAAACTGTTGCTTGAAGGCCACAGCTGGCCTGCCACCTATTTTTTGTAACATTTTATTGGCACACGGGCACACCCATTTCTTTACTTGTTTTCTACAGCTGTTTCCAGGCTGCAGTGAGGGAACTGAGTAATTGCAGCAGAAAACATACAGCCCATAGAGCCTAAAATAGTACTCACTTGGCTCTTTATAGAAAAAATGTGCTGAGCCATATTCCCAAGTCTCCAGAATGTTTGAGATTTCCCTGGTATTTCTGTGCCAGTCTTGGTCATGGGTCTGATGGTTCCCTTGTTGAGAAACTGGGAGTTTGCATGCACCATCTGAGGCCAGGCTGAGACATTGAGGGTCTCCAAATATCCTGCAGAGGTGCCCCTGGGGCTGGATGGCACCTCCACTCTGCCTCCCCGAGGGCTTAGGCCAGAGCTTTACTGCCTCCTCTGCACGGGCTACCATGGCAAAACATCCTGGTTGCCCTCGGTGAAACCAGAAACTTGTCAACATCATGGGGAATCTTACCAAGAATTTGTTAGGTTAACAAGAACTGCAAAGGGAGGTCTAAATTATAGTGTCCCTTTATATACACAGCAAATTCAGAAGAGGCCTGACAGCCCTTGGAGATGTGCAAAATCAAGTCACTTGGGTTGGCGTCCCTGAAGAGTCCCTCTGACTGACCCTGCTGGCCAGGATCTTGGCAGGTGAGAAGGAGAATGCCACTGCTTACTCTCCACTGGCCACTGCAAACCCAGCCTCCACAGTCTCCGCCTGCTCTGAGCCTTGGGTCATCCTTGATGCTGCTGTTGGGTTTCAGGGAGGCTTCCCAGGTCCTAAACGTCAGTTTCCGGCAGCTGCCTGGGTCCTCAGTTCTTGAAGTGCTCTTATCAAACAGACATCCTAAATTAAGGCATGAATCAAAGTTTACTGAGAAAGAGAAAGATAAGTTCACAGAGTAAGAGTAAGGTGTAGGCTTACGGAGCAATACATGTTCACCGCAGGCAGTGAATGGGCCCTCATGGTCAAGACAAAGACAAGGCCAGGGAGCAAAGGTCATGGCTGTCGGCCCTCTTTCCTAGCACTGGGTCAGGCCTACCTCATGGTTCAGAGGTCACCTTGGAACCAGAGTCATTTTTTTTATAGCAGGATATTATTTATTTTTATTTCAGATTAATATGAGGGTACATATGTTTAGGTTACATTGTTTTCATTTCTAAGGTAAAGTTCAAATCGTAGTTGAAATCTTCAGCAGAGTCTTACTGTGCAGTGGACTGGAAGCTATGAGCCTCTCTGAGAAGACACTGGGGGCTGTGGACCGCATGATACTCAGTCCCAAGTCTGTTCTGAGTCACCTTTAAGACTCTATTGTGCCTGTTAAGACAGAGTCTTCTACAGCCTGTGCGGTGGGCACACTAAGTGCCGATGGGCAGGGTAATTCCTCTCCTCCAGGTGGAAGCTTGGGACAAAATTAAGGTGGGAGGCCTTGGGGGCCCCACCTTGTCCTTCTTCCCAGAAGAGCCATTCCCAGCTCCCTCCCTCCAGGACCACACAGTAGGCTCCTTTGTTGAGGTTAGCCAATGAAAGACACTGGTAGGAGACCCAGGAGCACAACACAGTAGTTTATTCTGCCGGTCTCTGCCTGCCAGAGGGCAGATGCTGATTCCTTTACTGTATCCCACACCCTCATGAAGCTGCCAGTCCCTTCGGGTGCTGGGGTCTCGCCTTCCTCATCCTTCCAGCCTAGGAGCTGGTGCTTCCTGAGCCTGTATCTCATCAGTGCTTTCACCACAGCATTGCCCATAATCCTTTGGCACCTACTCCCTTTCTCTGCCCATCATTTCCTATTGGACTCTGCCCACACCCAGAGCCTTTCCACCAGAATTCCCCCACATCAGGAGGATGAGTGTGTTGGAGCCCAGACCTCTCCCTTACATCTTCGGCTGTGGCACTGACCCCAAGTCATTTCCTCGTGTGGCTTCTAATGCTTTTTCTTGCAATTTAGCCACAGGTATGATCTATGCAAGGCCAAGGTTCTAATCAATGAGAATCTCAGTGGCACATGGGGTAGGGAGGGGCAAGATTAGAGGGCTACCTTACTTTACTCTTTGGTGGAGTCTGAGTCCTACACACTCCACACTGCTGACTCGGGGAAGGGACCTCTCGGCACATTTCATGAATAGCTGTAGCTCAATCCAGAGAAGCAAGTGGGGGCAGAGAGGAGTGAACTGTTATTCTCCCCACGTACCTCTGATGCCAGATCCTGCTTAGCCCACATGTCCTGTTTCAAAAGCAGCACATCCGAGTGTCACGAGGCTATGCACCTGTTTCTCTTCAGTCCTCACACACACGCATAGCTGGGAGTTACCTTTTAGATGTAGGTAGAATAGAGAATAGAGACCCGCTGTAATTGTGTTGTGATATTTACAAGGCCATGGCACAGAAGCAGAAACATAAAACAAAAGCTGAATGAATACTCGATCCGGGAATCCACAGTCTGTTAGCAGGAGAAGATTTGGCAAAACTTGCTCACACCTCCCCATTCCCCTCTAACTGTTCCCTCAGGGGAACTTCAATTCCGCTTGATTTCCCAGACTCACCCTCTGCCCCGCTGCCGGAGGTCTCAGTCAGGACGCGCCTCTCAGGGTTGCCATTCCGACTGATTTAATTTAGAGAATTTCTCACTCTTCACATGGCAGCAAAGGTCACGTGGCTTAGCTATTATGTTGTTCAGGAAACAGCTTCATGACTGCTGTGGTTCTGTAACACTGGGTGAAATTTCTTTTATGTGCTATTTATTTTTGTTGTTGGTCCCGAGATTGTCAAGTCTCACCAAACACTTCTATGTCCACATCATGAATACACATTTTTTCAAGGGTTTTATTGCCAAAAAGGATGAACATGTGTATATGTGTTTGCCTGAGTAGAGTTTTATCCTCCTATTCCAAAGTGAAAGGGGCGGGGCGGGGATGGACTCACACAGATAGGGAATCGGTGTCATCCGGAGGCGGCTGGAACAAGGAGAAAGCTGCCTGGGTTGAAAGAGAGGAAGGCTTGAAACAGTGCCCAGAGGCCACACTGACGATTCATTGTATTTGGAAAGTTGAACTCTGTCTATAATTGGGAAGTTGAGGTGGTGTCAGAGCCCATTCCACAGTCATTTCCTTAGCTCTGTTTTTCCTGACTTAATAGTGTCCCTGTGATGGAAAAACGGATTCTCCCTTTGTGAATCCCACTGGACTCCAAGGATGTGTGCCACTTGTTAGAAGTGAGGGTTCTGGATCCTTGGTGCTTTTTACCCACTTCGGGGTGGTTTGTAAGAGGCTTCAGGTGGGCTCATCCTGTCCTGCAGAGTGTTCAGTTTGCCGCAGAGCTGTGAAGGGAGAGGGGTGTGAGTGCTCTCACCTGCGGGCGGTGGTCCCAGCATCCCTAGTGGTCTTACAACCCGTTGCTCATCTGACTGCTGATTTGAGGCTGTGGACCCTTCCACACACCCTTCCATTTGTCATCCGCCACCAGACCCAGGTGCTCTCCATTCTCTATCAGATTTGTTCATTTAATAAAACCATGATTAATGAAATAACTTGACTCCTGGGGCTCAAGAACCAACTGTTTCCCCCTGAGTCCCCAGTGCCCACAGTGGAACCCACACAGAGAGGGTGCATGATATTTGCTTAAGGAGAGCACAAGATATATGTGTTGCGGGGACAGCGAGCAGCCAGATTTGCCAGTGGACATTAGAAAAAGGTACGGCAGAGGGACTTTATCAAATAATAAAACGGGCCTCTCCAAGGGATTCATTACAGAGGCAGAATTGGAATTGTCAGAGTGGGTTTTTACAGATCCCCGGGCAGCAGACAGTAGAATGGCCTGGCTGAGGAGAGCAGGAGGAGGCTGTCACCATGGGCCAGGTGGCAGGAAAGAAGGTCTGAAAGGAAACAGGGGCAGTGCGGAGGACAGAGAGGAGGCCAAGGCGATCAGATCAATGAGGCGTGTGGGTTGAAACTGAAAGGGCCAGCGAGGGGGGTAGCAAGTGTGACTGCACCTTTGGAAATCGGGTGACTGAGGGGAACAGATTATCTTTCTCACTTACCCCCCTCTCTGTCCTACTTTCCACATACCTGCCATTTTCCTGTTTACTTAGCTCCCGAGTCCCTCACTTCTTTATTAACGTTGGCTTGTCCCTAGCACTTCAACCTGAAAAAGAAAAATTTCAGGGCAAACTTCTTTGATCCTTCAGAATTCTGTAGGACAAAATTGGTGGATTCTCTATGTCAGGTCTACCTTGCCTGGCCGACTGCTCCAGGGCCCAGTCAGCCAGCCCTGGCGCCTCACTTCCATTTCAACCACACCCATCCTGGCAACCCTGAGGAGGGGATTAAATAGAGGGAGCGACTGAGGAGTGCCCACATAAAAGTAGGGGTTAATGCCACTAAAGGATTTTAATAGTAATACATGTAGTAATGATAATAGCCAATATTTTATAAGTGCTTCTGAGCTAGAAATCTGAGACGATACATTCAGTTCCTTTAATAACAACATGAGGTAGAGATTATTAACCCTATTTAGCAGCAAAGAGGGTTAAGTCAGCACTTAAGAGCATGTAGCTTATAAGTGGAGTCACATGGGCAGTTGGACATCACAGACCGTACTCCCAACCACTCTGCCAAAGGAAGATGCTTGGAATCTGGATGGGTAGCCAAGCCCTGCTGGCAGGGAGGAGCTACTGGAAGGTCTCATTGTCAGCGTGGTCCTTCCCTGAGGAGCTGAGGTGTACTCTCTGCAGTCCTGGGGGGCCAGCCTTCTACCCTCCAGAGGGGCTGGAGAAGTGGAGCATTGGAGTTTCTGGAGAAGAGAGTGGTGAGCCTTGCCCTGGACTAGCATCACTGCTATGGATGGTAGAAGGACACAAATCCTAGAGCCCAAGGCCAAGTTCACAGTGCATCTATGAGCCACAGATCCCTTTTCTGTAAAATGAATTGTGATGAGGATCCGAGGAGGTTGGGGGTATGTGTGCCAGGTGCATAACTGCTGTTTGGTAAAAGGTTATTGGCTCATGATTTCTCCCAGAGAATGAATGTTTGAGGCGGCAGCCTTATCCTTCCTCCCAGTAAGGAGCCTCTTACATCACATGTGTTCATATGACGATGTTAGGGCATTTGACCGTGGCCCAGAAAGGGATGTCCTCACAGTGGCAATGCTCATGTTGTTACCCCAGTTACACCACAAGTCAGGGTCTAGAGTAGACTCTTTTTGTACTTGACGTGTCCCATGAAGTATCATTTCCTTTGTCTCATGTAATGTGCTGGTAATTTCATTGCATAACTTGGCATTTCCAACCAAGGTAATTACATTTGGAAACTGTTATAAGAGGCTATTACTAAAGAAACCAAATATTTCTCCTCTTTATGTAAAGTGGAGACAATGATTCCTCTTAATGATCATACCGGCTTGGAGAGCCCTGGTAGAAAGAGGTTTTGCAACCACACAGCCATGTTCCCCACCTTCCTTCACCCTTGTTTAGTGCCTATCAGGGGAGTGTCATTCTGGTACAAAACTGTGCGGAAAGCTCCGTCTCTTTGGGACCTCTCATCATCAAGCCACCTGAGTGACTAGGTGTTAACATTAGAAGGAGGAAAGATGTCAAATGAAAGCAAAAGGCTTCTGTCACAAATAGGAGCCACACGCAATCGTCACAGACCCAGGATAATGACAGCAACACTTCTTCTCTTCCGGCAAACGAGGTAGAGGTACCGGCCATGAGTGGCCGTATCACTTTAGGCCAGGCCACTGAGACAGGCTGGGAGGAGGCTTTATTTTCTTATTTTTTAAATTTCAGATTAATATGAGGGTACAGTTAGGTTACATTTTGTATGTTAGGTAGAGTCCAAGTTGTCGTGGTGCCTCTCCCTGAGACGTGTGCCTTATACCCTTCCATTGTGCCTGGTAGGTGACAGCACACCTAGGCTGTGCTTTAGAAGGTGACAGCGTTCAGGGGCTCCCTGGCAGCCAGCGGGCTCGTTGTAAGGAACGCCTTCTCTGCCCTGCGTACCCACAGATGAGCCGGGGAGGAGCTCAGGGAGGAATATGGACTACAGGGCACAGTGCTCGACACTTAGTAAATGTCAATGAATCAAACATTTGCAGGATTAAGTCAGGGACGCCACAGCACCAGTTAGTTTTACCTGTGAGTCACAAAGCCGTCCTCTGTTCTTCTACGTGTCTGCTGAGCTTGCGTCCAGCTAGTGCTGGTCAAGTGCCCATTAGTCTGAAATACTATCAGGGCCCGGAAATAAAGAGACAAAACAGTCCTTGCAGTAAAAAGCAAAGCAAAAGCACATCATAGTTTAGTGCAGGGGTGGCGAGTTGTTTTCATTTCTCGAACTGAAATACTGTTTGATTGTTAATGGTCACTGGGAGCGCGCTCAGAAGAGTCGAAAGGCCTCCCTCCTCTGGGTTCTGCGGGCAAGTGTGCTGTGATCCATGTCTGCCGGGGCAACTGTTCATTTATTCATTAATTCCCCAGATAGTTATGTAGTGCCTTCCGTGATATCCAAGGCTGCTCTGGGTGCTTGGAATGCAGCAGTGAACACAGCAGATATTCCAGTGGAAGGAACCAGACAATAAACAAATAATGTAGTGTGGGCGGAGATAAGTGGTAGGAAGAAAAATACCGCAGAGTAAAGGAATAGAAAGTGACTGGTGAGGAAGAGGGGCCTTGCTGATGAGGCGACTCTGAGCTAAGTCCTGGATGAATTAGGAGAGGAGCAAGGAAGAAGATCACAGGCAGAGGAGACAGCAAGCACAGAGCTTTGAGGAAGGAAAGGAATGGTCGAAAGGGGAGTGGGTGCTTTGGGGGAGAAATTAGTTGGAGATGGAGTTGAGGGCTATTCATTTAGGGGCCCATGAGGCTTAGTAAGCCATTTTGGAGGGGAAGCCACACATGTAGATTCGAGCAGAGGAAAACAGGGCCGTATTTCCTCATTTAAAAGGGGAGATGAAGTAAATTGGGGCAAGGCTGGAAGAAAGGAAACCAGCCAGGATGTTGTTGCAGGAGACCAGCTGGGTTTGTCTGATGGGTAGCTTGAAGGCGGAGCTGGAGGAGCTTTCTGACTGCATGTGTGATGGCAACAGAGGACTGCAAGCTTCAGGGTCTGAGATGCCACAGCCTGAGATGTGGAAGCTGATGAGGGCGGGGAAGGGCCACACGAGTTTAGTATTTCAGACATATGGGTTTAGCACTCCTATTAGACTTCTGGGTAGCTGTCCCATAGGTGCTGCAGGGAAAGGCCAAAGATGGTAAGAGGCGAGGCTGCCTGTGCCTTTGACATCCCCGGGCAGGTGCGTGTAGTCCTGTTTCATAAAGGATATTTCCTTGGACAAAATTTCCAGGATTCGCCAAGTTTCTCCTTAGTGAAAAAAAAAATACAGGCTACACTTTAAAATTGATTGATCATTATTTTCTGAATTGAAACCTGGGATACATAGTCCACTAAACATCCATATTTCAAAATTGAGACTGTTCGGAATGTCTGGATGCATTCTTGCTGACTTGGCTAATTCGTATGCCCTTCAATTCATTCATTCCACAAGCATTTATTAAGCACCTCCTACATACCTTGACGCTTTTTAGTGTAACTTGCTGCACAGAAATAAATAAGGCGAATTAAGGAGGCACCTTTGCTCATTTTATTTCTTCTGGGTAGCAGATAGCTTCACTCAAAACTTCATTTAAATAAGGGTAAAGGATGATATGGCCCTGACTCTCTCACCTCCTCCCCACCCTCTCCTTTGCTCAGCCTTTTCTTTCTTGCTATTCCTCACACATGCTCTTACCCAATGATGCTCCCCCCGATATTAGTAACACCCCTTTCCTTCCTTAATTTAGGCTTCTGTTTAAGTGTCATGTTGTCATAACATCTCATGTCATCTGTCTCAGGTGGCGTCAACCTACTGTCACTCTCTGTCCCTGATCACACATCAGCACCTGACGTGACGTGTTTCTCTGTGCCTTTGTTCTCCTCGGTGACCCGCCTCGAGAGTGTGAGCCCCATGGGAAGAGGATCTGTTGTCCTCCCCTGGATGTTGGTTTGATGAGAATCATAATCCTTCCGGACACCTACTAAGTCCTCAGTAAATAGTTGGCGAATGTAGGAATGAACTTAGCAGAACTTGTTGTTGATTAGTTTGTTCTTTTTTCAGCTCAGGACTTCAGATGGTATATGAGTGCTCTAGGGGTGCCCAAACCAAGCAACACAGACTGACTTAAACCACCACGGACACATATTTTCTCACAGTTCTGGAGGCTGGAAGTCCATGATCAAGGTGCCATGGGGTTGTTTTCTCCTGAGGCCAATCTCTTGCGCCTGCGGACGGCTGCCTTGTCACCATGTCCTCACAAGGCCGACATTCCCAGTGTCTCTGCCTCCTCTAAGGAAGACACTTGTCATATCAAATGAGGGTCACCTTCTGACCTCACTAAACCATCATCTCTTTAAAGCCCTTATCTCTGAGTATAGTCCCATTGGGGGCTAAGGCTTCAACACACGAATTTGGGGGAACACAGCCCAGTTTACAACAGATGGGAAAATGCTTCTTGGAATGACAGCTCTTTCACCCTGGCCTCTGTGTGACATTGGGTTTGTACCACAGCTCTCTGAACACCGGGAGCTTCGTGCTCCTTCCAGGCATGGCTGTGCTCTGTCTGGGTGGAGTTTCTGTGGCACCCGGTCTGCAGGAGTCCTCGTCCCTATGTCCCACGTCATTCCTACCCCTGCTACCTCTGCACTGGGAGGGCTCCTCCTCGCCTGGGGGCTTGGCTTGATCACAGCTGGCACTTGCCTTTGATTACTCACCTCTGGAAGGTTAAGGGCTTCTGTAGCCACTGACAGTCCCGCTGACTGGTCTGAGTCTGTACTGAGTTCTCTGTTCAGAGATAAGCCTCTCCCACACAGCACAGTAAGGCTGGCTCGGGGAAAGGGTTAGATACCCTTTGGTGGAAGGGGTCTCTGTGTGCTTGCAATCCTAACTTACAGGCCTTTTATTTGGGCAGTGTTCAGGGTGATTTAATTTAAGCACTTACATATCCAATACCACACATGAGCTTTGCCTGGGCCTACAGATGCAGTATCTACAGGGGGTCAGGGTCTAGCGGGAAAGCCAGTGGGCTACACAGCCACACAATATGGCCAGAAGACGGTGTTGGTGGAGGTCACAAGGTCGAGGCTGGGCAAAGGGCAAAGTGCCCTCCTATCTGGGAGGGGTCACAGAAGGAACAAGATCCCAAATTCTGGGTCATTCTCCCAATGAGAGACAAAGTCAATGTCTCTTGACCATGACTCTGGATCAGCTTCTGACTGCGATGAGTGACAGATAGGACTAAATTAACCCTCTGAGTTCCGAGGCTAGGTCATGAAAGTCATCGTGTTCCCTGGAATATGATGTCTGACCACTCTCTGGCTGTTAGGCCTGTGAGGCTACGTGCAGGCACCGTAGTGGACAATCCCAGCTGAGCTTGGCTTTCACCACCTCTACCAAGGCACCAACCAAGTGAGTGTGAAGCCCCCTTGGGAGTGGGTCCCCCACTTCCAGTGTCATTTGAGTCATACCCAACTGAGGTGCCAGATATCATGGAGGAGAGACAAGCCATCCTTGCTTGTTACCCCCTAAGTTTAGGGGTGGTCTGTGACGGAGCAATCGTATCTGAACTGGAGCATCCAAATGAAGGCCTCTCAAGTGGGTGTTAAGGGATGAGCTCACCAGGTGGGCGCAACGGGGACAGGCCAAAGGGGCGACGTGTGCAAAGCACACAGGACATCAGAGAGTGGAGTCTGCAGGGAATGCCAGTCACACGTGGCTGGAGCACAGGCCGGCCAGAGAGACAGGAGAAAGAAACGTGCAGGGACAGATAACAGGGAGCCTTCCACACCTGACAAAGGCCCGCATCAGCCTTTCTTCCATTACGGCTAATCTAAGATCACGGCGGTTTCACCATTCCTGACCATGCACTCATGCCCTGATGACTTCTCAGTGAAATCAAGTGTTGGGCAATACTTAAGGTGCTGCCTGTAACATAGAAACAAAAGGAGCCCTTTACTTCCCGGGTCATGAACCACAGGCTTCCAGCTTCACTGTTTCAACATTTCAATTGTGAGTATGACAAGACCATCCTCTGGGGTCCATTACATTTGTCCCCCAAAGGGTGCATGAGTCAGCCTTCTGAAATGCCATGACATCCAGGGGACAGAGTCGCCCAGAACTGGGAGGGGTCCTCTCAGGGGAAGCTAAGATTGCCATACTTCTCGCAAGCCCCTGTTTCCCCAGGATACCGCCATCATGTTTTCTTCTGAACTTACCATTTCCTTTTATTTTCCATGGGAACAAAAGACTTCTCCCTCCTTGGAAAGAAGAATCCGATTCTGGATTCTCGCTGAGGCAATTTTAGAAGCACCTAGCTCTGTGCTGCAGGATATTGTAGCGTGTTTCCATAACACATTTAAAGTCTCACTCCTTAAAATTGTCACGTCTGGAGAGCCCTAGATAAGTCAGCAAGGACACAGACGTGATCGCTCTCTCCTGCCTCTAGTATTACAGGCAGCTATCAATCCAGCTCATTTAGGCTGATCCAATCCCAGCACTAAAAGCTATTTCCATATTATTACACCAAACTGGAAATTACAGAGGCTGCGTATTCCTCTGCAAAGTCTCCAATTTCAGCTTATCACGTAGCACTAGGTTATTAGTGACATGCATCATTATTTTCAAGTTACATCCTATCTGCAAAATTCTGTTCTCAAATCCTTTGGAAGACGTCAGCTGTGCTGCTCCAATTCTCCACTGGGCAAGCTGCACTGTCCACGTTCATGTGCTCTTACCACAGGCTTTCAAATTAATTTTTGATCATTGATTCCTTGCATTAACAGCCCCCTGAGCCCTTCTAGTGGGTAGAGAAACATCAGAGAGCGCGGCCGCAGAGTGAGTCGGTGGGCAAGCCAGAGTCGGAAGGAGCCGAGCTTTAATTAAGCAGGATCTCGCCGGGCTCAGAGCACCTGTTGGAGGCTACACCCAGGAGCTGACAAGAAAAATGAGAACCGCATTTCTATTTTTCTTTTAGTCTGGATGTAGCTTGTTTCCGTCAAATAATTCAATTTCGGGGAAACCAAATATTCAAGTTGAGGAATGATCCATCCCACTCATTCAATTGTTTTTATTGAATTGGGAAAGTAAACAAAAGCACTTTGACTAGTTACTGGCTCCAAAACATTTAACCGCTCGCTCCCGAAAATCTCTAGGGTCTTGGTCGACCATGTGATTCTATTATTTTATCATTTTGTCAGTGAAAATGGTTGGATTCAGAGACTAGAATTTCTAATACATAGTTAGGATGGCTTGAGTTGGGGAATCTTGTGAACAAAATGCTTTTGCCATATTTTATGGCTAAATTAAAAATGTGTGGTTTCAACTTCCATTTCCTGAATGTGAAGGTCCAATTAGTTTCATGTATGTTATCCCATTGAATTCTCCCCATACTCCTGGGGGGGGGGGAAGAAACGTGAGGCCAATTTTAATGTTGGTTAACTGAGCCTCAGGGAAGGGGAACTAGGTTAAAGCCAGCCAGCTTCTCATTAGAGCAGGGAGGCTTTTAATTCGCTCATGCCAATGAGTCTTAAAGGGTGAAGTCACCATCAGCAGTACCAACCTCACCTGGGAACTTTTTGCAAATTAAACCCTTGGGCTCCACCCCAGACCAAGGATCTCTGGGACGTGACCCCAGCAAACGGTTGTACTAAAACTCTCCAGGTGATTCTGATTCACACTCAAGGTACAGAATGATTCGCTCAAAGGCTAAATATGACAAAGATTGAGAAGTACAGATGTTTCTGTTTTTATAAAAGGAGGCATACATCAAAATCTGAAATTAGAAAAGGTAAATTAGGGTACATAGATCACACGAGAAAGGACTAGTTTGCTTTTTTAAAAAGCAAACACCGCAAGTTTTAATTAGGAATATTCCCTAATGGATTTAAAATGAGATCCAATCTGCAAATACTTAATGTTATATATATTTTCTCTTTGGGAACTCACTTTATTTTAGTTTTCCTTCCTATTACTTGATCCAGTGATGGGCTTACATCACATTATTTAAATATAATGAGAGGCACACTCATTCAAACTTGTGTTACACTGTCGTTTCAATCAACAGAACAGGGCCTGGTACATTCTGAGGTGCTCAATGAGTGTTTGTGAATGTACGTGCGGTGCCCACTGCGTGCAAGGTCCTCTGCGCATCTGCAAGTGTTGTGTTAGTGCGAGATGACAAGTGAGTCACTCGGTAAAGCACATAGAACTGGCCCTGACTCTGAGTCAAGCCAGGGATAGAAGCAATGAATGATTTGGCAAGCTTTCTTTGAAAGACAGAACTTGACTTGGCGTAGGATTTTTATGGGTGGAGTGTTGAAATTCCAGGTTTTTGTTTTTTTTTTTTAAAACCCTAACCCAAGTTAACAAGATGATAACGGGCAGGGCATTCCCAAGGCTTGTGGTTTGGACAAATGTACTGGGGCCAGGGTGAAGATGGGTTTTGAATCCAAGGCATGAAGTGAGTAGTTTTTTCCTGGAAGATTGTTAAAGCGGGTGGTAACTGAAGAGTGGCTGGTGAAAGGTGTCCTTTAAGCAGACAGGATTTAAGTTAATATGAGGTTCAACACTGGGACCCACCTGTGGAAGCCCCCACGCGCCTCCCGTTCTAAATGCTGTATTTCTAGCATACAACTTATGCACATGTTGTTGACCCATATTTTGCCTTTGTCTACTTAATTGTTGCTGCTGAGTCACATTTACCCATCTTCTACTTGCTGGATATGTACATAAATTATCATAAGCAATTCAATTTATAGGACGCCAACTGCAAGTCAACGATGTGTTCACAGCTACCTTAACAGATGTGCAGAATATTATTTAGAATAAAAATAGCAAAAAACACGCAGCACTGAGTCTGGTGCAAGGCTTTCAATAAAGCTTAGCTGTGTTGTTTCTCTTACTGTTCTTTTTATTATTGTCTGAGTTCTCCTGTTGACACCGTTGCTGATGTAAGCTCTGTGTTCAGGTCATATGTCACATCCCAAACTCTACAAGTGTTGAATTTATTGTCTTCCTGCCCTTCTTAGGGGGAAGTTATGACAAGACTTCCAGAAAAATCTGCACGGTGGAAGAGGAGCTTAAAAGTCTCATCCTGGTTATCACGGTGTTGGAAATCAGCACCTTATATTAATGAATATTAATTTTATATTCATTAGCTCATTTTGATATTCATCTTAACTGGAGAATGAATCCTGTGAACCCCATTTTACAGATACGGAATTAGATGTCTAGAGCAGGGTTGTCCAATAGAAATTGGATACTGTGAGGGCGGCACCTGTGGCTCAAAGGAGTAGGGCTCCAGCTCTATATGCCAGAGGTGGTGGGTTCAAACCCACTCCTGGTCAAAAACTGCAAAAAAAAAAAAAAAAAAAGAAAGAAAGAAAGAAATATAATGTGATAGTATAGGCAATCTAAAAATCTCTAGTAGCCACTTTAGAAAAGGGGAAAAAACAGTTAAAGTCAATTCTAGTATACCTAAAATATTGTCCTTCTAACCATGTCATCAGTATATGAAACTATGAAAGAGATAATACGTGTTCTTTTTTTGTTTTGTATTGAGACTCTGAAGTAACATGTGCATCTTATAGTCAGAGGACACGTCAACTTGGACTGATCACATTTATAGGCTCAGGAGCCAGAAGTGGCTAGTGGCCAGGGGCTGGTGCAAGTCTGGAGGATCAAGTGGGAACACAGGTGACTCAAATAATCGGAATAGCACCCCAAACTCAGGGAGCCTCAAAGACAATTAGAAAGACCTTGCTTCTGATCTAATCCTTGTAAGCTAGAATAACCATAAAGATGAAGCCAACCAGTCAAAAAGAAAATGACTTTTTGCAGTTCAATTGAAGTGTGTTCCTCCGTCACGCATACTTTATTTTATTTTATATAAATTTTGTGACAAGTGGGAGAAGAAAATGGTTGGAGTTCTTTCTAGTGAAAATGTCTGCAATAGAGAACAACCAGAGTGTTAGTGCTTCCCACAGACCCGAGAGTAGAATCAGAACCCATCTGATTTTAGACTTTTATTTTTACTTTATTTTTTTTCAGTTTTTTGCAGGAGCTGGATTTGAACCCGCCACCTCCAACATACGGGGCCGCTGCCCTACCTCTTTGAGCCACAGGCACTGGCCTTTATTTCAGACTTTTTCAGAGTGTGATCTGATTTCCAGCGACAGAATCTGACTAATGGAGATGAATCTCTGTGGTAACATCCTCCATTCCACTGAATGCTGCCTGCCCTTAATTAGAGGTAGCCCCCGTTATTCATAATGTAGACATAAGTATATGATTGTAAACAGGTTGTGTGCACTAAAGTGAAAGTGTACATAAAAATATTTACATATTCAGATTGGATTAAAATGATACACCTTTAATTGCCATCATTTCATAAGGATTGAAGTGAAACTAGTTACAAGATATGAGGCTTTTTATTATCAAAATATTAATGCAAATATTTAAAATATTCAGCAACATAGACTTTCCCAAGAGCTTTATTTGGGACCCTTTAATGGAACCAGTATCCTTTAAGCCCTAAAGGGGGGCTCGGTCCATGCACCCAGGTGATGTAAGTTTTCTTTGGTCCCATAGGCTGCACTAGGTCACTAGGAATATACAAAAATTGGCAAGACCTTTTTTTTGTGTGTGCTAAGACATTTATATTCTACATTTAGAAAGATTCACGTGTACCCTTGTAAGATCAACCACAGGTGTGGTCCCAGCAAACACCCCCACTCCACTCATCCTCCTGGCAAGACCTTTTGATCGTTTGGCACTCACATTGTAGTTCTGATCCGGACCATTTTCATTTTTATTTCATATCTGGTTTTTTAAACCATGGATGTATTTTAAAAAATACATATATATTTTGTATACATACACGCATTTCCACAGAAGGGACTATAGATGCTCTTAGCAGCTCAGGTAGAGATAAAGTCAGTCTGAAATGAATAAATAGCTAATTACCATGTGCTTTCATATACCTGCAGGTCATTATCATTCATCCCCTGACAACAATTTATAGTTAAGACTTTCCATAGTTGGGATAAATCTAAATCTTAGGATTCAGAGCAGTCATTCTTATACTTTTAGGTCTTTTATAAATTAAATGTGCTTTTGCCCAGAAAAAAAAAAAAATAGTACGCCCATTAGATCTTATTCACAACGTAAAACCCCTCCGTGATAGACTCCCCGAAGGCCCTCCCCTAATCTGGTTTGAGTTCTAGCTGAAGAGGTCCTGTTTTTAAGAGTCACTTACTGACTTGTGTTGTGCTGGGTCTCCTTGGCAGACTGAGAACCAATGGATCAGAATGCATTTAGATTTGACGGCTTTCCCAATTATGAATTGTAATTACACAGGATGTAAACACAAGTTTAAGTGGTTGTAAAGCTGCTCCAATACTTGTCACGCTATTAATTTAATAAATGAAATATTTAGCTGGGGTCTTTATAATTAAGCACCAGCTCCCTGAAAGATTCTTGCAAACATTGTCATGCTATATTTGGACACCCCCCACACCTTTTTTTTTTTTTCCCCCAAGAGGAGAGAAAAAGAGACGGAGAGTGATGACACTAATCTCTTTGCCTCTAGGTGTTTATCACACCATGAAAGCCAAAACAATTACTCAGGGCTTCATGGGGTAGTCATGACTGGTAAATAGCAAAATGCTATTTCCTTGGAGAATGTTTTCGTGCAGTGTTTCACACTGGCAGAGGAAAAACCATTCCCCACCAGGAGCGGCCCTCCTTCAGAGCGCAAATACAAACGAACAAAAATGACATTATGTTCTTGCCTGCCTGGGGCAAAAAGAATCACCTAGTCTTAATAGGACTTCAGGTGTGTGATTTTCTGCCATTTCCCTTCTTTTATTAGATTAGAATGACTGCCCCTTGTAAGAGAAAAGCTGTAATGTAGTACTATCAGGGAGGCCGGAGATACAGACGGGCTACATTGTGTCTCTCCTGTGACTTGACACATTCTTCTCATGCAGGAATTTCAGAATCTATGCAGACAGAGGCAGGAGGGGGAGTAATTATTTCCTCTCTTTTCAGTCAATTTTTTCCCCCATAGAATTCATAGTTCACTAATTAAATAATGGTTGAAAGTTGCACCTCTCAAAAAGTGGGACTAAGTTAAGACAGTGGGGATTATTTTTCCTTCCAATCCTTTGCGGTTTGCTTCAACCAGCCCAGCGAAATCTTTAGTGTTAACATAATTAGATTTCGCAGAATAATGGCCCATTTTAACAGCTATCACTCCAGGCGATGAAAACATCACATAATTTCAAATGTTACTACTCCATTTTAATTCATCTATCAATTAAAAACAGCTTTTGGGTGGGACACAAAATGGTAGAGCGGGATTCTAGCGTTTATTACATGCTCAACTATTTAAATCTAAATACCCCCTAAATTCATTTTAGTCTTCTTTCTAGACTGGTTTGAGGACCTGCTCTAAAAATGTATTAGGGGCAGAATATTTCTGCCCTCATAGATCTCAAATAACTGAAAATTTCCCCATATTATTATGAATTTTTCACAGATGTTTTCTGATTCCCTGTTAAATGCAATAATATGATTTATATGATTTCTTTTTCGCAGTTATTTGATTCTTCAGTTGTAAGATGAAGATGGTAATACCTGAGTCATACCTTCCCAGGTGTTGTGACGAGTGTAAGTTCACTGCGTTCTCAGGATTATTGGTGAAAATTCAGAATATGATAGTCGGCATTGTTCATTCTTTCTGACATGGTGTAATGTTTGTGTGTAGTTTATGCTGAGAATTTATCAACATTTGTTTTAGGTAACTAAAGGAAAAAGATACTCTTAGTGGAAGAAAATAAAAATATATCTACTTAAAAGTGAAAAATCATTCTGTCTGGGAATAGAACTGACAATATTTGTCAGATGAACATTTGATGTTTCCTAGAAATAAAATTGTTTAGACTCTAGTTCTTCTTTCCTGAGGCAAAGACAGAGTTCTAAGGATGAGACACTTGGATCAAAACCCAGAGGGTGTTCCTTAGCTCTACTTTTCATTCCTCTGTGTAAGACCGCCCAACTGGATTTCCTAAAAACAAACCAACCAACCTGGTTCTTCACACTGTTCTAAGATCCACTTTAGTCAATGCCACCATTGCCATCCCATTCTTATCAATTAAAGCTGGGAGACAGATGGCAGGCAAGAAATTCTAGTGCAGACTCTTGAAGCTGAGCTTTGAATCGCAACAGCTCATGAATGCCTATACAGTTCACGACAAACATAGAGACAGGTAATCCCCACATCTCCGGTTCCATCTCGAGAGCAGAGAAACTGTTAACTAGGAATTATATTTAGAAGTTAACAGCAGGAGAAGTATATCACCCAAGTCCCGCATAGCACAGAGCATCCCAATGTAGGAGACCAGGTCTTTACAACCCAGTAATACTGGATGGCAGAGGGTGAACAAAACATGTGATTTCACAGCAGACCCCGATTCATTCCATATTTCTTATACTCCAGTAAAGCCCTAGGTCCGATGAAGGGTGAGGTGAGGATTAACCACAGGGACAGCTGAACTGTGGAGCAGATGACTTCTTCCTTCCAACCTGGACCTGTCTTCATGTTCCCAGTGAGTGATTTGTGCCAGCTTAGGGATTTGACTCAAGGGCACCTCACACAGATCCATGCTAAATGCTTGCAGGGCCCAGGGCAAAAGTACCAACGAAGTCCCACATGCCTTATGTGTAATTATTTAAAAATTATATACCAAGCTAACAAAGCATTAAATGAAATACATCTTGCTGCTTTGACACATATGCTTTCATACCAATTGGAAGCCTGGGTATGGATTTAGAATCCTTAGACTACTCAGAGTTCTGGGCTGGGCCCTGGCCCTGAGATAGCCTTTGTCTATCTCCTTCCCACCTCTCACCACTTTCATTTTTTCCCACTCTAGTTTTCTCTGCAAGGAGCCTCTCTTTCTGTGTATGTGAATTTCCTAGAATTCACTAGGAATGAATCCAGCCATACCGGTGCACCCTTCACTACCCCATATGTACAGGGGTGTGCACTCATGATGCAGCAGTGTCCCATGCCTGCCTAACAGTAGGGGAAGGACCTCTGAATAGGGAACTCTGGGTCTTTGGCATCTGGGACAAAGCTGGAGGAGGGTCAGAGTAGGACCCTCTAATCCAGGACCCTTCTTTGCTGGACTAAGGATCTTCCTCTAGGCTGTGTACCAGGTCAGAAATAAATCTCTCCCATAGCACAGCAGGGCATGTTCATTACTTTCCTATAAATAGCAACACTTTCTAGATAGCTGAATCTTTGTCCCATTTTTTTTTGAAATTTTATGTTCATCAAGAGCATTCATTGATAGAAGGAATTGTATTTTTATTCTGTGGGAAAGTTGATAGATTAATTCATATGCAAGACTATATTAACCACTTTAAGGGACATAGACAGGTAGAAAAAGAACAAGTATTAGGACCTCAGATGTGTGAACGACCAAGTACGCACTTCTCACCCCAGTCCTGTACTGAGGACATAATATTATAGATGAAACCAGGTTTGTAAGAGTGCTGGAAAGCAACAGGTGACTGAAGTCTACTGAGCTGGGATTTCTTCAAAGGAATGGGTCCCTTAGAAGAACTTGAGAATCCAGATTAAAAAGCACATTTCATTTCCATTTGTTGTATACCTAAATTTGAATTTTTATTAAACGCAGATCACATCGCTTCTGGAAATTCAGAAAACTACATCTAAATACCACTGAATGCAAGATATTCCTCATCAATTTAGAGTCTCATAGTCTCATAAAGATAAAATGCAGATGAATTGATTTAGATCGGGTCTTCATTAAATTTGAGAATTAGCTTTTGGACGCTCACAGATTGAAAATTGCGGTGTCTGATTCCTGAGCATTGTGACAAAGGCCTGAGTGGGTGACAATAAAGTGCATCGATGCCAGAAATAACAGGGGCTGCCTTTGGTTTGTGCTAATAAACTGTAAGACAACTTAAATTCCAATTTTAATATTAGAAATCCACCTCATTATAAGTCATCTCGAACTGCCTACATTATCAGGATTTTCATGTTTATCTTGGAAACCTAATTTTCAAGGCCTGAAACATAATTTTCTATTTGTACTTCCCATGCAGATCTCCGGTTTCTGATTGGCCACTCTGGCACTAAGCCAAAGCTCTAATTTATTTCCGCCTTTTCTTATTTCTTACAGCTAAAGGGAGTGTTGGTTTGAATAACAAACATTCAATAGACTTAGTCGTGGGGTGGCAGGCGACACAGGCATTACCTGTTTACCTTTTATTGCCTTCTTAGAATTGGCTTTTCTGGGAACAAAACCAATAAGACATGCTGTTCTCTCATCTAGCGTTTTCCCAGGCTGTTTATTGGGAGAGATTTCGGCCCCCTCCCCTGTTTCAGCGAGGAGTGGCAGCAGGAAGGAGAATCCGATTGGAACCCGGCTTCCCACCTAACACTGTCACACACAGGTTATTGTTCAACCAAGTCATGTAGAACTTCCTTGTCCTTAAAACTGTGGCTCCGGCTGATAATTGTTTTTTGATTCCAGGAGACGCGGCTGCAAACTCATCTGTCACCTGTAGGACAACAGTGTGCTGGGAAGGAAATACACACTCGGCCTCTTTGAAACTTTGCTGTGGTTCTCCCCCACCTGCCTCCCCTTGCTGTCTTGCGCAGTAATTGGCCTCATAAAAGGCAGAAACAAGAATTTATTACACCTTGGGCAGTACTTAAAACAAACTTTATTCTCAGGAACAGCAGTTATGTCTATTTGCTGCTGTATATTTTGATATTTCCTATAAATACGTAGTCTGAATATATTCAAAGTCAAATTGCTAATCACTCAATTTCCCTGCTGCTTCCCTGGTTCCCCAGGTGGCCTCTATGGTACTCCATGTAAACACTGTATTTGGAAAGATACATAGATCAGCATCCCTAGAGTCACATGATCATATCAATCTGTGAAAATAGCATGACTTAAAAATAAAAGTCTCTTAGTACTCTGCCAACAGGCTTTGGCATAATCTTGGCAATCACTTAAATTTTTTTTTTTTTTGCTGTTGTAATTTTTCCCAAGTAGAAGTAGTCTCATGTATTGCAGAAGTTGTCCAAGCTAGTGAACATCAATCCATCTTCCTGGGTACTAAATTCGTCAGCTGAATGGATTCAGTCCACACAGAAATCGGTAAAGTGAGTGTGAGACTGCGTGGTGGCTGCTCCTTTCATCTTAAGAAATCGCAATACAAATTCCTGAAATCGTTTATGCAGGAATTTTTATTCTTTAAATCTTCCAGTGTTAAAGCAACAAGAAAACATTTAGAATGTCCTTTGGTGGAATCTTATTACACTTGTTAAATATGTAAACGGATATTCTTTGATGCCAGCACGCTCGTTGCCCTTACAGAGAAATCTCTGCACAATGAAACGGAACAGAACAAAAAGAGGACGAAATAAAATGTCAGTCTGCGCTGATTGGAATTAGATACATTAACAGATTGTCTGGTAACACAAATTGGCAATAATACAAAAAATCTACATATTACAGTATTTCAAGAAAAATAACTTCATTTGAATACAAAAGGATAGATACACTTTCTTTTTTTCCTATAGCCACTCTTGTACAGTGGGCGTGTGCTCGCACTGGGAGGGCTCAGTGCCGCTAAGATATACGGGGGTAGGACTGGCTTGCGCTTTTGGAAGGGGGCTGTTACACGTGTGCATCACTAACATCGGACAAAGAAATCTTTCAACCAACAAGGGTTACAGAGCAACGTTCACTAAAGCACAGGTTGGAAAAGGGGGTCAGGGGCTGAAGCAGGCCAATATGGCAGCTTGTAACAGGTTTCCTTATACCCACAATGCAGCCGACAGCAAAGGCTGCTATTTGGTTGGTCCACACACTGGGCAGAGTGGCACCAGGGCGCACCACTTAGAGTAGCAAATGTTTCTAGGTTGGTTGACTTGTTTGTTTTGGGGGTGGGGGGCTGTCACAGCCTTTCCAATCCACAGTATGCTCTGCAGCTGGCGATGTGATTTGCGGTGATAATACCAACAGCTGCCAACTCCTCTGGAGTCAGAAAATTAACAGTCTTGACTGGGATGTGCTGTCCACGGCTGATAGATATGGCTTAGTTCGGTTAGGCCGTCTTAGTTTGTACACTGTTGGAGTGGGGCTGTCTGTGTGCGTGTGTGTGTTTCCTATGTTAGTTGCAAATGCTCGGGTTGTGTTTGCTTCCCCACGGCAGCGGCCTGGCTGTGGCTGGACGCGACGCCTAGAAGCCTGGGGGGCTGGCGGTCCCCAGCAGCGCGGGCAGCAGCAGCGGCAGCAGCAGCAGCGCGGGGCAGCCGGGAGGGGGCGCGCCCGGGCCGGCGCCCGAGCCGCAGCCGCCCGCCTCCTCGCAGCGCGGCTTCTCGCACAGGATGCCGGTGTACGCGGCCGGGCACAGGCAGCGCACGTTGTTGTGGCACGTCCCTCCGTTCTGGCAGTGCAGCAGCTCGTTGTCGCAGACGTTCGCTGCAGAACGAGGGGGAGGGCGGGGGGTGGGCGCGGGGAGGAGAAGCAGAATCAATTTAAGTTCATCTGGTACATCATGTTTTCAGCTTTAAAAAAAATCTCCATCGATCTTGTGCTCCCCTCCCTCCCGCCCCTCCACCAAACGAAGCCTGGGACTCGAGTTTCCAAACAAATGTATCTTTTATCGTATTAGTCCTTTTCATATAGATTTTTTTGCTGCAGTCTTGTATGTTATCATTGTCTGTTTCAGGCTATAGAATGCAACGCGATACTCCTGGTTTGGCAGTCTCTTCCCTTCATGGAACTGGGACCTGTTGTGACCTCCTGGGTTTTCAAAGGACAAGGGTCTGATACTAGAATGCAGAACTTTGAAGTCAGATGAATGGTATTTAAAATGCAAAGCAGTGTTGCTAAAATGACCAGCAACTAGTGACAGGTGTGGGCCATTTTCTCCCCGTGCGATTCCAGCAGCTGCATGCATGAAGACAGCCCACAGGGAGGCGTGAGGATGGAGGGGTTGAGATGTGGGGAAAGTAGCATGCTCCAGGCGGGCGGCAGCCAGATGGGAAGAGGGAAAGCTTGTTTCATGGGAGGAGTATGAGGAAAAGCAGTCACATTTGTCTCTGACAGCCTATTAGGATTTTTATCACCTTGTAAATATGGAGGTAAAGCCCAAGGTTACCTTGATTTCCAGGAACAGTAATAAAGGCAGTGGTGAAACCCTGATTATCAAAATTTCATTATGTCCATCAATTAATAGAATCAGCTTTGACTACATCAAGCGATTCCAGAGTCAGAAATTCATCCATGGCCCCTGCCATGTAACTTCCACCTCAAATCATTTCTTATTTCTTCAAAATTTTGGCTATCCTCATTAGTTCCATGTCTCTTAATTCTTTTAGATAATCGAGGTTTCACTGATTTAGCAGAATGTTAAATAGAACCCAGGGAAATTAAAACAACAGAAAGCAAAAGAGCCAAGAACACTTCCCAGCAACATATGCCGCTTAAGCACTTAACATATAGAACCACTCTGGAAGGGGGGTGGGGAGCAGAGCAGAAAAAGTCGCTTTTCTTAAATTGTGATAGTTTCTGTTTTTTTTTTTTAAATGTCATAGTCAAATCCCCCCCCCGCCCCCCCGGATGCCACATGAATTAAACATGCACACACTCACACACACACTCCTAAGGTTACTATTAAGTGCAAAGTATTAAAAATGCCTCCACCCTTCAGGTAGTAACTCAATAGAGAATGTTGCCTGTCCATTAATCACATTCAATAGTCATGTCACCTTCAAGACAAGTTTCTTACACACAAACCTGGTAATGCTCTGTGTGCAAATGAGCTGAGAAAAGATGGTGGTAGAGACCCACAGGGTTAATAAAGAAGTGCCCTACACAGGCGCTGTTTTGCTGTTCTCCACCTTCCACATTTCCTGGGTGACCTCTAACACAGCTGCATAGTGTATTGGTATAATTTTCAAATGCATCACACTTGCTATCTGAAAATGTCAGGAGTGACTATTAAGGCCTACTAAATTCTTCAGGCTCAAAATATGAATACAAGGCAGTGTTCCAGGGGTTCTAATGATTATAAGGTACCTTTCATTAGGTAGCTTAGAAATCATGACGATTAGACCCAAACTATAGTATTTTATGAGTTGTGGTTAAAAATGTCTGTAGCTAGGAAGCAAAGTCCACAAGTGTGGCGTGGTTAGCCTCTCCATCAGAACTCATGAAAGCCCTGAAAGTTTTCAGGATTTTGTTTTGCTTACACTTCAAGAAGTATCTGTTTAATTGGGGCCACATGGAATAAACAGATCCAAATAACTGTTGCCATTTAAAGTTAAAGATTCTCAGCATTTCTTGTTCCAGGAAGCAGACTGCTGAATGGGATATTTCCTTCCCTTTGGTCACTAGAGGGAGGGAAATATCTGTCCCATCAATATCGATAATTGCTTGCCTTGAATAATTGAGAAGAAATCAATAGTTAATTAAATATCACTCGTCTTTTTTTTTTTAAAGCCATTCTTCTTCCTCTAGGACCTGAATGTAAATCAGAGAACAGAGGTTTCTTTTATTCAAGAGCTGATGATTAAGTTAACATTCAATATCTTTCCTATGTTTAAATAATTACTAGTTGACTTTGGTGGTTGTTAGACATTTAATGAATATATTAGGAACAGATGTACCCCAGGATTGGGGGGGCATGTTTTCTGTAAGAGATAAATATAAAAAGTGAAACCTAGGATATGTTTTATTATTTTAGAATTTACGATAAACACACTACATTTGACCTCTTGATTATGCTCTAACAAATACAGGACTTTACCGTATGCTCTCTGCCTGTTGGAATCCCATGCTGGACACACATCTAAATCTAACTACAGAGCTTACCTGCTATTCATAAACTCATGCTCCATCTTCATGTCATTTTGAAGCAAAATTGTGGTGGTTAATGAACAAACTAGGTTGCTAACAAATATCATTGAGCTCTTCTTCAGCACATACAACCTTGTACTAAACACAGACAAGACAATAAAAGAAATATAAAGCACGATCTTGCTCTTATGAAGTTCAAATCTGGCTGGGAAGATATCATATCTATAAGAAATGATCTAATATTAATTTCATTAAAATGCCTTTATCAATTCCATCCAGCTCAACCCACATCTGTTTCATGCCAGGCACCCTGCTAGATTTTATGGTTGTAACTCTAACTGCCCTAAAGGAGCTCACAGTCTGGCAGAAAATAAACAAACACACAGATGACACAATACGAAACGACTACAAAGGAAGGGTTTGCAAACTGCTAGGGGAACTCAAATGATGATGAAAATCATTACTTTAGGGGAGATAAGGCAAGATTACAGAAAAGAAATTGTATTTGAACAAAGGCATGCACCAGACAGATATGGGTGGTAAGAACATTATAAATGGGGAAACTGTATGAAGAACAGCAAGGAGTCGACTGTGCTGGTTATTAAGCAATAGTTTCTCCACTCTAAATCCACCCTTCTGAACTTGAGGGCAGAACTGTGCAAGTTGCCTGCTGGATTCTACCAACAGGGGGCACTAGAGGGAGCAGAGTGGACAGGAAGCACCGAGACTCTGTTTCCTTCTTTTCCTGTGAGGCTGCAGCAATGCTGCTTCATCCCAGCAGCAGCACGTGGTTGCAGTGCTCAGCTTTATTCAGCACCAGATTCACCTTCCCCTGACAGGTTCCTACACCAGCCTGATAGCCCCTCTTCCCTGGAGAGTTGAACCTCAGCTCCCAGGAGCCTCTGCTTAGAATCTCAGAGGCAGTAGCAGTCAGTAGCCAGGCATCACCCTCCTCAGAGGTGCAGGTCTCAGTCCTGTGGTGTCTCTCATCCAGACTTTTAGTGTCTTATAACTCCATCCTCTTTCCTCTAATCCCTCAGCCCCGGGGCAAAAGCTCCTTCCTGACTATACCATAGTCTCTCAGACTTACTTCAGTCTCTTGTTTTCATTTTTAAATTCTCAAACACCTGTTTAACCATTTCCTTTAACAAATTATTCCTGTTGAAATACCTAGCATGGTATCAATTTTCTGTCTGGAGCCTGACTGAGAGACATGTGGAGAAAGTCAGTGAATAATGAATGGACAGTGAGGCTGGAATTTTGGGTGTGCAGAGGTTACACAAGTGCAGAGACTGTAAGGCAGGTGTGGCCTGGTGGTGAAGGTCCCACTTAAAACCCTGCAGAGTGTAGGTGATAGGCAGTGGAATTTGTCAAAGACGTATGAACAGGGGGATGTTTTAAAGGTGAAGCTAGACCAGAAAAAGTACAAACTGAAGGCAAAGAGACCAGAAACACCAACAGCATGGGCTAGAGATAGGTGAAGGAGGGTGCAGAACTGAGGCCGATTATGTGAATGGGAAGAGAAATTCTAAGGTTCTTGTTTGGGGTATTCAGGTGTATCTTGAATAACTTTACTGAGAAAAGAAGATAGGAGGAAGACTTTGGTCAGGGAGAAAATCAACTTTTTTTTGGATGCATTGTCTTTGAGGGGTCTGTAGGTTCTTTTGCAGGTATTTTGATCTTAGTTGAAAAACTATTTCATGTATCCAGACATAGGTCATCCTGGACATAAAACTTTGGAGCAGGGGTGGTGATGGTCATTGCTATAAAAGTGAGGCAAAAGGAGTAGAGGACCTCATCCTGGGAGAACAGAAACTGAGTAAGAATGAGGAGCACAGGCAGAACACTGAAATAGCAGCACTCAAGCCATATGAAGAGAAAGAAAGAACACGAAGGGTGCTGAGAAGAAAAATGTAGGAATGGCAGGAGGTCATCCCATGGATTGACCAACCATCCAACTTCCATGGATGAGTGACGATGCAAGTTTTCCTGCTGTGTATGAGCATGTCTAGGAATGAACGGAAGGGAAGAGGATATGACAAGAAGGACAATAAACATTGCATATGTTTGATTGAATCTGACACTAGGAGATTCTGGAATAATTTTTGAAAGGATTGGGTTAAAAAATTTTGAGGAATTTAACATTTAGTGAAAGTCTTTGGCTGTCAGTCTAAATTAGTGGTTCTCAACATTTGCTTCCCATGGGATGTTTGACAGTATCTGGAGACAGGTTTTTGTTGTCACAAACCATGCTACTGGCCCCTTGGGGGTCAAGGCCAGGGGTACTGCTAACATCCTGTGCGGTACAGGGCAGCCCCCCACCCCCAACCAGGAAATACTCCTCAGTTAATTCTAAAGGCAAAATGATGAAGGCCTGGGTCTTGGTGTCAGCCACAGCCCTGGGCAAAGGAGAATGAAGAAGTTCTGGCATTTCTAGATCAGAAAGACTGAGTTTTCAGGTGCAGAGCTGTGGGAATTAGAGGTGGATATAAGTGGAAATCTGAGTGTGAATTATGTTTTGGGGGGATAAATGCAGAAAATTGGGATGTAAGACAGACCCTTTAGTACAGCTCAGAATGAAAATCTAAGAGGAACCCAAGGCATCCTTGTCAAGTAATTTGATCTATTTTGGTTTCATATAAACAGTTAAAACTCAAAGCTTGCAGGAAACTTTAGACACTGTGTGGCTGGTGTGGGCACAGAAAGAGGGGACTTATGCACCAGTGGTGGGATAGCAAGCTAATACAGCTTTTTGGGAAAGAAGTATGGAGAATCTTCAAAGCTAGAAGTAAACTTTCCATGTGAGCCCTCAATCCCACTACTAGGTATCTGCCCAGAAGAAAAAAAAAATTTACATAAAGACATTTGCACTCAGTGTTTATAGCTGCTCAACTCATAATTGCAAAGGTGTGGAAACAGCCCAAGTGCCCATCAACCCATAAATGGATCAATAAATGCGGTGTATGTATACCATGGAATCCTATTCACCCATAAAAAGGGAGACTTTGTATCCTTTGTGTTTACCTAGATAGGGTTGGAGAGAATTCTAGTAAGTAAAGAATCTCAATAATGGAAAAATAAGCATTCCATGTACTCAATACTGAGGTGATACTTGCAGATTAACAACTAAAGACCCACATGAGAGAAAAACACAATTACATTCAAGAAGAGGGGAGGGTTTGCTCAGTTCCCACCTAAAGGTTACAACGTAAGGGTATTTGACACTCTTCCTTGGAGACTTGGCCTTACCAATGCAAACAGAATAACCTAATCACATGTATTCTCCCATTAATCTCAAATAATAACAACAATTAAAAAAGAAACCGTATAGACAAGTTTTAAATGAGGATAGATGAGGAAAGTGAAAGCCATTTAGGGCAGAAGTGGACTCTAGCTGTCTTGATATACAGATTACTGCTCTTTACATAGAAAGGAAGAGTCAGGAGCGATGTAGCAAATGGTGCTGGGCAGTGTCACACAGTGTGCCCCCCCGAGACACAGCTGACTCCTTCACTTACCAGGGAGACATGAAACAACTTTTCTGTAGATGCTCAGTAGATTTTTAATTGTATCAACTAACTGCTCTGCTCTTACACCACATTGTGACTAGGTAGAGGTCTATCAGGGGTCCTCAAACTTTTTAAACAGGGGACCAGTTCACTGTCCCTCAGACCGTTGGATGGCCGGACTGCGGGCCCCGGGATGAGTCGGCCGCTAAGCAGGACAGGCAGCAGCGGCAAAAACACCTGGTGGGCTGGATAAATGTCCTCGGTGGGCCGCATGTGGCCTGCGGGCTGTAGTTTGAGGACGCCTGATCTAGATAGCATCAGATATTAAATCGTGTAGAGTTCCGAATATAAATCAGCTCACGCAGTAACAATAATCAGAAACGTAGAAGGTCTAGGCTGGGAATGGCAGGTGTGGCATCTGTACTGTATTTGGGGTGCTGCTTGGGTTGAATTTGCATTCTCCAAAACTCACATAGACATTTAGTTGCCATGGTAACAGCATTAAGAAGTGGGATATCTAAAAGGCGTTGAGGTCATGAGGGCTCCCCTCTCATGAATAGACTAATGCTATTATTTACCATGGGAGTGGTTTTGTTATCATAGGAATGAGTGTGGCCTCTCTTGCAGTCTCTCTGTTTCTCTCTCTTTTTCTATTATTTTGCTGCATGATACCTTCCCCCAGGTTATGATGCAGCAAGAAGGCCCTTTCAAGATGCCAGCACCTTGACCTTCAACGTCCAGCTTCCTGATCTCTGAGTCAATAAATTACTATTTATTAATAATTGCCCAGCCTGTGGTACTGTTATAGTAGCACAAAATGGGCTAAAACAGAAACAGAGCTGCATAATCATGGCACTTTGTTGCACAGAACTTTGCAAAACTTCTCAACCCAAGGTTCTGGGCATCCACCACCAGTTGACAGAACTGGCATAAACACCCATTTACAATCCTGGCATTATCTCCGTTTCATCTTGCATGTGGTTGCAGATTTAAGATCCATGTGGGGATTTCTGGCCAGCATGCCTCTTTCAGCTATCACTCCCTTTACTTGGTGCTCTTTGCCATGGGTTCATCTCATCCTGAAAACTCCAAACATAGTCTGTACATGCATTTAAGAGTATCCCAGCTCCCTCTCTATTGTTACTGACAGTTTTAGAGTGCCCGATCTCAGTAAACAGAAAGGTTTATTTTTACCTCCCTTATGTAACACCTGATCCAGCACTGGACGTAAATAGTTATTGGATAGACACAATTATTTTTGTTATGATAAAATATGATCCTTAGACACAGGAAAAAGCTAATTCTACTTTGGTAAAAGCTTGACTATATTCTAAAGGATTCCTTTTACTGCTGATAAAAAATAATTTATTTGTGCTGTGTCCAATATCACACCATAGAATCCCCTAATGTTTTGATATTAGAAATGCTTTCAAATGCCGTGACTAAGATAACTTGTGGACTTTGACAGATGAGGTTATAGTATTAATGTTAGACTTAAACAGGGTTATGTGGCGAAATGATGAAGTGTGGAATCCTGGTGGAAAGGCTGAAGTCAGCAAGGTGTTATAACAGCTCTGATCACAGCTTGCCTAAGCAAGCCACAACAGTAGAAAAATAAGCTCTCACAATTGCTATGCGTTTATAAAAACACTTAGCATTTCCACAGTAAAGAACAGGATTGGACACCATTTATTCCTCTCCCACTCTATTTTTCTTGCATCTTGGATGAAGAGAGTCATAAGGATGTCGCTAAATTATTCAATTCTTTAATTTTTTTCTTTTTGGTGAGTTTCTCAATTGTCACACACATATCCTCTTCTCAGACTGCAATCTATTGTCAAGATGTGAATTATGAGGACTTGATCCCTTTTCCCTCTATTATTCCTTTCTACTAGATATGGAGAAGCGAACCTCGGGATGGATCCCTGATGATTAAGGAGGGCACCAGCCGGGACTTAAGTGTTGCCACTTGTTCTAGTCTTTCTTTTTCTTTTATGACCCAAAGGGTCACTCATTCCTATATGTCACGATGATCCATTCCATTACCAAGGGGAGGTCTTCCTTTCTCTGGGTTTTGTTCAAAGCCATACATTTAGGTTTGTCCTGTCGGTGAGCTGCTAGGCTGGAGCAGTGCTTGGTCTGTATTTATAGACTTGAAAGTTTCTCTTTTAGGCTTTGTCTCCTGCACTTCAAGGAATCAATGTGATGCGTTGCCATGGCAGCTCTCCTTGATGGTTGTATTAATAAAGTGACCTCTGCCTTCACCCCCTGAAACAAGCCCAGGAGTGCTGAGGGAACGATGTTCCAAATTGTGCCTGTCCTTTTCAAAGAAACGTCAAAGAGTGAATAACCTCCGCCAAACAGGCTAATAACAAAGGTATGTGAGCTACATTCGGGTCTGATTTAGGCGTTTGAGAGCTTGTGGCAGGGAGCTGAAGAGCTCTGATTATGACCCATTTATACAACCTTTGCAGCTATTTTACCAAGTTGTGAGATGTCAGATATAAAACTGAGGCTACAGGTTAGCTCCTGGGTATGGAAGCAACTTCATGGACTGTTATCTAATGACCTGGTTTTTTTTTTTGTTTGTTTGTTTTTTTCCTTTTGGAAATTCTAGGCACATTAACTGCATCTCCCTTCCCCCCGCCCCGCTTTCCTTTCTTACAGTCTGGCCGTGGGAGGTGGTAGGGTGTAGGTTAAAAGACATCGGCTAAGAATCAGGAAACCTAAGTTCTGGTTTTGCTTCCTGGTCCCTGTGCTGTCAAGGCCTTGGACACATCCCAGAATCACGTGGCCACCTCCATCATCCCTGCATCATCCCACCAGGCACTGCTCTAGATGGGAAGACCCCTCAGTGTGATGAGCCAGACTGACAGTGGGGTGTGGGGGTGGGTGGGGGCGGGTTGGGAGCCTTGTATTCTAGTGACAGCTAGAAAGTTAGGGGAAAGGTTCGAAGTTGGTATTTCTATAGTTCCCTTGAGTCCTACAATTTATGTGAACATTTGTAATGGAAACTCTATCATTTTGAAGGCAGAGAGTTAGAAACCTCTCTTTCGTTTGACCAAATAGGCATGACTACGGGCTTCTGCAATCCTGAGTCCTTGGTGATGACTTGGGTGACTATTTCTGTTTGGTCTACTTTTCCTGTCTTATCTGGTGTCACATAGAACAAGGGCAGTTTCTCCCCTCACCTACACTAAAAGCAGGAGGTGGTATGCAGAGAATGAGGTTTCCATCTTGTGATTCAAGCCCATCTCTGTGGTTAATGGGCTGGGTGAACTTGGAGAAACCACTTAACCTCCTTGTGCCTCTCTTTCTTCACTTGTAAAGCGGGGCTAATAACATTTGTCCTATTTACCCATCTCACAGCTGTGGGAACCTCAAGATGAATTATGAGGAGGTGCTCTAAACAAAATGTAAAACACAATCTACATGTACTTTGTGAAAGTTCAATTTCTTCCTCAATCCTCCCAATGCTTAGATTGGAAGAGTGAAGCGCTAATTTCTATCTCTGCTAGAGTAACGAATTCATCAAGACCTGTCCAATTCAAGGTACTTGAAATGAAAAAGGAGAGAACGAATGCCCTCCCTCAAAGACAGCATCTGTGCATGTCTTCCGTGGATATGAATCTTGAGCAAGCGTGGGGTCAAAACATTCAGTTCTCGCATATTTGTATTCAACTGCTATGTACTCCACGAAGCCTTGCAAGGTCATCTTGGAGTGGCAATGCCCATTTTCTCAAAGGTGACTTTCAGATTCTCATGTATCAACTGGAGTACGTAACTAATGTGTGTTTCCAAACTAGCAGGGAGGGGCTGAGCTGGAGACCATGAACCTGCTTCCATCGCTCCACAGCCCACCTTCTGCCCTTTGCATCATTGAAAGGGGAAGGCAGGTAGAGAAGTGAACGATAGACTTAAACCTGGTGGCCATTGTGGGGAAACAGCCTTACTTTTCTGCTCTCCACTCCTGTCTGTCCGTACTCATCTGGGGACAGTGGTCTGGGTAGCATGACCCCGTATAGCAGCATCCAGTCTATCTGGGTGCAGTGTACTGAAGCTAAGGAGCAGAACTGAAGGGCTACAGGGGTCAGCATGGAAGCTGTCAGCTGGTGGTCAGTCACATCTACGTAATCAAGTGCCACATCTGGGCAATCTGACCTTATGGAGCAGCCATTCTATTCTTAGTTATCTAGTATGAAAGCACCTATTTTGGGAGTAGTGCTTTTTCTTTCCCACCCAAAGAAAAAAACTGCTCTGCTTAAGGCATTCTTACAAAGCCCCATTCATCTCAAAAGAGGCCACAGCTATAGTCTGCAATATTCCGGCTCGTGTCAAAGAGGTGGCAGATGACTCTAATATAGGAGCAAGAGGCACCCTTAAAATGTTTAGCTTTTGAGATCTGAAAAAAAAATGTCTCTGCTGACGTTGAGAAAGAATTAATTCACGGAGATACCTACAAGCGGAAGGCTGGACACCTCTCCCAAAGTGATCACTAATGATGTATGGAAATCCTATTTAGGTCAACACCTTCCAAAGCAGATGCCGCCAAGGTGCTCATAAAAATGGGGCTGAGAAATCACAGACTTTCTCATCAGGTAGCAGAAAATGCAGCCGTCTAGTTTAATAAAAGGTGTGACCTCTACTCTTAGCTCAAGGTGAAGGATGGCATTCATGGGGAGGCAGAGACACAGACAGGGACAACTTTACACTTCTGGGTAAAAACCATTGTTTCAAAGCACATGACATTATGTCAGGAGGAAAAGCAGATACAATTGTTTACCCAGTATGACCTCCATCAATACAGACACGCACCTCTGCGTACACCTACAGAATTAACCCTGGAAAAATACTGGAATAAATTGTACCAAAATGCCACCAGTGTCTCTGGCACTGAATAGGTGCTCGGTAAACATTTATTAAATAAGTAAATAAAGTTTATTTTTTGTCCTCTGTCTCTCTGAATAGTGGATATATATCTATTATTGTAGCTTGCTAGCTGGCTACATTGAAAAGAGGAGGGAGATACCTACAGATGGAGACCATGTGTATAGGCTGGAGAGCAGGAAGTGGAAGGAGTTTCTCCTTGATGTCTCAATTTTAGTTTCTGGGCAGTGGATGAAGCTAGCTGCTGAGGGTGAGGAGGCAGAGGAAAGTGAGGGAGGTAGGTCTTGAAGGGAAGGGAGAAATAGCCAGCAGGAAATGGAAGCTAACTAGGAACCCCGGGAAAAATGGCTGAGCCTCTTGGACACTCCAGCTCAGGTTGAAAGCCATGATTAGTCAGTGGGTCCCACACAGGATTTCGTAATGGAAGAAATTGAGAATGGCGACATGTAGTAAGTTTTCTTCCTTCCATGATAAAATGCATTCTTAGGGCAGAGATACAGTGAGGAGAGGCAGAGGAGGACCAATGCTTTGAAAGAAGAGATCAGAAGCATCCATTTTTCTTGAAGCCAATGTATTACGATCTGGGCATTGTGAATAAGAAAATGGTAATAAAGAGAGGGCCCCGCAGCCCTGGAGGATATTATCAACTTCTTTTATTAATTGGGGAAGCCATTGGTTAACTTTGGGACACAGGATAAAGGAAAATCCAGATGGGGCCGTTCCATGGGGGGGTGCAATGGAGGTGAGCGGCCGGGATGGAGACGGAGAGGAACACGGGTAAAAAGGTTTGGTGTTCTTTGAAATGCTGTGGGAATTATGAGAGACAATCCATCCAGCCCCAGATAGTGCTTAAGACAAATTTGTAAAACATCCCCCAGTCTGGGGAGGAGGTAGAGAAATAGTCCAGGCCTTTGATATCTGCTATTAAGAAATGCAAGTATCTGTGGCTGAAAGGAGATAATTGTGTCATTAATTCAAATGCATAGGGTTCTTCTAAAGACAGAATTTCAATGCCTTTTGAGTACTTTGTAAAGCTAAAATATAATTTGAGGTTTCTGTTTGTCAAGCTATAGCCAAATGTCTCCTTAGAGACTTAATTTTTCCTATATATACTTGGCAGGAGTGTGCTAAATATGGTCTAAGCCCTCTTAGGATTTTTAAACAGCAGGGATATTTAAGTATGAAAAATAGCTACTGAAATCACGCAGCAGTAACTTTTCTTAATGATTTTTTTTTCTAGGGAATCTCTGCAATTCACTCTTGTCTGCTGTGGCCTTGCTGCTGTCACCATAACCACCTCCTGACAATGTCAAACCAAGTCTTAGGAGGTGATTTTATAATGTCAGGATGAAACAAAGCCATTTTCCTGTTAATGCCAATGTCAAGGCAAAATGAATTGGTGTCAATAAATTCAAGGTGAGGAAAACAACATTATGGAATCAGGAGAACGTGCGGAATGATGGCTGGAGTCATTTAGGGATGCCTGGCTCCAGGTAAAAATGACTGCTAATTTCCAAAAATGAATTTGCTACTGCACTGGGAACCAAACATTTACATTTTCTAAAATATGTTAGTGAGATTAAGAAAGGACAAAGAGGTTACAATTCCAGACAAATCATAAGCATCCCGTTTCCAGAACGTGGATACTGACTATTGCAACTCCCATCGTCCCCTCCCTTTTACAAATTCTCAAGACACTCAAAATTTGAACCACAAAGGTTAGTACTTAATTGTTCACTGGGGTGGCATCTAAAAATCTGGGTTTGAATAGCTCTATCACCATGGGTCGCTCTGTAATCAAAATCTCTGAACCTCTATTTCTTTATCTGTGAAAGAGACCATTTCCCAGGACTGCTGTGAGCACCAGAGATCATTCAACCCCACCCCAATGATGATGAGTGAGTGTTTTGTAAGTGCCAGGCGCTGCTCAAAGTTCCACAACAAAAAGACAGATGGCAGGGGTTGCAGAAATGATGTTAATTAATACAGGTCCACGCATTCACGTCTCCTTAGATAACAAAGCTTCCCTTAGTCATATCCCTGTGTTTTCTAGTTCATTTTTTATCCTGAATAATCTGTAGCTTAGTAAGTACTTATCAATTTGAAAAAACCATCATCTTTCCCTCCCACAGTTCTTTAGATGAAAAAAGTAACTGTTTACCTCTTTGGTCATTTTCTCTAATGATGAGAAAAGGAAAAGCCCTTATTTAAGAAAAAGTTTAGGTAAAGACAGGGATTTTAAACAAGCTTGTGAGTAATGTTCAGTAATTCTGGGCAACGCAACTTTTACTGACACTCAACTTTAAACACGAGGCAGAAGGAAGCAGAGGGGTTCAGAGTCCTTTCCCAGCATGCACAGAACTGCTTTGTTAATTGGCCAAGGAAAAAAGGCTTTGAGTAAGAACAAGTCCATTTAGGGGTGACCTGACAAGGGAGAAATACAATCATTGCAAAGAGGCAGAAGGGCATTTTACAGAAGAGCAGAAGGCTCTCTGGGCTCCAGAGAGAGGCGAGTAACTGAGACCAAAATCAGAGCCTGGCAAGAAACGTGTGGAAGCTGTGCCTTCGGGGACTTTCAGATCCAGCAGCAGAAAGAAAAAAAAGTATGAATTGGTTTGGATACAGTTGGGCGGCTGTGCACATTATTTAAGACACAGTGAGATGATGTTAGCGTGTCTCTTTGAAGCAGATGAAGACATGCCCAGGTTAGATGAAGCAGTGATGAATAAGACTGGGGTGGACGCCTTCAAGGGGACTCACGTGACATGCTTTCAAAATATCTCGTCGCAACACATTTTACTTTCCTCAACGTTTCTTATTCTATTTTTTGAATGTGTGTATTTTTATATGAATAAGGAGTTATTCTAGAATAAAAGCTCCGTGAAGAGAAGGATCTTGACTGTTTCGTTTTTTGCTATCCATGCCGTGGCTAGAACTGTGCTTGGAGACAGACTGAGCACTCTGTGAGTATGACTATTTTTTAGTAAATTAATTTTATAGGAAAAAAAAACACACGTTCCATATTCCTTGTGTCCTTTCTCCTTTTAAAATAGCATCCCAACTGTGTCTCCTCTATCTCCCCTCAATTAAATTGCACCAAAATGCTACGGCCAGATTGGGTTCCTTTACAAAATATTTTCCCAATACTTCTCACTCATTCTCTTACTTAGAACCTTCTGTGGCTCCCCACTGTCAGCTGGAAAACACTGTGGTCAGAATTACCCACAGAGTGACCGAGATCTCCCTGTCATAATCTTTTACTCCATGGCATAAACTTTCTTTTCTATTTCTGGTTAATACACACACACACACACACCCACACACACACCCATATACACACAGAAATCAAAAATCAACAATCTATAATTAAAAGGCCAGAAAACTTTACTTATCCCACTGCATATTTCCAACAATCTGGCAGATAGCTATTATTATTACAATGATTTCCATTTTATGGGAGAGCCATGGATCTTACCCAAACCCTGCTGGGGACTGAGCAGTGTGGCAGGACTGGGGTCTCTCCGATCCCAAAGCTCCATCTACGCTGCCCTCCAGTCCGTGGACTCCCACAGGCTCACCCTGGGTCGAGTCTCTGCTCCTGATCTGTCTTTCCCTAAACTCTCTACCCATCCTTTCAGATCCCGTTCACGGGCAGCTCCCTCCATGAAGATTTATTTCTCTGTTTCAGCCTTCAAATGCCATCCTGCTTTTGAAGCCTTGTGTCCGATGATAAAGACACAGATAAAAACCTAGCTATAAATGTTGATATAATCTGCACAGCCTGTGTTTCAATCTTGATTCCACCAAATACTAGCTGGGCGATCTTGTGGGAATCACATAACCTATTTTTGTTTCATTTATCAACTAGAGATGATTTAGTATCTGGTATCCAAGTCCTTGTATGGTTATGTAGATCAAATGAGTTAATCCATGTAACTCAATTAGAACAAGGCCTGATAGAAAGCCCTTCAGTAAACAGTAAGCTTCACTTGACCCTTCAAAACCTACAACACCACACTCCTTTTTCGTGAGCATTTCTTGTCTTCGCAACTAAAACACAAGCGCTCCCTCCCAGGTGGGCCACTGTCTCGCACATCTTCTCATTGTCCACACAGAGCAGGGTGGTGCTTGGCAGCGGGTGGGCCACCTTCAGCATTGTTCCTTGTGCATGGTGAAGAACTCTCCTACCTTTGTGTCCTAAGAAATCTCTTTTATCTCTGAATCCTAAGCATTTATTTTTCTGTCTGTAACAGAACAGAAGGATGGATCCTCAATGATTTCTTTTCCAAAGATGATTTTTAAAGCAACTTTTGCATTTCTAAAGTCTTGAAGAATTCTATGATTCCTGAGACTAATATGGGAAATAATCTGAGTTTTCATTATTGCCTCCAAGTCATGGTTTCAGAAAAGTCCCTACTGCAGCAGTTATGACAATGTTTTGCTTTTGTTTGCTGTGCTGTGGTGAGGAGAGCAGGGGAGAGAGAGGAGATGTGGGGTTGGTCTGACTGGAAGTGAAACACTACACAAACCTCCTGAGAGGCATAGGACCTGTTCTTCCCAGTGAGTGTCTCCAGCTCTGCTTGGCAGTTAGGGATCACTCTTAAAATTCCTGACCTGCAAGGTCTTAAACTTAAACTAACACTGTATCTTGAATTCAATTCCTCCTCCTCCTTCTCCTGAGACAAGGTCTCACTCTGTTATCTGGGCTAGAGAGCAGTGGTGTCATCATAGCTCACGGCAAATTCAAACTCCTGGGCTCCAGCGATCCTCCTGTCTCAGCCTCCCTGAGTCACTGGGACTACAGGTGTGCGCCACCACGCCTGGCTAATTTTTACATATAGAGACGGGGTCTTGATATGTTGCTCAGGCTGGTCTCAAACTCCTAGACTCAAGTGATCCTCCTGCCCTGGACTCCCAAAGTGCTAAGATTGTAAGACTGAGCTTCTATGCAGGCAATTTTACTCCAAGGATCAAAACAATGAATGAATCTTATACACTCTCCATTAAAAGTGCAGAAAGGTGGAAGGCAGATCTCCCACCTATTGTGAACCCCAAATTACCATTCAGACTTAACCTGATGCCAAAACCAAGACTCTGCATGAACAATCCCTTTTCTTGTCCCCGGTGTGTCTGGTGTGCTGTGTGATCCTGCTTGGATCACCTTCTCTGGTTTTATCTTCCAGGTTCGATGGTTTTGTACTAATTGTTCCATGCAGGAGGCTAAAGGTCTTTGCTCCCATTCCCCCTGCCTTCCTTGGGTTCCTGCTCCTTGTCATTGGTTCATCAGACCTTCATATATGTCCAAGTCACTTGTTTCCATCAGGGGACTGCTTTTTACACCAGGTTCCCCTAACTCATCAAACATTTGGAGCATCACTCCAGCCTCCTAGGATCCGTTCCAGGCAGGTCTCTGACCTCTTTCATCAGGCAATTCTTTGGTGCTGATCTTGCTGATTATAAATTTGTATGCTCGTCAAATCTACCGACAAAGTTTAAAGGCTAAGCTATCACTGGCTTGGCTTTAGTAAAACAAAGCAAGGTGGTTTATCCATAGATTGCAGAGAAAGAAAAGATTCACAAGGGGAAAGAGTGGGCAACAGACATTTTTATGAGTGTGTAAAGCCCACGACCTTGTTTATGTTAAGTGGAGGGAAGGAGACAGGAAATTCAAAGGCTATTGAATTGAGGGCAAGGCTGTTATTTCAAACTTGAATATTGAAGCCTTTACCTTAATTGCTTTGATTCTTAGAAAATTATGAGTAGCAGCCTCCTTATTTTATAGTCTAGGAAAACTATGTATTTTCAAAATAATCCCAAATCTCCCAATCCACCAAAGTAAAAATGTATCTAAAAAAGCGTAGTTTGCACTCTCCTGTGTTGTAGACATTTGCCAAATTTTAGGGTTAATGATGGTAGAAAGAAGGAATAGGAACTACAATTCAGTCAGCATATGGAAATGACTTCTAAAGACATAATCAGACGATACGAATGTATAGACTAGGTAGCAAAACACAAGTTAATTTTGGTTGTTGACTATTTTCTGATGCGAACTCTTAGACTTTCTTTTGATCTAATGCTTAAATAGCTAAAAATGCTTTAATTAGTATGGGATATTTATTTGCTAGTTTAATCAATCTCATTTTCTGGAAACAAGTAAAAAAAAAAAAAAAGAAAACAACGGTACCATAGATTGAAATTTTTCTAGTATTCCATAACTAATAAGATGAAAATCTATGATAAAAAGTCAACCAGTAAAGAAGAATCATACCAAAATTTCAAGATAAATGAATTTTTATGACCAAATTATAAATGACCTGATACAGATGTAGTTTACGATGCTAACATCAATAGATTCTTAACCGTGTTGCCAAGAGCCATAAAGTGAGAATAATGGGCCTAGATGGAATGACCCCATGAAAAAGTAAAAGATTTCCAGTGATTTCCAGTCTTGGTCAATGAATTTCCTAAGGAGCACATAAATGAATTAATTCATGACATCGGAATGCCTAATCAATGAGGGCTAACTAGGCTGGGACGCTGGCTCCGTGCACTCCTAATTGGAAACTATTCAAGGCACATTGAAAATCGCAAGTGGTCTGAGAGAAGGGGAGGGGGCAACTCTAGATTCCTGGTTTGTTTGCTGATGGATCTAAGAGACAGTTGAGGTAGCCTGGTGCAGTTCCTCTTGCCCCTGCTCTTTAGGAAAAATAGCCAGGGTTGTGGAGTCAGACAGATTTAGAGTCGCTTCTTGGCTCCTCAGCTCACTAGCTGTGGGACCTTGGCAAGGTGCGTGACCTCCCTGAGCCTTGGCTTCCACATATGGGAAACAGGCACGCTATGCTTTTATCTAGTATGGACGTTTGAAAGGTGAAAACAGCAAATAAAAAAGCTTACTAATCCATGGCATTTTTTGATGAGAGAGAGGTCTAAATGAGATGTAATTGTATTGGAAACATATGACAAGTAATAAGCACTTCTTAAATGTTAATTCTCTTCTCCTTATAAGAGATATTAAAAAAAAAAATTCTCTGCCTAGTCCCTCTTCCCATTTGGTAACTTAAAGGAAAGGCACATGTCAATACATCATTAAGTGGATCACCTTTGAGGAGCTCAGTTAAACCAGAATAATAACAACAACAACAGCTAATATTTCTTTACTGAGCTCTTGGTCTAAGTGATTTTCCTGCACGGATTAATTTAATTTTCTTTACAATCTTACATGCAGGTACTTCCATCCTAAGTGTTTCACAGATGAAGAAACCAAGACTCAAAGGAAGGCAAGTGGCCTGAGGTCACACGGGTGGGGGTGGCAAAGTTTGGGATCCCTCCCTGTTCTGTGGGCTTCATTGCTGGCTATTTTTTTTTTATTAAATCATAGCAGGGTACATTAATACTATCATGGGGTACAGTGTACTCTTTCCATATACAATTTGAAATACTTTCATCCAATTGGTTAACATAGCCTTCATGTCTTTTTCTTAGTTATTGTGTTAAGACATTTATATTCTACATTTAGAGAGATTCACATGTACCCTTATAGGATGAACCATAGGCATGATCCCACCAATCACCCTCCCCCCACACACCCTCCCCTCCCTTTCCTCATGTTCCTGGGCTAAAATTGGATTATAGCTTTCCTATGAAAGCTATAAATTAGTTTCATAGTAGGGCTGAGTACATTGGATACTTTTTCTTCCATTCTTGGGATACTTTGCTAAGAAGAATATTTCCCAGCTCCATCCATGTAAATATGAAGGAGGTAAAGTCTCCATCTTTCTTAATGGCTGCATATTATTCCATGGTGTACATATACCACAATTTATTGATCCATTCGTGGATCAATGGGCTCTTGGGCTTCTTCCATGACCTAGCAATTATGAATTGGGCTGTAATGAACCTTCTGATACAAATATCTTTATTGTAGTATGATTTTTGGTCTTCTGGAGATATACCTAATAGAGGAATTATTGCTGGCTATTTTTCCTGAGGCCACCCACTCTGGGTCTACATGTCAGAATGCTGTGAACAGTATTAGTTTTGTCCCTCTGGTTCTTTCTCCCTTAAAATAATATTAGTAGAAAATATTATTACAAAACATCTATGTGGGGAGGGCAATAACAAACAGAAAAAGCACATTTCTATTGCAGACTACCGCACCAGTTAGATTTAACATTGAATTTCTCAGCACCGGCAGGCACTGCTGCCAACAGGTCCTGAATCCATCTGTTTTTATTACCTGCTTTGTTTCCAACATAGTCTGAGCCACTGACAGCTCTTACCTGGGCTGCTGTGGACTTGTTAGCTCTGATCCTGCCCTCTGCTTCATGCCCACCCCCCTTAAAATCCAACCCCTATGCAGGAACCAGAGTTATTTTTTAATTTTGTACATCTAAACCCCTACGTCATGGCACTTCTCTGCTTATCAGCCAGTGCACTTGGAATAGAATCCACACCTGTACTCCTGGCCTTTAAAACTCCCTGAGCTTGTCTGCCTCTCCCCCTATCAGGCCACCCCCTCTTACCAGGGCCTCTAGCTCCACCCGCCTCCTTCCACTTAGAGACCGGCCGAGCTCCGCCCTGCCCGCCAGCTTCGGCAGGAGGTATTTCCTCTGCCTGGAACTCCTCCTCCGCAGCTGCCCACAGTGGGCTCTTCCTTATAGCCTGGGTCCCAGCTGCAGCATTCCCTTCCAGAAAGGCCTCTGCTTTCTCTGCAGTCCACGGTGGTCTCTGCTCACAGCTCAGGCCTGTCCTAGATTTTCCACCTGCCTCCCATCTGTCTCTGAGCTCCTGGAGAGCAAAGTCTCTGCCTGTCTGCTCGCAGCAGCGGCTGGCATGGAATTCAGGCTCACTACACGTTTCTTGAAGGCTTCTGTGGCTTCTTTCCTCCACCATCCATCCTGTGAGGGCCTAAGCATAGGGCAGGGAGAATGGATTTCATAGAGGTTCTCCTGGCTGGGATGGATTTTAATTGCTCTCCTATCCCAGGGGGAGATAAACTTTTCCGATCTTCTGGGCTTTTAAGAGCCGATAAGAACTGTAGAACACAGTCAGCGCCCGGTGCCCTGGGCTGCCGGGCCCTCTAGAGTTAACTCTCAGAGGATGTGTCGCGGCTGTGTTGTTTTATGCAGCCTCGCTCCAGGGGAATATTATGCACTTGGCAATCCCGCATAAAATTCCCCCCAGAGAAAAGATCATTCCTCGTGATGGAGTGATGGGTGGACAGTTTTCAACAGCAGCTTCCACAGCTATACCTCCTAATTTCTAGGTCGGTATAAAAGTGAAACCTGAAGGATGTTTTGCTGTCAGAAAGAAAAGAGCCCGATCAGATAATTAAAATGACTATTCCACAGAGCGCTGCTTTTTCCCCTGGCCGTGCCGCTCAGAGGCTGGGCCTATAAATGTTCAGTAAGAAGTCAATATTAAACCATGGGCCGGAGAGAAATAATTTCATTTCCTAAACAGGAAACTATTGGATTTCTTTTGGAGATTTCATTGTCAAAGTTATTCCCAAGCGTAAACCCAGTCCTGCCTGGTAAAAATGCTCGCTCTCAGTGCTCAGAAGGAAAGCTTCTCCGAAAGCTTTTTCCGAGAAAAAGCGCAGGGGGGTGACATCGTGGCGAAGGAGGCCGTGCACCAGTGCGGATGCCAGCCGAGCACTGCGCGGGGCACGGCTCCGCCACTCGGTCGCCTGGTACTGGGCGTGAGCTGCGTTTCTGAAGCTCACAACAGTAGCCAGGACTAAGCACGTGTGACTCTGCAACTCGACCCCGGGTGACATGGGCCGCCTCCTGCACTTGCATTGCTCCGAGAACCCTTTTTAAAGGTTTTCTTCCGCTGACAAAGCAAATGGTTTTCTACTCTCAATGTATTTAAAAAAATGGAAAAGAACAAAGAGAGAATTTTCTTTTCTTTTTTTAAAGAAAGCCACAGTGGTACTTTTACATCACGAGGTCGTTTGCACTTCCTGAGTGTCCACCTGGTTAGTCGAGGAAGGGGAAGACTGATTGGAGATATCAAATCCCCACCCGAAGCATCCGCCCCAAATAATGTACAGGCTCCAGGAGGACCTGGCTGGCTCCGACTTCAAGTGCAGCTGGGAACACTTCTGCCTGACAGCCCCGGACTGTGGATGGGAACAGCTCCTTTGCTCAGTGTTCTAGGTTAAACTGCTCTATTCTAAAGGTGTTTTAACAAACTCCCCGCTCCTGGCTTCCTGCTAGCGTCACTGCATAATGGATTTTGTCAGGAGAAACTAGCGGTGACGCGGAGTCCTACCCCCGCCTGTAAAAAGTTGTTAATCTCGACTGTGAACAACGCCCAGTAACGTTATAGAAATAAATCCGCACTGAAACTATAGTTATTTTTTTTCTGTTGGTAACTTCTTACTTTCTCCTTCCACTTTGCTCTCTCTCCCACCTTTCTCTCCTTTCCTGAGGCTGACATCTTTGTACACCGGCAAGGGTATTTTCAAAGACTCTCCGACAGCCCTGAGTGCAGAGAATGGGATCTTCACAGAGAATGTTCTATTTTGAGGCTGAATAAATAGCATAACCCGAAGCGAGTGGCCTCTATGTTAGGGAAACAAAACAAAACAGAGCAGAACCTGGATTTTACAAAGGAGATCTGAATAGAGTTATCCTAGGTTTAAAACTCAAATCAAATTAAATGCAATTTCTCCTTCTCTCTTTCTGAATGGGATTCTTAGAAGTCTTTGCAAAGTTACCAAAGAAGAAAAGCCATACACCGGTCTCACTTTTTTCTCTTTGATACACTTCAGGTAATAAGAGATGGTGTGAACCACTGCTATATCAAAATCTGGTAATGACATTTTTCAGAGGGAAAAGAAAATAATAAAAATAAAATAAACCCAACAATATGCATTGAAAATGACTTTCAAGAAGCATCCGTTCAACTTCCTAAACTGGTTTGATCTCTTCTGAGATTAGAGGAAGTAGAACAGAAGTAGACAAGTATTCAATTATATTCCTTACCAGGGAATAAAATTTTCAATTTGAAAATACAATTTGCATCCACCAAATAGGATTCCACATAGAAGAAAAACTATAGAAATTGGAATAGTAAATTTAGCCCACCAGGTTTGGCAGGCAAAAATATTATGCAAGAAAAACAGTAACTATCATAATACAGTAATGACAATTAATGGTAAGATTCATGTTTCTTTTCTTCATCTTTCTTTCCCCCGACTTGTTCAGTTTCAAAAAGGCCACCGGGCTAATTTTCCAGTAATTGTTTCATGAACATTATTAATATGTGGATTAACTGAATTTCCAGGGCTTTAAAAAGGAAGCAGTCGCCACTTTGCCCATTTCTGTCTATGTCACAAATGATACCTATTTTTTTAGTATTAAGCCAGATGGTCAATGAAGGCAGTGACCTCGATAATAACCAATGTAATTACCTGCTTTATTTTCACTGAAATTGAAACTTCATTGCAAATAATTTTGCTTCTCAGTTTATTTATGGTGAAAAGTGCTTTTTACCTTTTGAACTTTAAGACTACTGGGCTGAACGTAATGGCTAGAGATCGCCTTTAATAGCTTCTAATAGCTTCAAAGTAGGCTGAAGTTAAATTTAAAATGATACAGGGTTCTTTTGCCTACCCCAGATTGGCAGTTCCTAATTTTAGAAGATTGCCACTGGTGTGGGGTAGCAGTGGGACAAATGTGTCATCCGCATTCATCTGACTAACAGATTGAAAGTAGGGGGATTTTGAACCAGCTTCTTACTGGTCTGTGTGTTTTAATATTTGACATTATACATACAGTGAACAACGCTCCCACACTTTTAGAAGAAAACATACTGGATTTGAATATATCTGCACTTGGCCTATTAAAGCAAATAAGATCCACTTTTAATGGGGAACAGCCTTTTTCTCTAACACTACAAATAAAAACATGCCATCTTGGGTGGTGCCTGTGGCTCAAGGAGTCAGGCGCCGGCCCCATATATGGGAGGTGGTGGGTTCAAACCTGGCCCCAACGAAAAACTCCAACCAACCAACCAACCAACCAACCAACCAAACAAACAAAAAACCCAAAACATACCATCTTGAGCTTATGTTTTAACACCTCTAACTAAGAATTCAGGGATATATACATTTTTAAAAAGTCTTCAGAAATTTCCTTACAGTGCTCATGACACAGAAAGCCAAAAAATTGATGTTCTGCTCCTTAGATATCATGGCAACGTATTAGATTCATAATTTTCTAATCCATTAGGAGGCAAACACATCTTTGCACTACAAACTCATAAGTCTATACGTACATAAATAATTTATTTTGGTGGCTTATGTATGATTCAAACTGTAATATTTATAAAAGAATGTTGCAATTTTCTTGTTACAAAAAAACAATAAAAAATAAATTATTAAAGAAAAAAATGAATAGCATTTTCTAGATCACTCAGACTTCCCCACCCCCCCAATCTATTTGTCCCAGAACATTGCATGAATATCTGATAAACACGTGTATGTTATAACGAAGCATAATATCAAATAATATTCCCCAATTACAAACTAATTGGGCAAAATAACACAATAAAATATCCACGTGGAGTCTTATCGTTGTATTATTTATAGCACTGAGCTCAATGTCATGCACTGGGGTAAATGTAAAGTGAAAATGGAATTTTAATGTATTGCTCCAAGACTTTTGCAAATACGTGCGGCTCTTTGTAGTTGAAGTATTGGATTGGGGATTTAGGACCAAAACAACCAGAAATTCATACTAGAAAATAAACTGAGCAACAGATGTACAGCATTCCTTCCGATGTGAATGAGGCCTGCCCTATCTATCTCCAAGCATGCTTTCACAATGAGGAAGAATGGATTGGAACCACCTCGGGTGTGTACATCTAATACAGCACAAAAAACACTGTACTGGGAAGGTGAGCCTCAAGTTTGAAATTCCTGTTTTCTTCAAATAATACAACTTTAGGTGAGCCGAGAATTAGAATCATGATGGAACCGAAAGGAAGCCATTTCTTCCATGTGTGGATGGAGTTGTATGTGGCATTTCTGCAGAAGAATTATTAATTCACCTGTACGTTGATTTATCTGAGACAACACTCCAAATGTGTAATTGCATGGCCCCGAGACCTGACAATCCAGGACAGTCTTGTGGATAATGATTTCATGGTGGAGTCTCTGATCGCTACCAATCCATCAAAGCATGAATGTTACCGGATTTGGGATGAAGTCTTGCATCATGTTAGGTAAGCAAAGGTCTTGCATTGCACAGCCACACAAAGGTATTTGTAAACTGACATGAAACCAAATGGAACCACTAACCCTGGGTTTCCTACTTGATGTCCACTATTTCAGTCTTCTCTGGGAGTCAAAGTGAAGTGCGGTACCTGCAGCCACATCAAAGGTTATCCTAAAATTCAGCTCAGAGGCCCAGTGAGCAAGCAGGCCCACCCACAGCCTACTTGCTTGCAGTGGGAGCTCTCAGAGAGGTGTGGCTGATCCACGTGAGGTGATTGTACAACACCAGAGTCCCCAGGATTAGGCATGGACCTACCACAGACTCCAAATTCTGTCTGAGTGAGAGACAACTTACTGATGCTGCTCAAATCCCATTCTCTCTGGTCAAAAGTTTGAAAATAGGGATATAGACATCTTGGTGTACAATGGGACTTCATTTTGTTAAACCCAGGTAGCTTATAGCCAAGGCCTGGGAGGATGTCAAGGCCTCCTGTGGGTCACTCTATCATCTTGCTGCCTGCTCTAAGCACATCTATTCACTCCACTTAACCTGCAAGTGAATGCAAGTTGCTTTCTGCATTTCATGGGCTTTATCATTCACTGCTCATTCCCCATTGCATGAAGATGGTTTTTAGTTTTTTAAAAAAGAAATGACCTGCCTCCTACCATAATGGGTTACTGTATTATGGCCTGGGAGATATTTTTATCCCTTCTTGAAATGGGTGCATCTTTCAAAACCTTATCAGGGACTATTCTGTGACATCTCCGCATGTTTTCAAAGCTCCTGTTTTTAGCACGTGCAGCCACTCATATTGAGCGATCTCTGCTTCTCATCATATCCCCTTCTGAAGGAATGACAGGCACAGGATGTGGAGCTGAGATGGTGTGTCTGCAGCAGCTAATGATTTGATGATGAAGAGAATCCTTGCCATTCCTTGTCTCCAGGGCAACAGAGGGAGCCTGACCATGTAGCGCTGACATGACATGGGGGACGTTGCTACCACAATAATGGCTCATCCACACATCGTTCTTGCCATGCTATCCAGGGCTGTCACCTCATTTCACAAAAGTGCCTGCGTGCAGCAGCTGTGACTTCCCAACTCACTGCAGAGCTGACTCAGTTTGTAACTGTCCTGGCTGTCTGAGAATACTGGGCCCTCAAAGTGAGCCCGGCATTCATTACTTCTCACACAGCTGTTGACAAAGAACGAGCCCGCTGCTTTGGAAGGACGGGCACCTTCCTGTTTCCAGTATCCACGGGTCAGGTTTGTTTGATCCTGAGAAGCAACACGGTAGGCAGCTGGACCACATCATGAAAAATGACTTTTTATGGCTTCTAAACGTCATCATGTAAGTGTCTGACAGTTACCTGTCTTCCTGGTTCACCTCACTCCTTGCCTTGGCCTCCCTACCAGGCTCTCCACTGAGTTGCCAGGGCACAGGGCTCTGTGCACAGCACCTGAGCCATGTACATCTGTTGGTGTGGGCTGGAAGGGTTTGAGCCTCACTCCTTTCCCTTCTAATTTCATGACCTCAGCCGATTTGTTTCACCTCTCCAAGCCTTGGTGTCCTCATCTCTCCAAGGCAGAGAGTCATATGTTCTATCATAAGGACATTGTGAAAGCTAAATAAGAAGGTGCAAAGTGCCTGCATGATGATGATGCTGGAACAGGGTTCTCTCTTTTCTTATATATGACCCAGTGACGAACTCCCTGATGGCTATTTATGCATGCTTGCTCCCTTCTTTGGAAGAAATATGTGAAGTGACCTGGGGTCTACTAATCGGGTCATAGTTTGATGCTTATTCATTTGAATTTTTGTCAGGTTCAAGGAAATGGCCAGGGCGATTGTTCTTTTTTTGTGAAAAGACAGGAGTTTTGGCTTGAATTGTATCCGTAGCCTAACAGTCCATGCTTTCTGTGAACGTTCTCGGCCTGTGTGAATGTATATGGGTACAGCTCAGCACTGGACTTTTGGGCAAGCTCCCTCCTCCCCAGGCGTCTAAACATCAGTCTTGTGAGCAGAGAAGGTGAGTATAACTCCCTTGTTCAAAGTGCACATGGGTGGAATCGTTCTCTCTTCTGAGGAATAAATTCAGGGCTCACAGAGGACAAAGAATCAACATTTGCTCCTGCTGGGGCTGAGGAAGTGATGGTGAGAAAGAATTGGTAACCCTAGTCAGTGGATGCTTGCTTTCATCCAGAAGGCCTCTGCTGCATGGTCTCATTTGTGTTCTGAGCACTCCCATTAATGAGTCTTGGGGGTTCTTTTTCTGTCATTGATTCCAGCAAACTGATCTGTCCTTGGGCTGTGGTCCAAGATTAGAACACTGCAAGCTCCTGTTACCCTCCTGCCTGTAAAGGAGGGTGGAGTTTCACGCGCATCCATCTGGCCTTGCCTTTCTTGTGATACTTTGCTAAGGAGAACGTGAACCCATCACAGTGAGTTTGTGGGGTATGTGGGGCAAGGGCTCAGATCTCCGTCCTGGCCTTCCCACAGCTCTATCATCTGTTCCTTGTTTGAACACATGAAACTCTCTGAGCCTCAGTTTCTTCTTCTGCCTACACTAGCCCTCCCTTGCTGGGTTATCGGGAGAACAAATGCAATACCGTGGGTGACATGTCCAAGCACATTCACGGCACACAGTGTGCGCATAACTGAAATTTTTAAGAAGGAATTTAATTCATAAAGTGTCCCCAATGCGGGTACATGTATTTGTAAGAGTCCAGCCTGTTTCCCTACATGGTTTCTATCTTTTCAGTTTATTAAAGTCATGGCTGTTTGAAAAGAAAGACACAGTCAGCAGGAAAATCTTAAGTCCATAGGAGGAAAAAAAATGGACTTATGCTGAACAGAAGGAACCCCCTGGGGGGCTTTGGTCATGATCTCCAGTCATGCTTTCAAACACGCTCTTGAGTGAGTAATGCACACTCTTGTAGCCAGAAACTAGGTACCTGCTGAGGGAAAGAAAAGCTCCCCAGCGAACTCTTGTCTTCTCTTGAAAGGAAATGTGTTTGCAGTGTCCTTTTTGACTGTCATTTTCCAGAGGAAGTTTTGGACAGAAATCCAGGCTTTAAAGGAACATTATTTTCTGTACTGATGTTAAATTTGGAACTAGGAACAGACAGTATTTTGCCTTCTCGATGGAAGAGAAGTAAAAGAACTACCTTTGCCTCCAGATGTATTAACAAATTTGAATTTTACTGCACCATGTTAAAAAATAATACAATTTTGATTTGGAATCAGACCCAAGACAGAATTCTTTCTTTTACGGAACAAATGGCTGATGCCGAGGATTGTTTTAGGATAGAGAATGAGTCAGGGAAGCGAGCCACGGTGAGTAAAGAGCCACACGCTCACTCGGAACACCTGGAGGGAAGCATCTAGACTCCTGAGCACAGCTGGGGGCCTTGGGCACTTTCTGGAACCTCCCTAGGGCCAATGGAGCAGACCAGGGGTGTCGGGCACCTCCTGAGTAAAGAAAGAAAGGACTTTCAAGGCCTTCTCTTTGTGATACTTGTTTTCCACATTTGTCTTAGTCTGTTTTGTTCTGCTATAAGAGAATGTCTAAGACTGGGTTATTTATAAAGAAAAGAGGTTTATTCAGCTCATGGTTCTGCAGGCTGGAATGTTCAAGGACATGACCCTGGATTTTGGTGAGGCTTTTCTGCTTCATTGAAACATGGTGGAAAAGATCAAAAGGGAAGTGATACTTGCAAAGGGAGAAAACCAGAGGGGCATCCTGGCTTTATAACCACACATTCTGGGGGGAGCTAATCCATTCCTGTAAGAACCAATCCCAGGGCCGGGTGCAGTAGCTCAGGCCTGGAATCCCAGCACTCTGGGAGGCCCAGGTGGGTGGATTGCCTGAGTTCAGGAGTTTAAGACCAGCTTGAGCAAGAATGACACCTTGTCTCTAAAAATAGCCAATTGTCGTGGAGGGTGCCTATGGTCCCAGCTACTTGGGAGGGTGAGGCAAGAGGATCTTCTCTTGAGCCCAAGAGTTTGAGGTTGCTGTGAGCTATGACACCACAGCACCCTACCAAGGGCAACAAAGTAAGAGTCTGTCTCAAAAACAAGCAAACAAACAAACAACAACCTGGGCTCTCCAGAATGAGAACTCACCCAGCACTAGGAGAACAGCACCAGCATTCAGGAGGGAACTGTCCTCATGACCCAAACGCTTTTCACTAGTCTCAGTGCCCAAGACCTCCACATAGGGGATCAAATTTCAACATGCTTTTTGGTAGCAAGAAACTCAAAGTATATGTAAACCATAGTGGTCCTGAATTTCAGAACTTTAAGGAATTCAGGTCAAGGGCTCTGTCCACCACCAGAGACTTCCCACCTTCTCCTGATGGACACACACAATGAATCTATTGCTTTGTTAAAGTCAAAACTTTTTAACAAAACAACATTTATGACCAGGATCTCCATTTATAGGTTTGATGACTCTCATTGACACCTGTGAATCATTCCCAGCTCTTCATCAACCTTATCTACTGACATTTGATTGTGGCAGAGCAATACCTATAATAGCTGTAATTTATGGAGCTTATTATAGCCCAGGTATTATGCTCAGTAGTTTATAAGCATTTCATTTACCTACCTAACAACCTTATGAGCTATAATCATATTTTATAGAGAAGTAAAATCTCAGGTCAGAGAGGTTATATATAATTTGCTTAACAGGACACAGTAAGTGACAAAGCCAGGATTCCAACCACTGCATGAGCAAGAGTCAGTTTCCTTGGATTTCCCTTTACAACCAGAGCCATGAGGAGGTCCCTAAGTACCCTGGATGGGAATCTTCTGTTTCACTCTATGATTTCAAGTGTTTTATTCTGATCTCCTTAAGTTTAATAATCTCCTTGAAGGTGCAGGCTGTATTAAATTTGTCTTGCCTCTCGTACAGTTCATTGGATGGTGCAGTCAATAAATGTTTGGTTATTAATGCATCTTCAACCCAAGATCTCTCCTTCTACCATGCCCCTCGAGAGTGGTAATTTTATACCGTTTCTGTCTCCCCCCATGAGCCTTCACTTAACATGTAGTTGCAATCAGCCATACATTCATGTCAAAATGTAAAATAATACACGAATATAGAGGGGTGGCACATTTCATATGCAAACCAACCCACGGAGGCTTACCCCCGACAGTGAGTCCTGTGTCACTTACCGCTAGTGACAGTCACATTTACACTATCCCCAATCTTTGGAGGTTATGTTTCCTTATTTTTACATTTTGTATTAACACAATTAGGACTGCAGAAGTATTAACTCCTTCTCTGGTCCTCAATGCATTTTGGTTCACTATAAAAATTTAGCCCCATTTCTTCAAGGGCAGTATGATGTGATTGCATTGTTAATCATGCTATGTTCAAAAAATCTTCTGCAGGAGTCAACAACCTTCTTCCCTTCAAAATGAGAGTCTCAATCTGAGTATCTTTCCAATATAGGAAGAGAAGTCGTAACTTTGCTGAAAAATAGCACGTAGCATGAACTTGCTAAGAATAGCAGAATAACCCTGTGGGAAGCCTCCTGAGGAGTTCTAAAAAAATGAGGGAACTGAATGCATTTCTGACATAGAAACCCCCAAGAGTGTCAATAGTCACCAAGCTGAAAATAGTCAGCTATCCAATAGGTCTGATGATGACTCCATGGATTGTAACTGTCCAATCATCACTCCCGAGAAATTGGTTTATCTGCACGAGGAAAACTCAGTCTAGTTTTTGGCCTGTTTAGGGGTCACTGTAATTCAAGACCTGTCTAGCAAGCAGGCATTTTTAGCATTACAGGGTAATTTTCAGGATTTAGGATGATTCTAAAATGGATGAAGAATTGTCACTGAGGTTTGAGTAAATGTGATGGATAAAGTGCTTTATTTTCCTATTTGGAAACCACAAAACTAAAAGGCACTGAATTCTGACAAAATCTTAACTTGAATTTTGCATTGACAGATGGCAACTGCAATTTGAAATAGCCACAAAAAAGACATACTAGGATCCATCACAGACATTTTTTAGCCTTGTTTCAGGAAAAAGCATGGCTTACATAGCTTATTTATTTATTTTTTTGAAATAGAAACTCACTATGTTGCCTTCCATAGAGTGCGGTGGCGTCACAGCTCACAGCAACCTCAAACTCTTGGGCTTAAGCGATTCTCTTGCCTCAGCCTCCCCAGTAGCTGGGACCACAGGCGCCCACCACAACGTCTGGCTATTTTTTGGTTGCAGTTGTCATTATTGTTTAGCAGGCCTGGGCTGGGTTTGAACCCACCAGCCCCGGTGTATGTGATTGACTCCCTGACCACTGACCTATGGGTGCTGAGTTTACCCAGCTTTTGTTTTATCATGTCATTTGTTTATAATGTGATCGCTTCCTTCAATTTCTTAATTCAGTCCCCATTGCTTTCAATGAAGTTTTGAGGGCAGGTACTTACAGCTTTCTTATCTCACTGTGTACCCTTACTCTGTAACAGTAACTGGATTTAAACGTTTTAATTCATTATGCTATTTAATTCTCACAGAGAGTGGAGTGGGTCCAATTCTTATCTCCATTTTACACGAGCAGATGGAGGCTAAGTGAGGGCTCCATTTTTTTTAATAGTAACTTTTGTTGAATTGTAACAGACCGGTATTATTAGTTGAATCTGTAAGAATTTAGGAACATTAGCCTAGGTTGAAAATATGGTATTTTGTTATCTTTAAAATTCTGCCATTCTGCACAATACTCCTACTTCTTTCTCCCCAGATTTAAAAAATGTACAGGTGCGAATGCATTTGAATAGTTCGATTCATTTTTAAAAACATAACTGAACATAAACAGGAGTTTCCGAAGAAAGAGGATAAGGCTATCAACGGGAATAATGCAGCCGTATTTTCCCCTTTATACATTCTTGCTTTCTCCCAGTCTCAGAAATATTTTACAAAGACAAGTATGCAATGAGGAAGTGGATTTTAAAAAATGGTAATTGGGAAGCTGGTGAAATATATTTCAGACCCATGCTAATCATGTGTGCCAAGATAAAGGAAATTAAGGTGGCTTAAGTTTTCAGTTCTCTTCAGAAAAATCAATTATAAACCAGTAACGGGGCTGACAGTAAACAATAAATCCCTGGATTTAGTTAATAAAAAAAAGCTTTCACTTTTTGAAGGTTTGTTTTGTTATCTAGCAGAAGCAGCTCCTAACATTGATTTTTGAGAAGGAAGAGGTTATTCAAAGGAGGCATTTTAAAATCCAAATATATTCTTGACCTTAGCCTTTCTTGAATCGGAAATCACTGACCATCTCGGGAACACGTCTTTATAAAGCTGGCCCCGGTCTGCTGTGCTCTTGGCATTAGTCCCCAGACTCTAACTAGGAGGAGAAAACTGGGGACCAGCTTGTATCTCACTTGGGGTTCTGAAAGGCCTGAGTCGGTTCATGGCTGGATTAACTCGAGAATGTATAATTACTAAACATACAGGACTAGATCCTGGCTGCCTATGACGATCGCCTACAGAGTTTTGTCAAATTCGGGCGCTGGGGGCCCACCCCCCGAGCCAGACTCACCCTTCAGTGTGCTGGAGTACAGCCAGGGGTAACTATTTCATTTCAGTCTCAATTAACCTTTATATAGTCGCTGAGCTGTTCCCTGCCTTGTCACTTTCTAGTTGGGGATGATTAGAATCTTGCTGTCATTCTCTCCCTTTTGTTCTCGTAAAACCAATGACACAAAGGTGAAAGCCACAGAGAAAGTTTTTCAACAAGTGTGCTTCGGCTCATCGCTCTTCAGACGAGCAATTAATAATTCATCACAATTAACTGAGTTATGAGGTTCTCTTTCAATATGTTTCCGAACAGGAATAGATTAAATGATAATTGCCATCAAATTTTATGTTCTGTTTCATGTGCCCAATAAAAGTTTATATTTTGGAGCTTGCTGTGTATTTATTTCCTTTTGATATACTCATAACCAAATGCAATATAGCATATTAAAATATTTATTATTAACCTATCAAATATTAACCACTTTTAAATTGTATGGATGAAAGAAAACAAATAGGCTACTTGTTTAAGTTTTCATGATTTTTCTTATTTTAATATGATTTGGATTGGTAGAATACATACAAAGTGATGAGGTGAGATGCTATATGAGTTTCTGCCCCTTATAGGAATTTTTCCAAGGTGTATGCATGCCCTTGATTTTCCATGATCACAGAGGGATAAAAAACCACCACTACCACCGCCACCACCACAAAAAAACCTCGGGCTTAGGGGTCAGCCCAGCCTAGGTTAAAATCATGACTTAGGATCTTGTCCTCTGCTTCTCAAACTTTCCCGTACAGTGAATCCCCTGGAGATCTTGTTAAAATGCAGATTTGTAAGTCAGGGGCGGCCCTGAGATTCTGCATTTCTAGCAAATTCTCAAGTGTTGCTGATGCTACCCGTGGAAGGATCATGCTTTTAAGTTGGAAGGATCTATGTGACTTTGTGCAGGTGACGTGAGCTTCTCTGAGCTCATTTCTCTGTAAAACGGGAGTGAAACTTACTAAAGGTAGAATATAAATGTTAATATAAATGTTAACACAATAACTAAGAAAATGCCATGCAGGCTATGTTAACCAGTCTGAAGAAAATATTTCAAATTGTATATAAAACCAGCACATTGTACCCCACGACGGCATTAATGTACACAGCGATGATTTAATAAAAGTAAAATAAAATGGGAATAACAGCAGATGGGGTTTATCAGATTAAATAAGACTGCCAATAATTTGTTGTAGTGCCCAGCACATAGCAAGCACTTAAAATTAATGAACAGTGTCCACGACCACTACTATTACATAATCAGAACAGCTAATCTATGACTTAAAAATGTGGCTAACCTTAGAATATTTCTAAGGCCCCAACTCAGGTATAAAATTCTAAGGTTTATGGCTCAGAGCTATCTATGCTCAGAAGAGCAAGTTAAAAAAAGAGGCACTGGCAATAAACTTTCTCCGATTCTGACAAGAGGAAGTTACTGCTAGACTCGACATCCCTCTCGAACTGCCAATCCTGGAAGGGGAGGGATCACATGTCATTTATCTTTTGGTGCCAAAATTGAGCACAATTCCTGGCACAGACGAGGACTTCAATGCTAAACACATGATTGTGTGAATTAATGAATGGATTAATGAGTGATTGAATGATTGAATGGAAAAGTCAATGTATTCGGTCAACTTGATAGCCAGCCTCGTTTTCCAGGGAGCAGAATTCATAAGATTTAGTGAGACTTTATTTGGGAGCTCTTTCTTTCACCTTGGTTAAACTGAATTTAGCAACAAAAGACGAAAGAAACATGGCTTGGTACCCGTAGCACAGTGGTTACAGCACCAGCCACGTGTACTGAGGCTGGCAGGTTCAAGCCCTGCCAGGGCCGGCTAATCAACAAAGACAACTGCAACAACAATAACAAAATAACCCGGCATTGTGGCGGGAGCCTATAGTCCCAGCTACTTGGGAGGCTGAGGCAAGAGAATCGCTTAAGGCCAAGAGTTTGAGGTTGCTGTGAGCTATGACGCCACAGTGCTTTACTGAGGGTGACAAAGTGAGACTCTGTCTCCCAACAACAGAAGATGAAAGGAACAAAGATGGCTTGCCTGTAGAGTACAGTATGACCTGATCTCACTGCTGTGTATGAAGAAACGGATTGAACACGCTTGACTTAATCATGTTTTGTTAGATGTTTCTGTCCAGTGAAGCACGAATTCCTCCATCCCCAGATTCTGGACTGTCTTTAATAATAGCTTCACTTCAGAAATGTCAGGGTCTGATTTATTTAGAGGGAATTCATTTATTATGTCTGTATGTAGTTTAGCGTCTTTGTTATAAAATCAGCAACTTTAATTATTAGTAGAATGGGAAAGAGCAGGGTTGCAGTACCTTCGGAAAGAATAGTGCGAGCACTAGTAAGGCTGAGCGAGCGGTATCCTAGAGAATGCAGTGACTGTGGCTGGTGACATCGCGTCACTAATAAATTGCCAAATTATCCTGGCAAGAAACCCACCTGTAAACTCCCAAGCTTCGACTTTTTGTTCAAAATCCACATGAACAATGTAGTTGTCCATATTATTGATTTTCATGATGAAGAATATAGATCAACACACAGACTGAATTTATAGGGTCAACAATCCTCACTAAAAAGAGGTCTGACTGTAATGCTGAAAGATAATTACATGATTGTTTCATCATTTTTGTAGCATTTGTCTCTGAGATACATGTATACTCCCCCCGTAGAGCACAAGTTTAGGAAAAAAAAAGGACACTACAGTACACAATTTTGATCCTACACTTTTATAGACTAGGGGAATGAATATTGTTAGAAACACCTATTAGTAAGTGATTCTGCTTTAAAATAAACCTCCAGCAATGTTTGGATAATCCTGACGGCTAACTGCAAAGATGAGTCAGCGTGCGAGGTTGATTCAGAGCAGAGGAACTGCGTGTGGGTATGAATTTGTGTGGTACGTGCCAGTTCCAGATGAAATCCACCTTCATGGAAATGTATGTCAAGATAATCAATTGTTCTACATTTATGCAGGCCTTTCCTCCCACCTTGCCACAATGGATAACTGCAGGTTGTCTGCGATTTGTAAAAACAGAAAACTTGATGAAGACGGAACAAAAAACATAGATGTGCTTAAATAAGGTGGACCTAACCTTATTCCTGTAGGTAATCCAGCAGGCGCTGGGTTCAGTGGGTTCAGTCATACTCAAGCAGGGGTTCTCAACCTTCCTAATGCCGCAATGTATTTTCATTGTTAAAAACGGGTCGTGACCTACAGGCTGAGAACCGCTGCAAGAGAGAATTGGACAGAAAGTGTAAGGGTTCCCAGCACTGACACACACTATCTTGAGAATCATTACCCCCAATATTAAAGGCAATGGTAAAAACTTACATCCTTAACATATCCTGCATGTATTTTTTTTTCCTGCCCTTGGTGCGGCAGCCTGATATTATTATTGTAATTGTCTCTTAGTGAAGCTTTTTGCTGTTATTCAAGGTGACAGGCTGTTCCTGCAGAAGGCAATAGAATGATTTCTCACACCAACAGGAGCAATCCTGATGGTGTTATGGCCACCCTGACTTCTCTTTCATTAGTTGCTGATTGTCCTAAATTGATGCTAAATTGGCTCGGCTGGCTCTTCAAGCCTTTAAGCAGTTGGCACTGACTACATCTGTGATCATGTCCTGGAAATTATATGGTCAAAGCCCTCGTGGTTCTGGGAATCCTAACATTTTTCTTAAGGTCAGTTAGGGCCTGGTAAATAAGAACTAGTTAGCTCAGCTCCCTGTGATATCCACATCCAAGACAGGGGACACATTTTAATGAAATGTATTATTTTTCCTTATCGTCTCTCTGGCCTCCTGCCTCCTATTCTTTATTTAATGGGCCCCCTCTTTCTTCATTTCTAACTTGCTGTGTGAGTCGGGAATCAATCATGGTCTGCAGGCCAAACCCAGCCTGCCTCCTATGTATTGAGAACTAAGGATGGTTTGTATATCATTTAAACAATCGAACAAAATCCTAAGAAAGATGATGTTTCTTGACATGTGAATATTATATGAAATTCAAATTTCAGTGTCCATAAAAAATGTTTTATTGGGACATAGGCACTCATTCATCTAGGCATTGCCCATGGCTAATTTCCTGCTCTAACAGCAGAGTTGAGTAGTTGTGACAGAGACTGTATGGCCCACAGAGTCAAAAATAGTTACCATCTGGCCCTTTACAGAAAAAAAATTTGCCAACCCCTGGAATAAATCATCAAAGCTTCTGTCTCCACCTGCAAAGTACAAGTGACAAAAATCCCATAACATGCCATAGCAAACTTGACTAGCAATAAATATTCACTAATAACTACTGGGCCACCTATCAAGTGTTTGAATTATTAGAATTATCCTCTTTAAATTTCAGCTTTGCTATGTATAAAATAAGGAAAATCATCTTACCACTCCTGTGCCATGAGGTAAGGCATACATGTTCTCAACACATACAAAGGGCTCAATAAATAATTTTTGTTATTTTAAGATAGTAATTTTTATTTTCTCAGAAATCGGTCCATGTGCAAATGGATCAAACCATTTGTGAGATTTTAGGATGGTAGGATTTCAGACCAAGAAGGTGATTTAGAACATCTAAGCCCTTTCTACAATTTCACGGAGAAGGCTGAGTTAGTTGACTAAACATTTCGTGGAGCGGTGGTAGCAATTACACACAGAACCAAGATCCCTGGGTCCAAATGCAAGGCTTATCTTCCCTTCACTATGTTGACTCCTAGAATTGAGATGTCAAGAATCTCCTCACCATGGAATACCATGCAGCCCTAAAGAAAGATGGAGACTTTACCTCCTTCATGTTTATATGGATAGAATTAGAAAATGTTCTTCTTAGCAAAGTATCTCAAGAATGGAAGAAAAAGTATCCAATGCACACAGCCCTATTTTGAAACTAATTCATAGCTTTTATAGGAATGTCATAACCTAATTATGGCCTTAGAATATGGGAAGAGGGTGGGAAAGGGGAGGTGAGAGGGGTGGATGGGGGGAGGGTGATTGGTAGGGTCACCTCTATGGTTTATCTTACAAGGGTACAAATGAATCTTTCTAAAAGCAGAGTATGACTCATTAACTAAGGAAATGACATGAAGGTTATGTTAACCAGTTTGATGAGAGTATTTCAAAATGTATATGAAAACAGCACACTGTACCCCATGATTGCATTAATGTACATAGTTATTCTATAAGAAATAAAAAAAAAGAATCTTCCCACCGTGGTCTATCCCTGACTTGTCTACCCCAGCGTGCTGCTCTGATGGTAGGGGAGGACCCTTCACTTGAATAAAAACTTTCTTCTACAGGTTTCAAGTGGGGGCGGCCCTTTTGCAACTGGAATGATTTTTACATTTAGACATTATCTTTATTTATGCAGCTTTACAAGATTTGGAGACTCTCTTTCTCACACGCACACTCACACCTATGCCCATTAGTGTGTAAATGAATGGCTCACAGTGAAACTCCATCGATGCACTGTCTAAAGAAGGGAAAGAGCTTTACATATTGTATTTCCACTCGGCCTCCTGATCATCTTATTTTCAGATAGGACCAGACTGCTGCTTTGATTTGGGGCTACCAGCAGATAAAATTGTGCTTTCTTCATGAGCACCAGAATTTCACAGCCCTGTCAAGCTCGGATGGTTCTGTGGAGTGAAATGGTAGACTTTTGGCATAGTTCTCATTCTCAATGTTCTCTTAAAATAAAGGGTTAGTTAGAATGGATTGCCAAGTGAACAGGCCAGTAGCCCAGCCAGGTCACAGCTGAGGCCCCTCTCTGAGCTGAGCACAGGGTAGATGAAGAGGAGGCAAGTCTGAGAACGCCAAGAGGTGCAGGAATTGGTGTCTGGGCCATCACTCCCTGTATTTGTCCTAGGCTGAGCTTCAGCCATTCAGGAGCTGTGGATTGACTGTATTTAGGATATGACCCCACTGTGGAGGGCACTGTGAATAACTCACAGCTTTGAAGCTGGCTCCATCGGCACCTGCCTCTTACGGTTGCTCTGAATGGAGCCATCCGTGTGTGAAGAGTTAAAGCACTTCCCACAGAGTAAGCCCCGACCCACTCCCCGTCACTCGCGGGGAGCTTCAGGTCCCTGATGTGTTAGAGGTCCGTGAGAGTTTTCTAACTATCCTGAATGAAAGTTATGTTACCAATCAAGGGAAAACAAGACTGCAGTGGAAAGCGATGGCCCTTAGCATGACTGAGTGGTGTGGCATCTTCGGCTGAATCAAAAGAAACGTCACAACTGGGGGCAAGCCTGGGGTTTGCTCTTCTGGCTAACAAAATGAGCCTTTTTGCCCTCAGGAGAACTACCCAGCATATTTGTAATGCGTACAAATTGCTACTTTCTCTCTTCTGTCTGCATAATATTTTCCTTTTAAAATTACCTCTGGGAGGCTCCTACTGGTTCTGTTCAAAGAGCACTTTCTTCCCACCCTTAGGAGTTGTACAACTGTAACAATGAGTGCCATTTTCTGAGTATGTATTTTTCATCACCCTTATGTATGTGGTGTTTAGCCAAGGAAATGATACTGGTGTTCAAGTTGCTATCAAGAAAATTAAAACCTTGGATTCAGGGATGCCATTCATTTTCTTGATGAGACCCACGTGTACTGATAGAGATACTTAGAGCCATAGGAGGGGAATCACATGTTTAGTAACTGCAAATGCTCTCATGTATCACAGATACATCCATTTCAGCAACATGCTCCCTGTCTATGGATTCAACATGTGAGATCAGCTGGTGAAATGCGAACTGGACATTTTAATGGAACACAGCAAACAGGAAAAGACAGCAAGTAGAAACAACTGAAAAATTACAAGTTAGACGCAAGGTATTTGTCCAGGTATAACATTCATCTCACAGAAGCAACTGAAAGCATCATCTTAATGCCTTGATGACCACGAGTTGTCAGACCTGGAGAAGTTATTCAAAAAAAGAGAAGAAGGAGGAGGAAGAGGAAAGCCTCCTCTGACCTATAGTAGCAAAATAGAATAGAGGAGTAAGATAAGTCTTCAGTTTCAGACTTTTGGAAACCAGCAGTGAAGACCAAGAACATGGCCAGTGAGAAGTGTGATAAGATTTGTGGGTAAAGAAAGACTGGTGTAGAAAAAAGGTAAATGGACCAATAGAGTGGTTCTTAGTTGAGATGGGCACCTTCAAGATACCTTCCCTCGGCCCTGGGAGCTTGGTCTGAAGTCAGAGCGGGGGAGCTGGAGAGGCTCTAAGGCAGTGGTTCTCAACCTTCCTAATGCCACGAACCTTTAATACAGTTAAAAGGGGTGGAGACCCACAGGTTGAGAACCGCTGCTCTAAAGGCTTTCCACTTTTTTGCCATTTCAGACAAAACTCTGCAGAAAGCATCACTTAAAGAATGCTGTTCAACTTCTATTCAAGCTTCTCCAGAGTCCAGGGAAATTGTCATTCCCCAGTGCCCCTCCTGTATTCTAGGCAGCTGGAGAGAGTAACTGTTGGAGAACGCTACATTGAAACCCTGCTCCCTCTTCCACCCATGGCCCCTGTTGTTCTTTCTGAAAGACAAGTCTTCCTGTACTATTATATGGCCCTCCAAACCCTACTAGACATCTGTGACACGCCAAATCATATGTTTACTAAGCTGCTTCAACTCTGTTTCATGTGAAAAAAGCTTCCTCAAAGAGAGGCCTCTCTCACATCACTGCTGGGTTAAAATGTTATCACTAAGCAGCCCATCGATATGGGCTGATTAGGACATGTTTCCATGGGACTCTAACCTCCTTTAATCCTTGCCAGCTTCTTTGCCACACATGACAGATGACTGTGTAGAACTGAGCTTGAATCTACACTAGAAACCTCACATCTTGGCCACTTGAACTACTGTGACTTCTACACCATCTATAATTTTGCAATTTATTTTTTTAGTCCGAATTTGTGGCACAGAGTCCAGACTGAATTAATGGCCATAAGGAGAAAGGCCTGTGGTTAATCGAGTTGGTTACCTTACAAGTCTCCCAATTTTTTTAGGTAGTCTATTGGGACTAATTCATGTTTCCACAAAAAAAAAAAAAAAAAAAAAATCAGAGATTGTATGTGTATGCGTGTGTGTGTACACATACCCATCTTTAAGGGGGTCTCACGTTCTACCTTTTCCTCCAAGAATATTTTGAGTTTGTTTTCATATCTGGGGAACCCCCCCTTGTGATTTTTGACTTACTCCCTTATGTGACACTGTTTTGCCTGCTAACAATAAGGGTACTAGGTGTTCCCCTAACTGCCCTTCCATTCTTTTGGGAGAAGATAATCTCATCCATGCAAGTAAACAATGTTAGTGGAAATCTTAATATTTGAATCATTCATTTAAAAAGATAGGGCATTTAAATTTTCTAATTTTCCTCTGGACGATGTAGCCCCTAAGTGGCCCAGTGCTCTATATACATTTTATCTACAGTTTTTGGTCTTCACTGAAGACTGTTTCACTGTCTCTGCCTTCCAATGCATTCCACACACCCACATCATTCTTTTCTAACCCTTTTGTGTATGTTTTTAGAATACGCTTTACCTTTGCTTATCTTTATTCCCAGCGTGAATTTCATCTCATCTCCATAATGTCTGCACATTTATCCCTGGGGTATAAAGCTGGCATTCTTGATGATTATTACAGTAGGAAGAATCTAATGGGTCCTCAAAGATGCCCACATCCTACTCCCTAGAGCCTGTTACCATACATGACAAAGAGACTTTACAGGTGTGATTAAATTAAAAACCTTGAGAAAGCAGTCTTATCCTAGATTATTTTTGTGTTCCCAATCTATTCATATGGGTCCTTAAAAGTGGAAACCTCTCCCCAGCTGTGATCAGAGAAAGAGGAGATGGTAGAATCAAATCAGAGAGATGAAATGTGCCTGGTTTTGCAGATGGGACAAGGGGAACCAGGAGCAAAGGAATGCAGATGGCTTCCAGCAGTCAGAGAAGGCAGAAATCAGAACCTCCTGGAGAGCGTGCAGAGACCCCTGCTGATCTCTAGCTACAGAATCAGAAGACAATAGATTTGTGTTGTTTTAAGGCACTGAATTTGTGGTAACCGGTTACAGGATCAGTAGGAAATTCACATGGTTATCATGCGTGCTTTGGGAGAGGATAAATCTAAGCCATGAAATTTGTTTTCCCAAACTTTCTCTTGTCCTTCTCATAAAAATACTGTCTCTTTCTCTCTCTCTCTTTTTTTAACTCTAGTGCACTGCCATAACTGGTTTGATAGCTTGAGCAGGGTATTTTCCCTATATTTCTCTCAAATGTGATTAAAAATCTTCGTGATTAGGCTACTGAGCCTCCTGCTAAAGATACCTTTCCTGTTCTTGGTAATATACGTACTGATCTCTTCCCAAACCCATCTTCTCATATGGTTAGCAATGGTCCAACAACTGGATCTCTCTCCTCCCGGCCGTGTGGGCTTAGCTCTTGGTTTCCTAGAGCTCTGTCATCTTCCAAATCGTAATATTTAATGTATGTCACCAAATCTTTTGACTTTAATTCAAATATGCAGAAGAATATGAATTCTTCCAGAAGTGTTGTTAGTATTCACACGAGTTACATAAGGCTAGACAACAACTGGTAGCTTCAAAAACACTGTAGAATATTCCAATGCATCTTACATCCACCCTCCAGGGGGACAACACATTTCTTCCCTGGCCTCATTACTCCTATAAGTGGCTATTTCCATCCTTCTGAACTAAAAGAATCACAAATCTTCTCTACAGCCATTCTTTTTGGTGCAGTAACAAGCTAACAAGTGTCCCGTTACTTCCCAATATATATGGAAGTTGACCCTCCATACTTTATGTGAAGCATGGAATGCGGCTTCCTCTTTGGAAAGGTTAAGTTTTTGGCTATGGGCTCTTTTCTGATTTCAAAAATATATTCAAAATATATATTTTATATATATATATATATTTTAAATAATCTTCTCTTTCTTTTCACTGTCTCAGTCATCTACTGGGCAACCTCCCCACTAATTTTAATTCTGCCAAGCCTCCTCCTGTGTTACATCCTGGATTATTTGTGCCACGCTGTCTAAAGGCCCTTCCTTCTGGTGGTTTACAAGTGTTTCTCCTTTCAAATCAGAGAGACGAGCTTCCGTTTATGGAGTACATAATCAGCGGCCTTCAGGTGGAAAGTCTGCTGATGAGCCTGGAGTTTTTAAGTTGTGTTGAAAGACACACAATTGCTTTTGGGGCCAACTTTGCTCTGGTCTCTTGAATAAGCTCTGCCTCTAATCAAGGGGCTTTTCAGAAACCTCCGAGTCAATAGTCTGATGCTGTAATATGGCCCACCTTGCTGCAGGTCATGTGCTAACATGGACAGTTCGGTTTTGTACATGGACTCTTGCCTGTCAACATGTAACAATAATGGAGGGCTTATCTCGTACCATGAGGTCTGCATTCATTATTCTCTTTGAATCTTCACAGTTACTGAAAGTGTTGGATCCTATTATTTCCTCCATTTTAGATGAAACACCAGGCTTAGAGAGTCCAAGTAATTTCTCCTGAGATTCGCAGTATGAAGTACAGATGGGATTCAATCCCAAGATGAGGTACAGGCGGGTTCCATCCCAGCACTGAGACTCCAGAGCCTACTCAAAGAGTATACTCACTTTGTTCTACTCACAGGATGGGAATGACAGTGTCTGTAACTGGATCCCCTTTCTTTATATTCTATTCCCAATCTCACATCCTTTTGGGCCACAGTCCCACATTGGCCCTTTTGCCAGTCCTCCAGGGTGGGGGGAGATGGGAGCCCTGGGCTTTGATCTCTTGGACTCTTCCTCCTACCCTGCTACGGCCTCCCTAGCACTGCTTCCCTAAATGCCTGCATATTCTCAGCTTGTCCCCGCAGTACTGCTGTCTGCCCTGCTCTGCCACTGGTTTTTCTGCTTGGCACTGACTTCTTGTTGCCAGGTTAATACCTTACCACTCAGACTGTGGACAAGCCAAGGATGAGCTCAACTCAGGGCAAGCAGAAGTTGTGTAGAGGGTGGGGAAGAGGCAGGGGAGAGACAGAGATTTATTTGTAGGCAAGAGGCAGGAGAGAGACAGATTTATTTGAGGGCCATTTTCAAGTGTGATCACATATACGGAAACATAGGGGTGAAATGGAAAGAATATTAACTTACTAGAATGACTATAACACTGGCACAGGTGGTGAAGACTGTGGCAGGTGTCGCCCTGCTGGCTGCTGGAGCTGGGTCATAGTCTAAGAGACAGGGGAAGGCTCGCCAGGATCTTGGTGAAGCAGCCATTACCTACCTGACAGAAAAATTCCTGCATTTTCACATGGAACATTAGCCCTGTGTGGGCAGGTCTGAGAGAAGGAAAGCAGACTTCAGAGTGAAGGGGAAAACTCTACTCTGCTCAAAGGTGTGCATGAAATATGTCAAATGTATATAGCTAGCAAACCTAATCTCACCCCATCCCAGTCCTTTCTGAATAACCAGAATAATCTTTCTAAAAACAAATCTGATCCTTTCAATCCTCTGCTTAAAGTCATATGACGGAGCTCACGTCTTCTCCATAAGCTGATTCCCACCTGTCTCCCTTAAAAGGTAACACCTCTTAGCTTAGAATCCAGGAAGCCATCTAAACTGTCCCATGGTTGTTGCTGTCAATTCTTCCTTTCCTCTCACCCTCCCAACACACACACGCACACACGCCCACATCCCACACACTGCTTATCTCTTTGTCATATAAAAACTATTTGATGTTTCCAGAACATAGCGTGCTAGTTCAACCACGTTTACGCAAGAGTTCGATCCTGAAAAGCTCCTACCAACTGTTCAGGCCTTCCCTTGCACCTCACTGCTCCGGGAAGCCTCGCTGACTGTCCGGGTTTTACTAACACAGAGCAGGTACGTTCTTCTCGAGCAGCTGTGACTACCTTCTATTGAAACTGTGGGCCTCCATTCCAGCCTCGCTCTCCAGACGGTGACCTCCATAGCCGCAGTCCCCAGCAGCTGTCTCTTTTCATCCTTGTAGCACCTCCCATTAGCCCGATCCCTCTGTCACAGCAGATACTCAGCACCTACTCGACAGCACAAATGCATTTTCTCCCACCTCTGTGGTCCACACAGTGTGTGTGAGGTCCCAGAAGTGCGGCACCTTGGAGGGTTTTGTGACTTGTACATCACCCAGTACGTCCCTCAGGCGGTAGAAGAGGCTTAAATCCAGTCTTCTGATTCTAGAGAGAAAATCTGGTAGCACTGGTTGGGAGCACAGTGGCTCACGTCTGTAATCCTAGCACTCTGTGAGGGGGAGTTTGGGTGGACTGCTTGAGTTCAGGAATTCAAGACTAGCCTGAGCAAAAATGAGACCCATCCTCTACTAAACATAGAAAAATGAGACCCGTCTCTACTGTAAATAGAAAAATTAGCAGAGTGTCATGGTGGCAGCCTGTAGTCCCAGTGACTCAGGAGGTTGAGGCAAGAGGATCACTTTAGCCCAAGAGTTTGAGGTTGCTGGGAATTATGATGCCACAGCACTCTACCCAGGGCAACAGAGTGAGACTCTGTCTCCAAAAAGTTTTTTGGTAGCATTATATCATTTAATAATACTCCAATTAGTAATACAGAAAACTTGGGCTAGGCCCTTTTTGGAATACATTTTCCCAAGGTAGGATTAATTTATCTTCCTTTCCAGAGTTTTGCCCTGATTATTACCCTGCAGGAGCCCAGTCATCGGGTCCTGGTACATCAGGAACTGGACGTGAGACTTTCTTTTTGATACGTGTGTCTTTACCAGAAAATCTCCTTATTTTTTATTTTTTTGCAGTTTTTGGCTGGGGCTGGGTTTGAACCTGCCACCTCTAGTATATGGGGCCAGCGCCCTACTCCTTTGAGCCACAGGCGCCGCCCAAAGTCTCCTTATTCTTTATGCCTCCGTCTTGGTGCTGGTTTCGAGCCTCCCTCTCTCTATTGCTTCCTCTCTTCTCCTGACTGATGTCCTCCCTAGGCCTCGATGTCCAGCTGTTCCAGGAGAGACAGCCACCCACTCATCCAGACTCGGAAGCACTTGTGCTTTCTGGGACAGTGTTGCATGTAGGACTTTTAAGCCTGGCCTTATCTGGGCTTACGTGCAGGCGTGTTGCCTAAGTTCTGACCGGGTGACTGTCTCTCAGTGCGTTCCTCCTGCAGGACTGGAGGCCTTACCTCCCGGCTCCTGGATTCCATCCTAAACTTGACCTGCTGAATGCCAAATTTTCAACTTACTGCCACAGTTCACTGCTTCCCCTGGCGTTTCACTCAGGCCTTACATTACCAAGAAGCATAGCTGCCAGAGGACCGTATATATTCCACAAATAGCAGATAGAGAGCATTCTATAATTTTCCATAGAATTTTATGCAGAAATTGCATCTAGGCAGTTGCTGCAAAATTTATCTTACTGAATTTATTACACAGAATATAGAAATGTTTTTCTTATTATGGTGTAGAAATAATATATAGTTTTCCGTAGTAACTGGCTTTAGCTGTTTCTCCATGCTGACTTTTCATCAAGGGAAAAGAAAGCAAAAATAACTCTAGGGCTGTGCTGTTCAATATGGTAGACACATGTGGCCATTAAGCCTCGCAATATGGCCAGCCCTAATTGAGATGTTCTGTATGCGTAAAGACGCTCTGACTTCAATAGAGTGTGACAAAGAAGAAAGCCTATCCTCGATCATTTTGATATTAATCGCATGTTAAAATGATACCATTTTATATATTTTGGGTTATATAGATTGCTAAAATTAATTTCTCGTATTTCTTTTAACATTCTTCATGTGGGTAAAAAAATGTCAAAAACGACACGTGTGGCTTGTATTATTTCCTACTGGGCTGTGCTGCTCCTGAGATCCGTCCTGAGATTCTCTAACGTTAGGAAGGTGACTGTGTACGGAGGGAAGGGTGAGTTGGTGCAGAATTGAAAGGCAGAAAAGATTATAAATGACAGAAGGAAGCTTCTGCCCTGATTTTTAAAATTCATGCTCCCTGTCCACACTGACATGCCACCCGCCTTGACAGGCTTTGAAGGAGACCTGATGATCTCCAGAGAAGTGAGGGTCAACCAAATGGCATTTGTCGAAGGCTCCCTGCATGGCGCCTAACCTCAGAGGCTTAACATCAATATTGACTTTAGTCATTTATTTCAGCCCGGCATTTAAATGTCCCTTCGATTTACGACCTTTAGGTTTTTGGTTAAGATTCAGTGATGGGTATGATAGCAAGGGCGGTAATAAGTTATGGAGATATCATTTAATTTATGAACTCTGGAGCTCCAGGGTAGCTTTCAGTTCAAGAAATATATTAACCACATACACATCACCCTTCATTCTGCGGCGAGGATTTCCAAGCTGGGTCCCTATTGTGCCACATAATTTATGGTCTGGCCAGGTACATGGATCTCCATACAATATTTCAATATAAGTTGCTCCAGCTATCAGGGAGGATGGAGGTGAGCTTCAAAGAAGTCAGCTGGACAGCTGATGGATTGCTCTCCTCTCCATAGGCTGGGGCCTTAAGTAGCTTTAAAAGATTGTCAGCGGTTTGGGCCTTTTTCTGCTCTGAGAAGCTGCACGCACCGGCCTAGACAAGCAGACTCAGCCATGCTACAGCAGGCAGAGGGCAGCTCCCAGAGTTACTTACGTTGACAGCCGTAGTGCCAGGAATTTCCCGGCAGACACTCATCACACTTAGGCCCTGTCGTTCCAGTCTTACACTCACAAAATCCTGAGCCATTACAACGATCATGGATTGAGCCCAAAGGGTTACAATAACACTCTGTAGAAACAAGACAACACACAGGCTGGAGACACGTCCGCACAGCTGACAGGTTATCAACACAGGAGCGTCAGTCACTTAAATGCATTGCTTACTTAAAGATGTCTACTAATGAAATGCTCCCGCAAATATGGCGATTTCAGGACCATTTGTTTATTTGCTCAGCCTTCCGTGATAATCATTTTTATGATCTGGGAGGAAATCAGCTGAAAACTTCCAAGGAAATAGAAGACATCATCCTTTTCACTGATAATAGATCACAATGTAGATTCCATTTGTTAGGGCATTTTTAGATGGTTTAATGAATACCGTGAGAAGTTTGTATATGAAGGATAAATCAATATGCCATCAGGGTAAAATCTGTTTTAAATTATTCAAATGGCCTTAGCCATTACACTCAATATTTGAGAACTGCTGAACATTTGAAAAGTGCAGTGTGGATGCACTTGGCTCCTTCTAAGGTGATTTTGGTTTATGATTTGGGACAGCGCCTGAACTGATTTATGTACCTATTGCCTTGTGATGAGCCTTGAGAAGCTGTGTTGGATAGACATGTGAGGATGGTTTTTCCCCTGCCTAGATTAACCATCACGAAAAAAAAGATACATTTTGCAATCACAAACAGATTTCCACATAGGAATAATTGGAGGAGCGTAATTTTCATGATAATGTCTGCTGGGAGAAGAATACAAATGCGGGTAATGAGAAGAAAATAGAATGTTTTCTCGAATTTTGTTATTGTTATACAGGATATTTTTACTCCCGAAGCTCTATTTTGCTTAAAACTTGAACCAGAAGTGGGAATTCTAGATTTCCATCAGCTTGAAAAATAAAGCAGGTAGTTTGTAGTTTTGGGGATTTGGGGGCCAATCTTCCTTTCCTCGTTACCCTCTTTGTAACCTCGGGCATGTGATGATGCTTCCCTGTCTCTCAGTTTTCTCTATTTTAAAATGGACCCAGTAAGAGGTTCCCTTGCAAAAAACAGAACAAAAATCATAGCAACAAACCAACCAACAGAAAAGCTGAGAACTTAGCTTGACGTAATCAAGGTTAGCGTCTTAGGATGGCACAGGGATTCAGGGTGTCGCACGATAGAGGGTCCAGGCATTCAACTCCGGCTTTGTGCCATTCAGACTAATTACTTTCTTTAAAGAATGTGGAGTGTCTTCGAATTATGATTTCTTTCATGTTAATTAAGTCAGGTTTTGAGCTCAGCAGTTTTAGAAAACAAACATTGATATGAGTAATAGTGATGTACGAAGGTCAAAATAAAACTCAATAAACTTGAAAATGCTTCTCTCTTTCCCGGCGCTGTTTGTACTTAATAACTAGGGTTTTATTTTAAATTGACGTTTTTTTCTGTTTTACTATGTGTGTGAGAGAGAGAGCTGTTTCAAGAATATTTTAAAATAGTAATTTTGTTACAGTTTTCAGTGTTTGTCTGTGTATACCACAAGGTTGTATCTACAGGAAAAAACTGTAATATGTATTTTACTATTTAAAGTGTGTGAGTGGGAAATGAATCACTAACATTCTGTAAGCTAGGGAATGCATTTACATCTGGGTTCTCATGTGACTTTGGTCAATGGGCCTGTGGCAATTAATTAGTATAAGGTCTTCGATGCCAAATTATAAGCAAAATTAAAAAAAAATTAAACCATAGTACATTCCAGTGGTTGTCATAGGATAAGGTTGTATGTGTAGTATTGCTCAAACAGTCCTAAAAATAAATCAGAGAGTAGGGCGTGGCCTTCCTTTAAGCTTATAAAACAAACAATTTGGTTTTAAAAAATGTCACTTATGAAACTGTAATCAATGGCAGACACTGGGATAATGGAAATGACCTCGGAAGATCGTATTTTCTTCTATGCAACTAGGAAGAATATGTAGGACTGTTAGATTACAAAACAACATGAACTACTTTGGGAGCTTGATTAAAAAGTTGTGCTGCAATTGATTTAAAGGTACTTAAAATGCCTTTTGAAAAATATTTTCTATGTAAGGTATCTCTGATTAGCTGATGTTGGGATTCAAGGGGAATTCCAAATAATACATCATAACTTCGCGATACGTTTAGCAGCAACTGCTGAGCCCCACGTTTCATTCTGATTCAAAGGTTGATAGCAGCATTATTAACAGTGATTACCCAAGGTCACAAACCACATATCCGCTGACATCCTGCCTAATGCTCAAGTTTATATGAAACAGAAGCATGCAGGGATGTCATCTTCATGTAATTGCAGGGTAATTACATGCGTCTTTGGAGACATGGTTGTTTTTGGAATTTGTATGAAAAATGGATAAATTCATGAGTAACCACAAAATAGCAATCAGTGTGGCAACATGGCATAGCCAACTGCATTTTATATTTGCCATAATATAAAATGATGCAGTATTTTAAAACATGTATTTCAACACAGAGCCTATGTATTGTCTGAGATACGAGCTATTCCTTCACAGCCACAGTGGTAAAGTTTATTGCCAATTGTTAAATTGGCACAACGGGAAAGTGCCTTTTTTTAAATTTAGAAAATACTTAGATGGCATTCAAACTTCCCAAGATTAATGCCTCATTCCGTGAAATTTGATTGAGTAAATATCCATTCATTTCATTCATTTTCATTAATGCTTTCTATCCAAAGTGGTATTAAAATTAATTCTCAATTATCTGTGGCATAGCCTCTCAAATTTAATACTCAGTCCTGCCTTGAGCCCTGTAGAGAAGCTTACATGTGGAAAATAGCGAATTGGCTCATGTTGTCTCACGGGGCAAGACTTGGGAATGGAGCCTCAGCCTTCCAAAGGCCCGAAGAGAGTGAACTTCACCCTTACTTAGCCCTGTGCACAGGCAGACTCAATCCCCCTGCCCTGGGCCTTTCAAATGGACTCAACAACCTTTTAAAGAAATCACTATTGACTGATTGTACGTATATAAAAACTAAAGGTAAAAGATAGAATTTAGAACATACTGGACAGCCAAAGTTTTTCAGTTTATTCTTTAAAAATGATTTTCCCCTTTAGTAAAAGGTAAGTAAGAATTCAAGAAATCTTATTCTGTGAGAGGGTCTGTAGTTGATTTTCACAGTACCTAAAATGCTTATCTTTGTGCTTACCACGTGTTTTACTTGCCTTGAAGAGTATAAAGTACTCAATAGAAACATGTTTGCCTTCCTGAAATAAAAATTTCCAAAGGTCTATAATTTTAATTGGCAAGCCTTCTAGAAATGGCATAAAAAACTATTCTTGATTTTTTAAAAGTTGAATGGATAAAAATGGATATTAAGATTTCCATGTTTTTTTTCTGTAGCGTATGTGATTTACAAGACAAAAGCTGAATAAGCAATTTTCTAACGTTGGCTGAGCAAACATAAATTTACAACCGAACTATAGCTCTTAAAGCTGGATAGAAAGATGCAGATTTGGAGTTAATGGTTTACTTTGGGACTGGAAAAAGGTCAAACTTCATAAAAACATAATACTCTGAATTAAACATATTGGGATATGGTTACATCACCTAACACAAGATAATTTATGGACTATGCTCTCTTAAAGTCTTTTTAAAAATTTATTTAAAATGATATTACATATTTTAAAACATTTTGATCTTACATAGTTTATAAAATGGCTAGATTTTATTCCTATTTATCTTACCTTTTCTGTTGTTTCTATATTTATAGCATGACATTTATATGTTTTTATAAATGGCATTCAGCAAAATGTACTCTGCATTCAAAATTCAGCTACACATCTTTGGGTTTATATTAATATCCTCAAATCTCCATAACCCAAGTGTTATGAAGGCAATTGAACTCCTGTTCATCAGTGCATAGTAGAATTGCTGCTGTCATCCAAAAAGCATACCGTAAGTAAAAGTCGGACAAGCTTAGCTTTGCTAATTGTGTCAGAGTGGTTGAGAAAAAGTGGTTAAGCTTTGAAGTCTAGAAACCCTTTGCTAACACTATTTGATGTGAGCTAATTTGCCTTACTTTTCTCAACTAGAAGACAGGGAATATTATCGGTGTAATACTTACCCCACTGTTGTGGTAATGATCCTGCTTTTTCTCAATGGCTCACCTAGGGCACAGAACTATTCAACTGCAGACTGGGATTTGAACCCAGCTCTCCAGACTCTAAGTCCAGTACTTTCTCCACTAACTTACAAATGATAAATAAGGATATGCTTTAAAAAATAGAAAATACTGTGGACACATACAGTATTATATGTACTTGTCCCAGTTTAATTAGGAACAACTGTGCAGCTATTTTGTATGACCCTTGGGGAGAACAGTAATCCCAGAATTACAGATTAGTTGGATTCCTTCTGTGTTTGATAAAGATCCCTGCCACTTTTCAGCTTGCATATTCTATTGAGTGTGGTCTACATGTGAACATTCTACCTTTAAAATTTGTTGCCTACATAGTTCCCTACGATCGTGGTAACAGACATATATCATTCAGCATTTCAAATATATGCATTTCTTCAGAGTAAATTATGAAATGAAATTCCATTTATTTTTTCATTGTTTTCCATTGGCCTCCCATTTTTAAGGACATGTTCTATTATACAAAAGGTAGGAGAAGCTTTTCAGGGTGGGAAAGATACCTGGTCCCCCCAGGGAGACAGGGGTAGTAGTCATTTGCAGTGTGGCAAGGGACTGTGTATAAGGAATCTTTGTGGATTTAAGGCTTATGTGCCTTGGAAGCTTAGAGAATTAATTGCCAGGAAAAGTTTTAAGAAATTACTCCTCCTTTCGGGGGATATAGAAAAATTCAGTAAATGGAATTTCATTACTATGAGTGGGAAAGTCAGGCAAACTTCTACATTACCAGTTGCTAGCTGCTTTCAATCCCAAATGGCAACATTTTTAATCCTTCAATACTTGTTGGTCACCAATTGCGTGCAAGAGTTTGTACCCCAATTTTTCATATCTGTAATTAAATCCCGCATAATGAGTTTCCACTTTGAAAGGTGAATGTATAATTTAAGGCTATAAGATCATTTTGAAATTATCAGGTTTTAAAATTTCATGCAAACACAAAAACAAACAAACAAAAAAAAAGGAAGGAAGAAAGATAATTCTTCATCTCCTAAGCACAATTTCTCAGATCAACATCTTTAAAACAACAACGTAAGGATTCACAATGTAATTCCCAACTATGATTTCAATGAGTACAAGTGAATTTTAAGTCTACCACAAGGCTATTTGCTCCGTTGCAAAAGTTCATTTTGGCTCAGCGGTGCAAATCACCAACCTTTCCACCCTAAATAGCTCCCCCTAGCTCAAAAGGCACAGAACAATAGCTGAAATTATAATGGAACTGACCTATGCACACATTCTCATCGTCCAGCTGTGCAGAAGCGTTTCTGAAGTAGCCCAGCCTGCACAGCTCACAGTGCTGCCCTCTAGTGTTGTGTTTACAGCTCACGCAAATGACTGTATTTAGCAGATCAATATAACTGCATCGATTGGAGTGGCCGAAGCATTCGCAGTCTTGCAAGGAAGAACAGAAATGTATACCGAGTGTAGACAATAGCAGAGTAATAGCACACTGCATGCTTGGATGAAATGAGAGATGGAGAAAAGATGGTGGAATGGCATTATATATATGTATGTGATTCAACATGACACATGGTGACAACAGGTGGTCATGACTGGCATGGAAGAAGCATCTGTTTCAAGCAGGAAAGAAAGGTCGGACATTCAGAACATGACTGAAGATTGTGAACACGACTGAATTCTTGGCAAGCAAGATGAACAGAAGCATTTGCAGGTGTGCACCTTTTAAAATTTGGGAACTCTCATTTTCCATTGATGCAAAAGTCTACTTTTTGCACGTGGGGTCCTTTACTGTCTTTGCATCCTTTCCCCCTTTTCTTTCCATATTTGTAGCCTTTAAAAGGAGGGAAAGAGGAATGTGAGCATCGAGGGTACAAGTCTACCATCACCTTGGCTCCCCTGGCTCATGACTGCTCATGTCAAGACACTAACTCAGTCAGGGTTTCATAGATATCATGGCAAATTCAACAGAGATCTAGACAACTCAACAATTCTTTTGGGTTTTTCCCCAATAACAAGAGAAGAAGATGTCTTTCTTAAGCCTTCCTTTAGGCCAAATCTGCATGTTTATGTGTGAGAGAACACTTCTTTTTTTAAAAAAGAAGATTATTTGTATATAAAAAAAGGGTGCTTAAAATTTTGTTTTCATTTATGTTCCAAATAGAGTCTGTCACAAAATAAGGCAGCTACCCTAACTGTAACCTCAGCTTCTTCAGCCCCCCTTAGTTTCTCTAAAATATTGGATGTGCCTCTGAGGTTTATGAGTGATGGTGGTTAAGAACTAGACAGGGAGATGAGGAGGATGAGGGTAGTTGGAAAACGGTGGACGGTGGGCAATCAGACTTCCTCTTTCTTGTACCTCCGCCAAAGTAAGACATTGTCAATCTCATGCAATCTTTTTAAAAGAATTGTTAAATACCAAGCACCTGTTTGTAGAAATAATTATCAAATCAAATAGGGGAAAAAGGCATGAGGGGTAACTAGGTATAAAATTAATTTTGTTTTTTTTTTGAAATATGAGGATTGGCTTTATGGAAAATTATAAGGAAGGTGAATCATGATACTGCAACCTGTAACTATCTAAGAATGCTTTTCTCATAATATCTAGATTTTATTTTATCCCACCAGGAAGCCAAGCACCATTGCTACTTGAACCCATTCATTCATTCACTCATTCAATAAATATTTTATTGAACTGATCTACTATGTGCCAAGAACTAGGCTAGATGCAATGTTAGAATTTGAACCAGGTAAAATCTGGGGAAGATGCTGTTTTGATGACCAAACTATGTGAGTGTTATCAAGTAAGGAAGAATAGGAGATGTGACTAAGGTTAAAAAAAAAAAAACCTTAAAAAAATTAATATCCCAGGGCGGGCACCTGTAGCTCAAAAGGATAGGGTGTTGGCCCTATATGCTGGAGGGTGGTGGGCCTGGCCAAGAACTGCAGAAAAAAAAAATTAATATCCTACCATTTATCAGAAAAGTATTAATTTATTAGAGAATGAGTTGCTGCAATGGAGAGCTGACCTCAAGGTCCTGATGGAATGAAAACCACTTAGGTTAGGAGACGAGGAGGACCCTGGAAGGGCTGGAGAGCAGAAGACAGCCAAGAAGAGTGCCAGCAACTTGGGGATCCTAGTTCCTTAAAAGAAAGGCAAGACTGAGGAGGATCCTGAAGCCACGCCACTTCCTTTGAGGTCAGTTGTATTACCCTGCATGTATGTGGGGTAGCGGTGGGGGTGGGGGTTGGGAGAAGCCAGAGGAGGAAGGAAGGTCTTGGGCGACAGATGCCGTAAGACTCTATCCAGTGTAGGAGATGGAGCAAGAAAATACCCACATACGTTTAGCAGTTAAGGTATGCCAAGTTAATAACAGCACCAGTAATAACAGAGTTACAGTTTGCTAACTTAAATTCTCTTGGAAAACAACAAGCATTTCACCCCAATCCATGATACCTCCCTGAGTTACACCTTATTTATATTGCCATTTCTGACTCCTGAGCAAATCAGAAAGGCTTCTAGAATCTTCCTTCGTTGAGAGTTTGAAATGGAGCGTATCTAGTTTGGCCTAGATACTCCTGGGACCAGCAGATGCAGGAAGGAAACCCAAGGCTCTGAAACTAACTGCTTCCTGAGAACTTCTCCAGAGCTGCCTAGAATTCCGGAGAAGGCAGTAACAGCCTTGTCCTCAGGTTGTCCCTTTAGACGAGATTGCTTCATGGTTGACCTTCGGGTTTCCCAGCCTAGGTTGGCCCTTGGTGCACCTAATTTAATTAAGCCAGCTATCCTCCAAAAGATTTTTTATCTGTAAGCATTCATTTTAGCACCTCTTTAGAAGTACAAAAGAGTTTGTTGTCCAGAAGCTTTTTAGTAGGTACGAGAATAGGTGCTCAGATAACTAGAAAAAAAACAGTGACACAAAGCAATCAATGTGGAAGAAGAAATTCATTTAACTTGAAGGGAATTAGTAAAAGTGTCCTGTAGGACTTGTTCCCTGAATCTTCCTTGAGGGCAAGTAGAGTTCATTTTTTAAAAAAATAGGGGCAAAGAACATTTTGGGTGAAAGGAATAAAGTAAACAGCACACAAAGTCTTGGAGTTGGGGAAATGTAGAGAATAAAGATGAACTTCTCTCTTAATATGATCCCCTTGTAGGCATTTAAAGAATTCTTAATGGCCAGAACTATATGCATGGCCTCATTTGACAAAGCTTCATTCAAGAAAAAGAATGTATCTCTTAATTCAACTTGTTAATATGTTGTTTAGGATATTGCCTATTGTTGTTTAGGATATGTTTATCAGGATATAAACCCTCATTTATAAGTGAAATATGTTTGTGATTTCCCTTTTTAATAATATAGTTTTTCCAATTTTAGTATCAGGTATAGCAAGATGAAATGGAATAATTTTGAAGTATTTCTTCTTTTTCTATTGTCTATAGGATTTGTCATGATCTTTTAAAAAATTATCTTTTATTTTTTATTTGTATATATTAGTTGTCTATTTTTTGAGATTTTGGGAAAAAAAGAAAAGGAAGAAGTTGACTAATGACTCCATCCTGAACCTCAGAGTGAAAACATTCTACGATAGACATACTTTTATCTGACACTGTGAATGTTACTTTTTTGCATTATTATTATTATTGCTCAATATTTCATTGCAGCAATCGTCTGATTTCTTTTCTGAATGTATTTATCTTTGTTCCTTCTTTAGGAGGTTTTTGTTTCTAGTCCCTTTCTTAAACATTGTTATTGTTATTAAATTTTAAACCTTTTTAATTCTGTGAAGGTGAAAAGTGGAAACCAAATAAACACATGTATATGTATAGAGAAAATTAAAAAAATGTATCTATATGCTATCCAAGTTCAATACTTTTCCAGACCCATTTCATGAATCTCCATGGACATGTCAAATGTCATTGTTGCAGCTCGGCACCTGTAGCATAGTAGTCACAGCACCAGCCACATACACTAAGGCTGGTGGGTTCAAACCTGGCCTGGGCCATCTAACCAGCAATGACAACTGCAACAAAAAATAGCCGGGCATTGTGGAAGGTGCCTATAGTCCCAGCTACTCGGGAGACTGAGGCAAGAGAATCGCTTAAGCCCAAGAGTTGGAGGTTGCTGTGAGCTGTGATGCCACAGCACTCTACCAAGGGTGACAAAGTGAGACTCTGTCTCTAAAAAAATAAAGTCATTTTTGCTACTATTATTTGACTTTAGTAAATAATACACATTTCTGTGATAACAATAACTCCTTATATGTGGGTCTGGTTTGAAAACTAATATTTTAATTTTGATAGGAAAAGTTAAATAACTACATAAGAAACCATATTCAGCTAAACATACAATGTTATAAATTTAATTTAAAAGACAAATGAATATTTAAAATGTTTTACAGGCATTAAAATGTTTTGTAATCTAGAAAAGAAAAAAAATAACTTCATTCTTTTAAGACTTTTAGAACTCTTCTGAGACTTTCGTAAAGCTGTCTTCTCTAGCCATGATATGTTTGAGAATATTAAATGAGAAAAAGATCTTTGGAAGTGATTTGAAAAACATCAGAGTATTATATGCCATTTCAAATACAATGATTAAACTGCTGTATTATTTTTCAGTTTTCTATTAATTTGTCATTCCTTTTTTTTTTGTCTATTAAGGGATTTCATTTTTAAGTATGTGTTACATCCCTAAAAAGAATCCCAAGATTTTTCCTCCTGTGTGTTTTCTTCTTGCTTCTTCATGGTCTGTGATGCCAGCTGACGTTGTCAGTACAATGAAACCAAACTGATGGGATGGGAGCAGATCATTCTGCCATTCTTTTAGACCTCTGAGTTGCACATCAACTCTGGAGCTGATCACGCCACACGTTTTTAACCCGCCTGTGAGGTTCACAAGTATCTGCCCAGCTCTGTGATCATCAGTGATTTCAACTTGGCCAGTGTAACCATGCTTCAGCATCACAGTTAGAGACCTGATGATGACTTTGGAGGAAGGTCTTATAAGAACCTGGCATTTGCCTCTTTTCAGCACTGTTGATGTTCTCAAGAGCATCAGCAGGACATTCACGCCTTAATACCTCCTTTTTCTAGGCAGGCACGGACCTCATTAGTGCTCATTAAGGATACAGGTTAAGCTACACGATCATATAAGATCCTGAAGGGATGATACTGGTTTATTAACTCTTGATAATGAACTGATTCTCCAATTCACTGACCCACTCTGTCCTCCCTTCTCTTCATACACAGTACAGAGTTCATGGTCCATCATTATAACCACTTTTTGTTTTATACTCTCTTCTGTTCCCTCCTAACTCATAGCACCCTGAGAGAATCTTATTCTAGTTAAAGTCAACTCTCTATCTCTTCATGCTTTTCATGCCCACATCTCAGTAGCTACATGTGGCTGGAATTTCTCTCCCTTTTGAAATAAGCCTCACTTGCAGTTCACAACCGTAAACCTCAAGGGGTCCCCAGGGCCGCCTGGCAACCCTTTCTGAAACAGGGGCTTCTGGGCCACCACCCTATCTTTGTTCTTTCCTTCTCCCATCATTGAGTTATTTTTTTTGCTTTTTTGCTTTTTGTCCTTATCTCCTCAAATCTCTCAGGGCTTAGATCTTGGAACTCTTTTGCAACTTTCACACATTCAAAACTGAGTTCATGGGTTACCTTCCTCTTGGCAATGCTTTTAAAATACATTCTAAACCTAATCAACTCTCACCACCCATCTCATTCTTAGTTACGGGCACCATCACCCCTCACCTGGACTATTGCTATCTTCCCAAAAATGCTCTTCTGGCTTCCACCATTGTGATAATCCTCTCTCCATAGAATGGTCAGGTGTCTCCTTCAAAAATTAAATGAGGTCCTCCTAATGGCTTCCCGTCTTACTCAGAGCCATCGCAGCTGACCTGGTCTCCTCCCTCTCCCCTCCGCAGACATTCCAAACACTTCTCAGGGCCTTTGTGTGTTTTGTTGCCTCTGTCTGGAATACCCCCAGGCATCTCCAGTACTTGCATCCTCATTTCTTTTTTTTTAGGTCTTTGCTCAAAGAAAATTCTTGACCAGGCTCTCTCCCACACCCCCTAATCCCCCAATTTCCTAATCCTATTTAACATTTTTTCCATAGAATTTATAATACCCCAAAAGTTCATTTACAAAAATTTTCTCCCCCCATACCCTGAGTGCAAAGACACCAGTGAAGACCGAGCCTATTCTATCCACAGTTGTAGTCACAGCCAATCATCCCCTGGCACATAAAAGCACCGAAAAAAATGTCACCAAATGAATGAATAATGATCCTCAGGCACCTTCCCCTGGGAGACCGAGGACGACAGAGAAAAGTTATGTTTAAATTCATTCCTACATCACTGAAATCCCCTAGGGGAGTCTGGCTATACCCTTAGACTAAAGAGTTTAGGAAAACCGCAGTCCCACAACAAGTTTTAACTGAGTTAAAGATTATTATAGCTAAGAATTGACTATGTGTATGCACAGATTAGTTTAGGCAGGAAAAAAAATCTGAAAATTTCTATGATTTTACATACTTTTTAATCTCAAAGTGCATCTCAGACAAGTTTTATTACTATTATGTAAGCAAAGCTAAAGGGGTTTTCTAAAACACACACAGTGTGTCACGGCAAGCATTGGCCACACACATGTATGGAGAACCACCCCGTACCAGGCAGCATGTGTCAGGAGACTCATGGAAGGATGTCTAGTCCTGTAGAATCTAGTGTAGATTTCTCAGCTTCAGCACTGGTGATATTTTGGGCTAAATATTACTACTTTGCTGTATGGGGCTGTCCCATGCCTTGTGGGATATTTAGAGGTACTCCTAGCCTCTACCCACTAAATGCAATAGGAGCCCCCAAACTGTGACAACTCAAAGTGTCTCCAGACATTGCCAAATGTTCCCTGGGGGTGACCCCCCCATTAAGTACTATTGGTATCGTGGTCTAGTGGAATGATAGGAAAAACCAAATATATATACATTAAACACACCGAGATATATATAAATTATTATCATAATTGCCTTACATGATGTGTCATATATGTGCATTTATATATGTAAATTACATGTAGATATATGTAAACACACACATATACACAACACATCATATAGGACAGTTGTGATAATAAAGTATGTAGTAACTAGCCAATTAAGAGCAATAAGACGAGAAGTGTCTTAGAAGGGGACAGTTCAAAGTTGACCTTCAAGATCAAGAAAGACCCAAAGCTCTTCTAAGGCTTAAAAGATTTCTATTGACTGACACTGGTTGAGGAAGACCTGGGTAGGTAAGAGTTACAGGAAACCACGGTAGGAAACAGAGAACGAAAGAAAAAGAATGTTACTAAAAGGAGGGGATTAAATTCCCGGTGTGTGTCTTCTCTCTTATTGCTGCCCACGCTGCCTGTGATTACAATATTACATTCTCTACATTAGTATATCATAAAATACTCTGAAGGTGGCAGAGGTAGATTTTCTTTTCCCAAACAAGGAAAGCTTGTTCAGATCTAAAGCAGATGAAAATTCATCTTAGTCCTTCACAAGGAAAGACCATGGGGTCAAGTTTTGGGCAAACTGTGAAGGGATGAGAGCCCTGAAGAGCATCTTCCTTTCCCTCCATTAAACAGAGTGATGCCTCCTCTGGGGCTGGCAGAGCGTTCCCTGGATGGGAAGGAAGAGGCTGCAGCATTGTCCTGGCCTTTGCCTCGCCCTCCAGTCTGACTTGCATCTTTATGTGGCCGAGGTTCTCCCATACACGCCACCTGATGACCACTTGGATTTTCCCAGGATAAGTCTAGGAAAGCTTCTTCCTGCCTCGAGGAATATACCTGGACCTCACTAGTGCTGTGTCCTTTAGAAACCCGACATTCACGATTTAGCATCAAATTCCAGGTCAGAAGGCCCTTCTGTATCCACTGTGCTATACGTGACATGAGAGTTGGATTCGGTCTTTTTTGCTCCTTTCTCCTTCACCTCCCCAGTTTCTTCCTACAAGGTGTCCCTGGTGTCCCTGGTGTACCTACTGTCACTTCAGTGTGACCTGCAGGACACAGCGGGTGCCCAAATTGGCCTGTTACCCTCTGAACCCGAGGCTGCTCTGTTTCTAAAGAGATTATTTCCCCCAAATTTCAAATCCATCTGGATTCCCCTCTACAGGGCCCCCCATCAATGTCCCATCACTGAAAGCACACGGGGAGGGAAATTTAACTTTAAGACACGGTTTTCGTACTGCCAGTTTCCCTTTCCACATCTCCTGACCCGTGTCCTCCTCTCCGCTGGGTACCACAGGACAAAGTCAACAAGCTAGACAGTCACTTGACTAAATTCAATAGGAAGCAGAGAAGCTATTCAGTTTCACCAAAGATCACTCACTGTCACCAAGTTGGCGATTTTCACCAAGTGGGTAAGTTAAGATTTTATTAGTAAGTCTATTCCTTTGTAAGACTGATTTCATGAAAAAAAAAAAAAAAAGAAAATCAAAATAAAACCAAAAAGCAACATATGCCCAACAGTCAAGGGTGGAAAACAAGACACACCTGTTATACAGGACATTTAAAGGAAAATGGTGAAATAAAAACAGAAGTCTTTATGTTTCCTGAAAAATCTTCATTCTGTGAATGACAGATGCTAGCTGGAATGGGCCATTCATGAGTCATGGCTGAGCTACTGCTCACTTTCATTTAAAGAAAGTCATATAACTGTTATGTTCACATCATAAGCAACGCTTAACCCAGGCCAGATCTTCACTGGTATTTTTAAAATGTATTTAAGATAATGTTTGAAGTATCAATTCCAAGGTGTTGCATTTGTCATGAAGTAAATTGGGTACCACATATAGAACCTGCCATTCTGGTCTCAGAAAAGCATCCTTGAATCTCACTCTCAGTGGGTTTCTCTCCTTTCCAAAGAGTATCTACATTAGCGCTCTAGCATTCATGGTCTAAACAGGACCCTCGACTGTTGTAATTCTTATTCACACGTTAATCTTTCAGAAAACAAAGGTTGTGGCATTTTTTTTTTTTAATTGCGGTGAATTTCTGAGTGAAGCATTTTCTTTTTCCTCATGGATGACATTCTTGGCACTATTTCGATGCACGATTGGTATCATCAACATGCCTCACCAATAAGCTGATGGGTACACTTCACAGATATTCCAGATTCATACAGTGCAAAGTTTCACAACACAGAACACCATGAAATCACTGTATGAATCCAAGAATTCCTACCTCTCTTGTGGTTTGCAACTTGAACAGAAGAAACTGTTGACAAAGCTAATTTGGGAGCAACTGGATAGGTTTAAAAGAATGAACAGCAAATTAGAAACAATCGTGAAACGTTCAAACTGTAATCACTTATAACCAACCCTCTCCACAAGTCGCCCTCCAGGAAGAGACCGTTTGTATCTGTTGCTTTGGGGAGTTTGTTACAAAGGAGGGCTTGTATCGGGCTGAGAATGGTTCAGCATTGTCAGTAAGAAAGTTCAGAATTTTGACAATCAGAGGCAAAGAGAATTACCACTGGAATCCAGAATCCAGTAACGCAAGGATTGTTCCCCAAACTATGGCTTTGAGGATCCTTGACTATCCCTCTTTTAAAATAGTAGTGGTGCCATCGAGTTCATTACCAATATCATGGCCTTAATTCGCCATGTCCTTCTGTCTGTGTCTCCACAAACGACTCTTAAACCAGTTAGACTATTTTTGTTGAGCTGATTAGACATCCTAGAACTTAGTCACAATGGTCAACCACTCAGCAGTGTGTGGGTCTCAGTCTCAGAGCCACCTTTAAAAACTCTGGTCTTCTCAGCATTTATTACCTTTATGGTCATATCGGTTTGCTAATGGCAGTGTTGTCCAGCTCGCCTGCCATTTCTTTTCTAATTATTCATCAAGAGTTGCTTGTGAAAATAGCAAAACCAGAATAGAGCCTGATCTTCTTTGCAGATGGTGAGAAGATAAATTATAGTTGCAGGGAACTGACCTCAGCTACAAAGTGTACCTTTCGATAAAATTTCAGGTTCAAGCACTTTCTTCAAGCGTGCTGTTTCTCAAATAGATTTGTTTGAATTCATTATTCACGTTCTTAAAAACGGCAATAATATTACCTAAAGATATTTCTGCAAGCTTTTTGTCCTGTGACAGTCACAGAAAACATAACAAAATAATTAAATGGGTCTATTTCAGGCTTTGAACAATGCATAATCTTGTTCAGCTGAAAACTCACTGGGAGAAGTGTTAAGTCTTAGATCCTGTTTGGTATAATTTGTTGAGCTATGAAATTCAATGGCAAACAGTGACTGACATTTCACTGAAAGTGCTGTCATTGAACTTGCCAGGGAATAACGCCACGGAACCTCCCCTGAATCCTCATAGAATTATACTAATAGGGGGAGCTTGATCCGTATTTTTTTCTTCCACATACGTATGCAGAACCTTGAAAAAAATTCATTTGGAGCAGATGATTAAGATAATTCTATTTGCTAGTAATATATGTATCTAGGACAGTCTCGATTTCAGCACTCGGATCAAGGGCTGAAAACGCAGCCCTTCCAATCTGACTCCTCAACAAATTGCTAATATATTTTGTTTTGCTCAGCAGCTATTTCCTGGTTCCTCCTTTTCCTCATTTCCTCCTCCATCTGTATTCATTAGAGTTTAAAAGGAACATCCTGTATATAACTAAGGGAGGTGGAAGCCGAAGATGTGCCTTTTTTTTTTTTTTTTGGAGAAGGAAGAGAAAAGAATACAATTCTATATTAAAATATATCCCTATTTTTGCATGACGATATATATACATTACATATATATATGCTAGATGTTAATGTGAATTTAACCTTATACTGCAGCTTACAAAGCTTATTGCCCAGTTTTTAAAAGTTCCATTTCTTCCTGTGCAATCACAATGCTGTCTGTCAGTTTTTCTTTCTTTCTTTCTTTCTTTCTTTTTTTTTGACATTATAAGTCAGAAAATAATTACTGCTCTAAGGACAGAGGAAAGAAATCAGATTTTTCTTAATGTTGGTAGGCATGCACATTATTTGAAAAGGAGGTAAAGGGGGAAAGTCTCAGCAAAGAAAATTTACTGTAATAAGGAAGAGAGAGAAAGAAGGAAGAGGAGAGAGAAGAAGAGAGAGCATGCGAGAAAGAGAGAGAGACAGAGAGACAGGAAGGAGAGGGAGGGAGAGAGAAACAGAGAGAGACAGAGGGAAGAGACGAAGAGAGGAAGGAGAGGGAGAGAGAGAGACAAGAAGGAGAGGGAGAGAGAGGGGGACAGAGAGAGACAGAGAAAAAGAGAGAAAGAGAGGAAGGAGAGGGAGAGAGACAGAGACAGAGAGAGAGAGGGAAAGAGAGGAAGGAGAGGGAGAGACAGAGAGAAAGAGAGGAAGGAGAGGGAGAGACAGAGAGAGACAGGAAGGAGAGGGAGAGAGAAAGGGACAGAGAGAGACAGAGAAAAAGAGAGAAAGAGAGGAAGGAGAGGGAGAGAGACAGAGACAGAGAGAGACAGAGGGAAAGAGAGGAAGGAGAGGGAGAGACGGAGAGAAAGAGAGGAAGGAGAGGAAGGGAGAGACACACACAGAGGGACAGAGAGATAGAGCAAAAAAGAGAGAAGACAGAGAGAAAGAGACGAGGGAGAGAGAGAGACAGAGAGAGACACAGAGAAAGAGAAACAGAGAGAGAGAGAGAGAGAAGACAGAGAGAGAGGCGGGGGAGAGAGAGACAGAGAGACACAGAGAAAGAAAAACAGAGAGAGACAGAGAGAGTGATAGAGAAAGAGAGAGGAGGGGGAGAGAGAGAGACAGAGGAAGAGACAGAGAAAGAGAGAAGAGGGAGAGAGAGAGACAGAGACACACAGAGAGAGAATCAGAGAGAAAGAGAGAGTTAGAGAGAGAGACAGGGAGACACAGAGTAAGGGAGGGAGAGAGGGAGAGAAGGCTTCAGGTTTTTGCACATTAATATGGATCAACAGTAAGAGAACCAAGATCTGTTGGGTGTCACGGGGCTCCTCTCTGTCTCTTCCCGGACCTTTCACACAACTGAGGTGGTTGTTGGCTTGTTTAAGAAAAGTTAGAAGGAGACATTGAAAGGACTCCCACGCCACTCACAAGTTTTTAAGGCTTATTTATACTCCACACTGTGATGACAACAGAACTTTAGGCTTCCCTTGGGACTCACTGATATTCAGTGTAAATCTTATAACTGCTACACCATCTAATTCCCCCTCCATCCTTCACGCTAATCTTTCTGGGATGCTCTTCATATTAGAAAAAAGATTCGATTCTTTCAGAGACATGGCATTCATGATAATGCTCTTATTTAGTGCAAAAAAAAAATGACATATAGGATTTTCCCCCAAACACGTGGGATTTTATATCAGTAGGAATTTTACGTGCTCCTACCTTGTTTTGGGTTAGAACCCTCAAGGGAAGAAATATTCGGCCATATCCTATTAAACTTTGGAGGAGCTGCATGCATCAGGAAAAATCAGGGTATGTTATTTTCAGCTATCATGTCATTTGGTCTAAACAGAAAATTATATGGACAAAGACACAAACCACACATCTGCTCTTTAACTTGGCTGTGATGCAAACAAAACATGACTCCACACCGAACAAGAGCAAGCAATTGATGATTCCCAAAACATTGAATGCACATTAAATATATAGCTACTTCCCTAACCGAGCCACACATTTACTTTTGAAATAAGGTAGAATCTTTTTGCACAAAAAATCAAATAGGGACGTCAGCTATCCAAACCATTATGGAAAGCTGGTGCCTGTAACTAGAAGATAACACTAAAGAAATAATGTCTCACTTGAGGATTCCATTCTCTTCAATTTATATTTACAGATATGAACTGGCTGCATTCGTCTTTCCTGAGAGATTCTTTGGGGGTACGCTTTAAGTGTGAGCCATTATCTCTGAAAAGATGTGGATCTATTTCCTAGTTTTATATGTGCAATTTCTCAGAGAGGGAAAGAGGGATTGCTGGTCGTTCTGGCTTACACAGAATAGTGGAAGGTGCTTCCAAAGGTGCCTGAGGTTTGTATGGATGGGTGTGTATATGTTTTCATGATGCTTAAGACGTCTTTCTAGAGTTATGGTTTCTAATCCTGAAATAATCAAAAGCATTCATTTTCAGAATTGATATCATTTCTCTCTTGGATCTACAAATAAAACAAAACAAAACAAAACAAAACAAACCTATGGAAGGCTGGAGAATAGCCAGGCTTAGGATTTGATGCTTTAAAATTATTTTCGTTAAGGTACATGGGCCATGACCGTGAAAGCAGCTATTTCGTCGAGTTCAGCTCAAACCCCATCTCTTGTCTTGGCCTTTGGGACCACTCAAGTCTACCAGGTCGGTTCTTGCCCCTGAACTCCTGTAGCACGTTACCTCTGGTGTTCTTAATTTCTCTCCCTCTGATATGTGGACAGGTGGAAGTTTTAATATTGCCAGTTAAAATTTTATAGGTCTATCTCTCTTCTTCCTAATTAGGTTGGATCTCTTTGAGGAAGGGCAAAACCTTGCAAAGGGCTTCCGTAAATATCTGATAATTGAGAAATTGATGTCAAGTGGATTGGCTGCTGTAAACAGGTATTATCAGATTGTTTCTTCCATAATTAGATTACAGCACATAACATTCTTGCAAGACATGGGACTTTCGTGATAATTTCTGTTTTTAAATATTTGTTAGAAAAACTGACCTCATAGACCTAACAGAGATGTTGCTGTTTCTCTCTGCTGTAATACGTATGCACAAAAGCAAAGGAAATCTCAATATTGATATAACTATATCAAAATTTATGAATGAAAAAAGAACGCAGTAGGCTTCTACAACGGTATCCAGGTGTTACTAAACAAATAAATATTTGGTAACACGTAGGCAAAATATGCAAATTATTGACTGAATGTAGGTTTTCACTTAAGCATTTTAATGAGGGGTAGATGTCCAATTAATAGAACAGGCGTACTTGATCTGTGATGATCAGCTTTGAAAAACTATAAATTTGCATTTGGAGGAATTAATATCTGTATTCCTAGACTTGTTTATTTAAAAAGATTCCAAATTTTTGGTATGGTTATACTTTAAAATATACTTGCATGTATTCTCAGCATCAAATTAAGACAATCTTAGTTTGGTGAATAATAGTTCTCTCCATCTTTTTCTGTTGTAGATCATGAGTGGGGGTGGGATGTTTGTAAGTTTCATGTTAAGTATTTAGTGATTTGTTTTGTCTGAAGACATGAAAGCAATAACATGATTTATTATTTTGTCATTAACCTTTGCCAGGAAATTTAAGCAATGTAAATATTTTACATAAAATCAATTTGGAAATGAGTTCTGAAAATTACCTGCATAAATTAAACTTTAGTCCATATTCCAATATATTAAATACATGTTTATTCCCATATTTTAGTCTAGCTTATTTCTTAGTGTTTTATGATTTTTTCCCCCAGGATGCTGGGGTTTCGGTTTAAGGATATTCTTATAGGTATTAAAATATTAATGTAGGTCATTCTAGTTTTGAATTGCTAAGACTACTTGACCTGTATGGACTTCTCAAGATAGGCACCTCAGTAACAATCTGTTCCCTAACTAGAACACAATTTTCTCCTGTATTCAGATACAGGAGATACAGCTATCCTGAAACAGTTTCTTGGGCAGAAAAAGCCCTTATTTTTGCCTGGGAATATAATCAGACATTTTTTCAAATAATTTTTATTATGTAGGATTTCTTAACTTTCCTGTACAATTAAAACTCAGAACCTACACCAGTCATCATGTGGAAATCCTGATCTAATCTATACATGTCTCTGATGGCTCAGAATTTTATGTTCTGTGTGTTTTTTTTTAGGACAAAAAATGTCTTGAAAAAATGACTATTAATATTTGTATCTCCAAACTCCTATAGTGGGTTACTCTCTGCACTTACATATTTTAATAATTGGCCATCATGAGATTTTTAATTTAATATTTCACATTAATTAAAAGAAATTTTTTTATAATTACAAGGCCAAGTAAGAAAACAAAATTAGCCAATTACTCTCAGATTACTATTTTAACTCTGAGATCTTGATGTGTAGTAAATATTCAACAAATGTTACTAAGAAATGTTTAATTCCCAGAAGTAATTTAGGCACATTGGAAACGATATTAATAGTATAACTGAGGCGGATTCTATCTTATCATATCCAATTCTAATGAAAGTCTTTGCATAATATGAAGCTTCTGAAAATTCTTAGCCAGTGGGGCCCTTGTTTCAAGTAATTATGAATTGGAAACAGAAAAAAAAAGAAGTATGTCAAAAGTATTTGTATTGCCTCTTTGGGTGAACTGTTGCAAAATTTATTAATTTCCTTATTTTCACAGATGAACTAGGGAGAATCTTTGGGTCAACATGAAGGTCTCAGAGTGGTAGTTAACTACAGACCAAGGGACCTGGAGTCAGAAGGGAAGTCTGGTCCCAGCTCTGCCCGGGAGGAGTGGTCTGGCTGTTAATTTCTCTGGATTCCTGTTTCCTTCTATAAGATATAGATACTGGATAACAGATCTTTATGGTTATTCTCAGCTGTCAAGTTCTATCATTACGGGTTCTTTTTCATGGCCTGGCAGCATCACAGTCAAGTTCAGGGAAATATGAAGCCTGTTAGATGAGGCCCTTTGGGGAATCTGGGGGATCAAGAGTTCCCTGAAAGATGGGGAAATTATTGTTGTGTTCTTTGACTATGGATCTTTCAATTGCTTCAGTGAAACCCAAATTGAAGTTGAGAAATTATTATCAAAGTGAGCGGAGGGATCACCACGTGCTCATAGGTGGCTAATCATTTAGGGACACTCTTTCATAAAAATCACTTCTTCTGAAGGGCCCTGGTTCCACACATGTGGAATTTGCCTTGACTAGACTCCAAAGACTGTGTATGGTATGGAGACTACAGTCACATACCCCACAATTTCTTCCTTTAAAAATAAAGAAATTATCTGACATGCCCATCAGAAGCTATTTTGAATTTTCAAGTTACATCTATGGGAAGCTGAGGAAATATCTATTTAGGTGGGATTTATTTAAGATACAGCGTATAAGATAGTTTAGATACGGAAATGGAGGTCAGGCTGGGTTGGAATCCCAATTCTACCACTTGGACAATTCTACCACCTAACCAATTATGCTAACTCGTTGTTGTCAAGACTGAATGAGCTAATATTTGCTTGGCACTATTGTGAGCATTTAATAAATATTCGCACATTCTATGTGTGGTTGCTATTGTAATAAAAATCAGAGTACTGTGGTATAAACCGTGGTTAGTGACTTAAAGTAGGGAAAATAATGTGCTCCCCCTATTTTTTTCTTGCAATGTTAGTTGTTTCCAAAGCAAGTGATTCTGATGAGTAAACACACTCGCTTCAGATATAGCTTACTTTTGCAAATAATCCAGTTCTGGGACTTATATTAATTATTAGTGTCCAGAAAGCAACAGAAATTATTTTATAACACTGTAGGCAATATTCTATTTTTAAATCTTAAAAGACATAGAATTATTAATTTCCAGTTTTCTTTTGGTTTGGAAGCACATCAGCTTAGAATATGAATCAAATATGTAGTTTTCCCAATTTTTTTTAAGAGTTCCCCAAACCTATTACATAGCAATGGAAATCTATGGAATGAGTAAAAGTGGATTCAGTTATAAAAAATGAGGCTCTGGGATAAAAGTAGTTTTCTGTTCTGTGCCCCAGGGAACACTATCTGAGCTGTGAGTTGGAGACAACTCCATCAGCATTGCCAACCCTGGCCACCCAGTGCTGAGGCCATAGGGAATCATATGGAGAACCAAACCTGAAGCAGAGAGCTAAAGACTTTGTATTTACACCAAGAAAGCTATGGAGCTAGGGTCACTTTAGAATACCAAGTTGTCTTCTGTGACACAGGGTGTTCACCAAGCACGAACTGCAGGCAGCTTTCAAGTCACTTTGTGGGCACTGTTTAAGGATGGAGTACAAGGTGACCATGCTTTCCCATCAAAAGGCAAGTTGACTGACTTTATTCTCATATAGTCTACTGTGTACCATCTCATACCTCAGTTATTTAACAAATGAGGAGGTGAAATCTAATGTCACAGCAGAACGGGAAAGAGTTGTCATTTGGAAATTGGACATGGAGCTGTGGTCCTGCCTCAGCTATTGTCCAGATGCTTTAAACACATTTATTGAAGGCTTAGATGCCTTATCTGTAAAATGAGGATGTTGGATGAGTTGTGATGCAAGTTTCCAAACAACGTGATTTTCTTGCGTTTACGTGATTTTTTGAAGCTAAAATATGGCACCTTGTGAGAAACAGGGTGTTACCACGCTATGGAGGGCCATTGCTGAGAGCACGTGAGGGAGCCCTCATTACATAGCCTTCTTCTGGGGCATATGAAAAGAACATCAGGTGGAGAAAAAAAATCACAAGATCCTTTTGGGTTTATGCAGTCACTGCTGTTGTCCCTCAGGAAATAGGGAAATAGCATTATTAATGCCAAGAACGGAATCTACAGGAAGCTCTAAAGCTTTCCGGGAGAAAACCCCAGAGCCTCAGAGGTAATCTTACCATCGTCACAGCTAGCTGCCTACTCTGAGAAACACATTATTAAACCGGTGGGGAAGGTACAGTTTAATGTGACAGTGACAGGACTCCTCTTCTGATGGCACACAGAATTGTTTTGCTATCAGCAATTATCTCAATAAAGAAAAAATTCGGTCTGTCGTTGCAAAATAAGTATAAGCATATTTCACAATTTGCTAATTTCATGAACTGTTTCATGTTCTACAACACACACGATATCTACATGCTTCTCGTCTACCTCAATGTATATTTCCTCAAGAGAAATGGATTAATTCAAGACTCAACTGGTTTCTAAGGCACAGTGTCATGGATTGGAAAGAGCTGTGGGTATAAGTTAATAAATCTAGAACTTTTCTCATCTCTTGGTATGATGTTATGAGCATAGCCCTTGGAGTCAGATAGGCATCCCTGCCTATGTTAAATGGGGCAAGTCACATGGCCACTCTGAGCCTCAGACCCACCATTTGTAAAATAGAAGTGTAGACACAGGGGAACGTCTCCCTACCATTTCAAGCAAAAAGCTCTGCCTGACTTTTCGCAGGCAGTGGAGTGGCTAGGTGGACAACTGTCCAAGAAGACTTCACTTGATCCCTACACCTATGAAGTGACCATTATTGTGTGAGGATTCACAATGAACATGTTTGAAGTTTTATCATGTGACCTTTCGGAGATACGGACAAATCTTTGTTGAAGCTAGGAATTTACTAACCCCGCAGAGATGACTAACAAAGGCAGAGATATCAGCTCACACTTAAAGAGTGCTTTGGCATTCTAAATTTACCTGGGGAAAGGGTAATGCATAATGCATTAATTTGCTCAAGGTGGGCAACTATTGTCCATAAAGATTGGTAAAAATCTTATTTTTGTTTTTTTTCTTTTATTGAATAGGAGATCCTTTCCCTTTCCTCCATTGGAATATTTGATTTTTAAATTCAGGATTAAAGAGGCAGCTATGTCCTAATGCTCATTCAACTTTAGGATAACCACATGCTTTCATGAATGTGAAATGCTAGTTACACACATATGAAATGGTTCTGTGATAAGGATACGGGGTATGCAACATAACCATGCCCAGGGCATTTCACCTGGGACCTTAGCTTTCCTTCTAGAACATCAGCAAACAGCTCAAAATCCAAGTAGCACACCATGCAATTTGCCATGTTGCTACACTAGCCTGATAATTTTTCTTTCCCTCATTATATAAAACCTAATTAGTTAAAGGGCAATTCAAATGAAAGTTTTATTTGGGGGATTTAGAAGTATTAAAGCAAAGGGGAAAAAAATCCCCAAACAAACACTGGAGCTCTCTGGATAGCATGAACATGATTATTAATAACCCTTGGGTGGCAAAATGATTAACCTTGTTATTTTCCTCACGATCCAGGTTTCTACAATAAATTGGTACTGCACAAAAATATTTGGATGCTGTCTGGAAAACAACTTTTACAAGGTCTCCAACCGGCTTCCAATGTTTTCAAGTATGAAAACATCGCTAGGCTTTCACAACAGGCTGATGGATCCCTGCAGGTAACATTTCTCTTGTTTAAAAGTCCTGCCAATTAAATCAAATTAGAGATGAATTTTTACCTCTGTGATGAAGGAAATGCTCATTATAAGAGAAAACAAGAAAATGGGATATTTCCCTTGAGTGAAATGTTGTTTTAAATTGGATAAGTTGGGAGTTAGGGACAGGGATGGCCAAACACCTCCATCAATATTCTAAAACACCTCCTTCTAAACCGTCATGCCAGTCATTTGAAAGTAATTTAAGGAAACAATCTATAGCCAGCGTAACAAAATGTTTGCATCTCTCTTTTCTTTTGATGGTATTCTAAGCAATATTTCTATGTATTTAAAAACTCCAAGGTTTTTGAAGGTATCTTTCTTGATGTCATCTCTTGTTTGGGGGCCACCTTTTAACCTCTAAGCGGTCTGTCTTCTGCTTTTGTAGGAAGTGATAAACACCCACGCAGATCTATTTGCACATTAGGACAGTCCTTGCTGGTCTAGTTATGCTCTTTATATGTGTGATATACTGTTTTACATAATTTGTGAAATTATTTGCTTTCCGGGACCAGAGATCAGTCATATATGTTAGAAGGTAATGACCAGTTTATCGACTTTAACAAAAAACGCCCACACCAAGTCGACTGTTAATTTGGCTCATCACCATCGACAAATGTTCCCTTGAACAAAATCGTGACTGTTTCCTTGTAACTGCATCATACATTTGATGAAATAATGGAATCGGAATGAATTCCTACCACATCAGATAAAGTAAAATCATAGATCATAAGGCTCAAATGGCTACAGATTTATTTTGGGATTCATTAATTGCTGACAGTACCACCAGCATTTTCTCAGCCATGGCCAAAGCACATCAAAATGACGAATTTTTAACTTGAGTACCCTTGGGATGACTGGGAAACCTCTTTCTGTATAGATAGACAACAGCAGCTACAAATGACCTTAATGGAAAATTTGTTTCAACAACGTTTTTAGCAGATGATCAGAAAGGATGAGCACAGTGTACAAGCATTTGAACCTCAGTACAGGCATGGACATTTGGAGATCTCTCCTGAAATCGATTAGGGCTCCAAAATCTTTAGTCACTACCTATATAGCATGTGTACGTAAACTTATGGTCACATACGTCAATAATTTATATTGGTGGTATACATTATTCTCCTTGAGATAATGCATTGATGATCAGAATCTCATCGGTGTTACATCTGCTATAATGGTATCTTCCTATATAGTCATGGAATTATATTCATTCATTCCTTCTTTGGGGTAATGGAAGAAGCCCCGGCAAACACCCAAACTTAGTTAAAAATCCAAGCAGCCTCTTCTTTGATGGATTGCACCTTGAAAACCCCATTCCTCTGCCCTCTAGAACAGGCAGTGAGTCCTCTGCGTGTGAATTCTTGCCCCTTGGAGAGGAGAGGAATCCACCGGAGCACACAACAAGCACCTTTTAAGTCCACAAAGAAGGAAATTGTGAATGCCATTAAAGCAGTCTAGGAGATACAACCACGCTGGATGGTTTTATTGTAAATCCCTTTACCTTAAAAGCCATGCAGTAGGTAAGCTAGTCTCGGGTGATGTTGGGTGACCCCTGGAAGCTCTTACTCCTGCTTGCTGGAAATCTGAGAAAACGCCCTTTGCACTCCAAGCAGAATAGCCAGAGGCAGACTAGAGATAAGTTACAAGCTCTCGCTTTTAGTCAGAGGGGTTTTGTTAGGTATTAGAAGTTAAATTTTCCTAGGTTCCTGATCATAGAGGTTGATACATTTTCCAAAGGCACAACAAAGCATCCTTTCAGGTCACCACTGATTTGAAAATAAAACAAAGCCAAAACAAGCCAGAATTTCCTGATTCGGTGTGTAAAAGGTCAACATCTGCTGATGCTCAGAGATGGGGGATGTGGCGGAGGCGGCTGGATGGGATGTGGGGTGAGCAGGACAGTCAGAGGGTCCATGCAACACACGACGGACACTCCCAACAGAAAGACACCCCAGCGCCAAAGAACTACTTTTCCATCCATCCATTTCTGAAACTTGTGACGGGCCAGACCACTAGAGCAGGCTCAATAACTTGTCTCGGCTTCCCTGCCTTTGGTTCCCGGTTGCTCTAAAACGCAGGTGCAAATGCGGTTGTCAAGGCCTGAAAGGAGCACCTCGTGGCGTGTGTACTCTGATAGGCCAATGCCAAGGCGGGAACGAAAGCAGAAAAATCAGACTATTCGAGCTCAGCGTTCCCATCTGCAAGTGTGTATCACTGATAATGTTTCAACAAGACGCTGTAGCACCAGGCTGGGATCTAAATGGACGTGAACACTGTTTCTACGTGCAGAGTAGCAGATGTTCACGGCACTGACCACATCGAGTTGTTAACAATCGGCATCCAGGCCTATTCCCCAGCTTAAGTCAACTGGGTGGATTTATACATTGAAGGACCTGACTGTGCATTTATAAGAAGTAGGAAGTTGTTTTATCCGAATTATCGGAATACCGCGTTTTAGATGGATGCTGGGTATCGTAATTCTTCAACTGCTGCTATTTATACTGCGATCACCCTGCTTGGCACAGCACTACCGTGCGAGCCTGTGAGGGATGACACCACAGTGAAAACGCCTCCCTTACAGTGCATTATCTTGGCTTCCTCGGGACTTTATTTCGAATCAGTTATTCAGCTTTTGTTACCAGGTTTTAGCCATCGGAGATAAAGGGTACAATATATAAAAACATGCACAATTCTGTTCTGAAAAGATACTTTCTGCCGAGCATTTCAGGGTTGGTGCGAGGGTATCATTGCTCTGCGTGCACAGGGACAGACAGCCTGGTTCTCCCACTGAGGCTGGGAGAACATTCTTTGAGGTGAGATGGAGACGTGTTCCTCAGAGGCTTGGAGGGGGATTTCTCTTTAATTGCTTCGATTTCTAGCAGGATCTTCTAGCACTCTGAATCCTAAATTCTGCATGTATTTTTTTATACCCCTTCTCTACCAAACTTAAACCTTAGTAGTCAAGGAGACACGACTCATGGTAATTTGGGAGGGTGAAAGGGAGGTACTGGTTCTCTTTCCCCTTTATCCCTCCAGAGACACGCGTGCTCACAAACCTGCCTCTTTCAGGCCTTTACAAAGTCTAGCGCTTAATACATTCACAAAATTCGTTTTCCCCAATCTCCTAGCCTTTCCCTTGAATTCTGATGAATATGCCCAAGGCGTTCATTCTCTGCTTTTCTAAATTACACTGGAAATCCACATCCAGTCCTAGGGAGAGAGAGAGTCCAATTTGTTTGTCGGTTACTAAGGATGGGTAAATAGGACTATTTGTATTTTTGCTAAATAGGTTACGGTTATCTAAGTAATTGCACCTCTGTCCCGGTGGCCTTCATTGGTCAAAAGGAGTCAGGAAAACATTGGCAGTGCCACCTCCACAGGAGTCTTAGGCATAAATAGCTACTTTATCTGTGCCTGTAGCATTATCTGGGCAGAAAATTAACACAAAAATGCAAGTCACAAAGAAAGCCCCCTATGACACCAGAAATGGACACTGGGAAAATAGCTCTGAGGAGCTGAGCCACAAAGCGAAGCTAGCCTACACTGGGTTTGGTGAGTGTTTTACTTACTACCGATACTGGAGATACTGGGGATACCTGGAGGGAAAGAAAACAATAAAGACAGGCTGTTAGCTGTGGGTTAGCACCCGGCATCTTCAGCATCATCTACAAATCTGAGTCATTTGACATTACTTAACACTCACGCCACTAGGAAATGGAAACAGAAAACACTCCGAATATCCAGCATGTATGGATTCAGTTTAGAAACCATTTTTCTTTCATTCTAGAACTCCTGGGCTCATCGGAGTTGAGAAGTTAACGCTTGATTTCAACAGCTGGTTCAAGAAAGCCTTGTGACGGCACCCATTTCATGCTTGCATGTGAAGTTAACATTTGCATGTGGTTCAAAACAGATATTGAGCTAGGCTTACATTCCGGGCAGAGAGTACCAAATAGACACCGTGTGGACCTCTCAAAACATACCCACACATGCAGCAGATCTTTTTAAACGTGTTGGGAAGCATGTGTGAGCTGTATTATCCGGCACTTTCTTTGATTAATTTCACAGCACCATCCTTTTTATTCCTCTTTTACTTGTCAGATATGTGGATTAAACTCCATAATAGGAACTAATTGAGCAGAATCATTCAAGAATACATTAGGTTGTTCACATCGATCATGGACAGCATTGATTTTTCAGCTTGCATTTTAATTCATAACTTGCTCTAAGGCAGTGGGACCATTTCAAAATGTGGCTGGACTTGGTGGAAATGTGAACCTGAATTTAGTCTGTACCCAGATTAAAGCTCCTAACCAAGCAATCATGGGTTGTGACCAAGGGCAGAGGCTCATGAGCTGGGATGTCTGGGTTTGCAGCTTGAGTTTAACTCCTAAGTTTCACTGATTGTGTGACCTTGGGGCCTCAGAGGCTCAGTTTCCTACCTCATGGGGTTGTTGAGAGGAGTTTGTAAACCGTAGAGTTAAAGCTCTCAGAACATTGGGTGACGGGTAGTATGTGCTGTATCTATCTTTGCTATAATGAGTTTTACTGGTGTAGCTGCCTCGTAAAGCAGCACCAGAGATTTAGACTCTTGCTAATTAAAAACCAGAGATTTATACTCTTGTCCCTAGATGAGGGTAGCACCGTGAGTGGGAGCCTGAGATGGGAATCCGGTAGACCTGAGTGGAGAGTTTTGCTTGGTTACTGAAGAGTTGGGTGATTTTAGGCAAGTCCCCCAGCTTCTGTGTATCTGCTTCCTCATCTGAAAAGGGACTGATAATATCTCCTACATAGGGCTGCTGCGGGGATTGAATGAGATAATCCATAAAAATGTCTAGCACATGGTATGCAGCCAATAATTGATAGCTTTTAATGAGCTGTTCAGACTTGTCCTCCACATCGCTGAGCTGTAAGTAAAAGGTGGCAACTGTTTCTAAGCTTCTATTTTAGTATTTATCTTTCAACAACTGCCCTCTGCTTACGTTAACTAGTCATTGTACCTTACTCAAAGATTTCTAGCCTTGTGTTCTCCAAAGCCGAGAGCTATTTTCCTACTTCTTAGTGAGGAGAAGAGAATGAAGAAATAAGGTTTGCTATGATTTTTTTTTAAAAACAGGATAGGTGTGTCCATTAATGCAGTCGTGGGGTACAATGTGCTGGTTTTATGATTTAATTAAAAAACAAGATAGGATGAAATTTTATTTTCAGGTGTTAGGTGTATTAAAAATGTCTTGATGTTAAATGCTCAGCATTTACAGTGCTTCCTCTTAATTACTGAGCACGGGTCAACCCCACGTGGAAACCTAAGTTTCTATTTCCACGTTTTAACTCTATCCGATGAACTGACTTTCCAGCCGAATGCAATTTTCGCAAAGGCCTGCTGAATTTCTGACCTGCCACTTAGGTAGAGTATCTTTGCCACAGCATGACAGTGACTTGGTACCGAATCTTTCTTATTATTTTTTTCTTTTGCAAATCCCCTGTTGAGTGAGGGACGATGGCAGCATCATAATTTTAGTATCAATGGCAGAAGCTCCAAATTTCCCCAGGATTGAAAATCCTGCTCCATTGCAAAGAACTGCTTGCCCGTTGTAATCCATCAAAGAGAATGGAAGTTAGGATGGCAGGAGGAGACTTTTCATGTGTTTCCAAACTTACACAGAGTTAGAGGGCCATGCATAATGCAAGGCAAAGTTCACCGGGTGTTTGCTAGACACGATGGAGAGCAAGCCCGCAAGACTGTTTGATGCAGTACGTAGTGTAGCTGAATTCTTCAGAAAGATGCAGAAATTTCTCCCATCCTTTGGGGATACCAGTGCAAGGGAACAATGTTCACGCTGAGTACACAAACCTCGCCAGGCAAGGCTATTATGAGATTCTGTTTTTCTCATGAAGATGTTTCCTATTACCTAACAGTGTGTGCTTAAAATGCAGATTTTTCCTGATTTTGTGGCTTACCATTTTTTGAGGTGCTGCCAGATGAATCACTTTCGATTCCACTGCTGCAGAATGGGAATTGCTTAGAAAAGATTTTTAAACTGCTCATTTGAATAGAGATTTTTGACTTTGAAAATATCTGAACACCAAGGGATGTCTGGCAGTGTATTTTCACGTGATTCTTTTTTCTTAAGGCTTCTTGTTATCATGTCCAACTACCTTGTTTGGGGGTCTCTTCCAGATGATTACATAAATTAGCAAACTCACCCCCATTCTTTAAAAAGGCTACAGGTAAGCCCAAAGAAATCCTTCAAACACTCAAGGAAATAAGGCGGGAAGCCTCAGAAATGAATTGCAACTATTCAGTTCACAAAAGGTGAGGTGACTTGGGGGTCTGGGAGAAATGAATGAATGAATTCAATTCCATTTTCCAACAGCTGCCGTGCCCAGAAGCCACGGTAATGAGAGTCAGATTGGACTCCGAAAAAAAATGTCTAGGCAATGTTTGCCGTTTTGAAACATTCCCTGGGAGGGAGCAACTATGATGTAAAGAATATTTTTACCTTTGAAACTGAGCTGGGAAGTTATTTCTTCCCTTCATTCCCCAGGTCCCTGCTGGGGGTTAGCTCTTCTCTGCTTTGTGCAGGCCTCCACGATCAATTCATCAGCTTAGTTTTTAATTGTTTTTGTGTTTCCCTGACACGCCTGAAGGTTCAAACTCTTATGTCTGGGCTCTTTGTCAGTCTCTCCTGTCCGCCTCGGACAATGCCTGATAACAGAATTGCTCCATGAATATTGGAGCAAAAATATGTTACTTGTTTCCTCGTGACTGCCATTGTGAAAATACCACTTTTGGTCAACGTATCATTTTGTCTGCTATAAAGCATTCCCCTCTGAGATCTTTCTCAGAGCGGAGGATTGCTGAATATTAATTGTGTTTTTAATCCTCATTGTTAATAACATTAAATGCCATCTTCGAACACGTCCTCCTCTCTGATAGTAATGTACAAACCCCTCTCACTGCTCTGCCTTTCATGGAACTGAGAGGCTCAGAGCTCAGCTTGATGTTCAACTGCGGAGACTACTTAGCATTTAATGTTGGGCCTATTTTCTTTCTGTGCCTTTTCTCAGATTTTCCTTTTAAACTCCTATTTTGATATGCTTATTTGTATTTGTCTTTTCTCCTATCCCGCCCAGGGGAAGGTACAGATTTTGTAGAATGTGAAGTATGCCATGTATACAAATCTGAGAGGTCTCTTCATGACAAAGAATATAATAGGGTGGTGCCTGTGGCTCAAGGAGTAGGGCGCCAGCCCCGTATACCAGGTGCCGCAAGTTCAAGCCTGGCCCCACCCCCCCCCAAAAAAACTGCAAAACAACAAAAAAAAGAATATAATATTAAAATACAAAATTAGATATGAAATTGATTTTTTTTTTAATTTAGAAGGAGTCCAGCGAGGGACCCTGAAGTTTAATCTTCATTAGCTTAAATCTACCTCTGTACCAAGTTCAAAAATACTTGGGAAAGAAAAACAGATGTTTAGTAGATTCAAAGAAAAGGGAGGAAAGGAAGGAAGATACGAGGCAAGCGAACTCAGAAAGAGAGATAAAAAATTGAGAGCTGAAAGGGATTTAAGAAATAATCTTATTAAAGCATTTCATTTGACAGAAGGGGCATAAAGAGACACAAGTGCCGTGTCCAAGTCAATCCCTTTATAGGCAACAGTGGAGCCTGTGATTCCCTGTCCCTGTCTGAGACAGTGCGAAGCTGGTGCTGAGGAAATGAGCATGGGGATGCCTGAGCTTTACCAGGAGTTTCTGCAATATCCAGTTTACGTTTATAACAGTAACACTTCTCTGACTATAGAAATGCTGCTTCAGCCAGAGAGATGCGCCTGGAGTAAACCAAAGGCCGGTATGCCACCATGTGCTACTAAGATGAGAAGGGAGCTAGCCTTGTGGGTACTTGGAGATACTCTCTCTTTAACCAGCCTTCCCTGGCCCCCCGTTTATTTTCATGTTTGTTTTAAAGGTATTCTGCTACAATTAGAAGGGTAAGAACCTAGCAGAATTATTTAATGCAATAATGCAGTATTTTCTCCTTCTTTTAAAAAATTTTTTATTGACCACTGAAACCAAGTCAGCAGCAAAAGGGTTACATAGTTAAGCTTAAAGAATCAACGTGATGAAGATCTCAAAAATGAATACCTAGATCTTCAGAAGGAGATTAAGGCAGTGCTGAAAGCCATAACTCCTTCCAAGAATCAATGCAAGGTTCAGCAACTTTTCATCAGGAAGGAAGCAGAAGGGATAAGGATTTGGCATGCTTCAAATCAAGGGGAAAAAATATCACTGTTGTGATAGATGATTTGAAAATACCCATCGAGTAGGTGACTAGATCTTCTTATAGCCAGACAGAAGCCCCTGGGAGCCCTAACTCCAAAAGAACGTCTTTCAGCTGAAGAGGTAGGTAATGAGGGAGAAAACATTCCCCAGACTCATGGGTATTCCAGGGGCATTACTTCCACTGTCCTTCCAGCCTCAGCCCCTGGTTCAGCTGCGGTTGATGGGAGGTGTGGGGAGCTATCTCCTAGGAACTTGAAAGTGAGGGAAATAAGATTGCCTTCCCAGGAGTATGCTGTGAAATCATCAGAATGGTCCAAGCAGAGATAGCTAACGTCATGTTAGAGCAGCAGCAGGGCTAGAGCCTGAGCGTATGTGACAGACTTGACAAGAGGTGACATTAACCTGACTTTCTGTGTTAACGTAGCTGAGGAATAGAAGATCCAGCTGATCAAAACGTGGACGCCGTGAAAGGTGCACACTGAGACATCTGGTGGCTGTGCTGTCCCAGCATTGTCTCAGGAGGAAAGGGTGGTAACCTGTAAACTGCCAGACCTTCCGTGCCCTGTTGGCCCGAGGGAGGCTAACCTGGTGAATATGCACATGGCAGGAAGTTCCGGCCTGATGTCATTAACATTCAAGTCATCTAAATTTCCTGATCTCATGCTCATCAAGCAACCTTCTGATTATTATCTGGCTCTGCACATAGACTTAATTATAGGAAAGAGAATACACTGGTCATAAGGACTTGAATAATCTGAACACCGTAGCTGTTATTTCTTTTTTTTTTCTTTTTTTTTTTTTAGACAGAGCCTCAAGCTGTCCCCCCTGGGCAGAGTACCGTGGCATCTCAGCTCACAGCAACCTCCAACTCCTGGGCCCAAGCGAGTCTCCTGCCTCTGCCTCCCAAGTAGCTGGGACCACAGGCGCCCGCCACAATGCCCGGCCATTTTTTGGTTGCAGCCATCATTGTTGTTTTGGCGGGTCCGGGCTGGGGATTCGAACCCGCCACCCTAGGTGTACGTGGCTGGCGCCCTAGCCGGTTGAGCTATAGGTGCCCAGCCCGTAGCTGTTATTTCTATTGTGGATGAATAAACAGCTATTTGGCCACAATTATCTCCACACATAGCTGCCATCTCCAAGGGGAGAGTTTGCCGATCACATGGTCGATCTCAGTGCAAATACAATGACAAAGCAACTAAGTTCACTGCGGCTGACTGTGTGCCTCGTGCTGTACAAATGCCTGTGTGTTTTAATTCACTTAATTTTTATGACAACCCTATGGACTCAATAATCAGGCTGACTTTATAGATGGGAAAAACCCAAACCTATGGACTAACTTGCCCAAATTTCAGTTGAGAAGGAAATTTGAACTCAAAGGTCTGGGTTTGAGAGTTTGGGCCCAGAGCTACTACTCCATACTGTCTCTTGATTTAATGCAAGTCCTGCTCTCACCTCCAGTTCTCAAGTAAAGAAAAAAATTTGTGAAAATTGAATTTTTTTAATTTATTTTTTATTAGATCATAATTGTGTACATTAATTCTATCATAGGATACAGTGTGTTGCTTCCATATGCAGTTTGGAAAACTCTCATTATCCTATTAGGGTACATGTGAATTTTTTTTTTCAAAATACATCTGCAGTACAATCTAATGTGCTGCATGTGACAAAACTGGAATGCAACTGACATGAGGTTACAATTAATAGTCCTCCTCCCTCATCCCAGTTGGTGAGAATAATAATACATTTGTGGCAGAAATATTAAAATGTTGGATTAAGTGGTGAGGCCTAATAATTCTGCTATGAGTATTGTTGCATGTATGTGGATTGTATTATCTTCCAAAATCCTAAAAATGTTGAATTCTGAATCCAACCTGCTCCTGTGGCTTCAAATGAGGGACTGCAAACTGGTGACTATGCAGAAGCAGTTTGGTATTTTGGTTGTAGATCTTGGCCTACAAGCTTGGTCACACACTCAGGTCTTACTTGAGGAAGAATTTCTCTTGCTGGCCTAATAGAATTAGGATTCTAAGCCTAATAGTTAGAGCTTGACAGTGGTCAAGCCACCCAAGCAGTAAAGGCCACTTGGGAGGCCTGTGAAAACAAGCCAGGCAGCATGCCACCGCAGGGAGGTTGGAGGGGGCATTTGCATCAGTGAGTCTTCTTCCTATTGGACTTCCTCCAACATCTCAGATGGTCTCTCTCTGTAGGAGATAGCTCTGATGACCTGTGAAGGCTACCCCAGGATTATGAAAGGCCATATGCACATTAAAGGGGTATTAAGTCTACTTATCCACTTGCCAAAATAACTAATTCTACAAACACAAACAAAAGCCAAGAATAAAACATGGTCCTGCACCTAAATTGCTAATATTTTTGTTCTGTGATCAGACAGGCCTGAGTTTAAATCTTGGTCTATTGCACATTAGTTGCAGGGCCTTTGGAAGACTTAATCTTTCTGGGCCTATGTTTCCTTGTCGGCAAAATGGGGAGTGTAATAGCAAACAACTCACTGGGATGTTGTGAGGATTTAAGCCAATAAAGCCATAAATCTCCTTCATGAAATGTAAAAACCTCTAGTAAACTTAATAAATGGTAGCTGTCATTATCATTATAACTTTGGTTAAAGATAGTCAACTAATGACAAGTCCGTATGCATTGTCAAGATTCTGGAGAGAGGAGAGTAACTGATTTTGCACAGGAGAGTCTAGGTAGGCTTCACTGAGGGGTTGGTATTGAGGGGGAGTCTTGAAAAATGAGCAGAATTTCAACAGAGAGTGACAAGAAAGGTGCTTTGGGGAAAAGAAATGAATTTAGTATCTGACATCTTGACTTTGAGAGCTTTACAGACTGCTGAAAAAATCTGTCTAGATTCATTAGAAAGATTGAAGCCAGAATTGGTTGATTACCATTAAATCGATAATACTAAGAAGCAAAACCACAAGAATAGATTTGAATGTCAAGGAAAACACTGTAGATTGAGAACATAGGCAGGGGTGAAGAACATGCAGATTTAAAGGGGAAAGAAGAGGAGTTCTGAAAGGCAAGGAAACAAGAAGCCGAAATCTAGGAAGCAGGCAGGTTTGGAGAAGATGGACTTGTTCAGACAGATATGAAATTCGAGCCTAAATCTCCATGGAGAACAGAGATAGTCACTCAAGTGTAATACACATAATGCAACGTGTATGCCTTACAGTCAAGTTACACCTGCTTCAAATCCTCCCTCTCACTCTTCCTAGCTGTGCAAACCTTAAACAAGATACTTTTTCTTTGTAATCATAAGATTCTATGCATGTAAAATAAAAATAGTAGAATCTATCTTATAAGACTGTTGTGAGTTTAGAATGAACTAATATATATAAAGCACTTAGGAAACTGTCTGGATAATGACACCCAGATGTGTATACCTGGGAAAACATAAATGGGTCAATGCAAATTGAATAGCAGAGAAAATAACAGAACAGTCATCAAATTACTTTCTGTCACTCAGAGGAGGCCTAGATATTGTGTGGACGATTCAAGTTGGATTTCTGAACAAACAAATAATGTCACAGCTAGTAGGTAAGAGAAAAATAAAGGACTGAATACAGTTGAACTAGTTGGGTTTCCTATCTGTCTCCATGACTTTTGTATGACTAGACTGCAAGAAATGTTTAGACCAGCCTGTCCCCACCAAAAGTGTTTTATAGAAAGTTATTAAGCGTTCTATGAAATAAGTAAGACTTGTAAACATTGGGTAAGATAGGTTACTTACTGTAGGCCTTCTCAAATGTTTTTAATAACATCACGTGGCTATCTAAGAATCAGTATGGCATATAGCATTTTCCAAACATATTCAAACATAGAATTCTTTCAAGGTTAGTAGAACAGAGTTTGAGATGCAGATGTGTGGATATTATTTTATCTCGGCTGGAGTTATGATTCCTACAGAGTGTTCACTAAGGTCTTAGTATTGATATGTGGAAAAACAATATGTGTTATTCTGTAGGGATCAGAGTTTACAGAGTGTTACTTAATACTTTTATTAATGAGCCAGACCATGGGGGAGTCAAGAGAGCCACAATTAAGCGCAAAGTTGGACAGAGTTGCTGTTACTTAGAAGGCAGGCATGAAATCCAAAGGACATTCAAAATAGAACTCTATCAAAAATAGAACGAAGATCGACAGAAGAAGAAAGATGTCTTTTCTACAAAACATAAGCTTTGTAAGAAAAAAAGATTTCGGACACAAATGCATTGGCTTTAAAAGACCAAGAAAAACACACTGACTCTTGAATAAAAGCATGTGAATAAAAATATCACAAAAGTGATTACGTTAGCCTCTACCAAGTATATTGTAACAAAAAAAAGCCCGGGGAAACGTGGTGCATCTTGAAGACGGAGAGTTGGCCCTCTGTGCCCTTCTTTCTTGGATGTGCGTACTTCATCTGGAAGTGGCCTTGAGGTGCTCTGGATGCAGGTCCTCCAAAGCCTGATGACTCCCAGCAAGGTCCCATCCAGGGTGTCCCCGCGTGGTGGATAGAGTGTCTTCAGAGGAAGATGAAATAATTTCCTGTTATAATGAAGGCCTCCTGTTCTCTTGTTCAAACTTGGGATGGGCAGAAACTGATCATCCTATTCAAAAAATATCCTGGCAGCTTGAGAATCTGCTAAACGCAGTGATTATCCAACATGAGGGGCATTTCTCAGCTACTGAGGGGTAGATGGAGAAGGACCAGAGGCTGCAGATCCTCCTATTCTACTCAGCAGGTTGGGTATTTTTACATTAGGGTATGATAGATCCTCAATGTCACTCTTGGATAACTGACTTCTTTTTCAATTTCAGATTAATATGAGGGGACAAATGTTCAGGTAACACTGTTTTTGTTTGTAAGGTCAAGTTCATTTGTAGTTGAGCCCTTCACCCAGGGGGCCTGCTGAACACCCTGACATTGTGCACATTAGGTGAGATCCCACCAGTCACCCTTCCTCCTCCCTTTCCCCTCTCCCTCCTATTGAGTGAGGGAATAGTGAGTATATTCTATTCTTACTAGACTATACTTGTGTTTATCTTGTGTGTGGACATATAGTTATTTATATATTGGTTTCATATTAGTATTGACTATACTAGGTACTTACTTTTCCATTTTTGTGATGCTTTTTACTAAGAAGAATGTGTTTCAACTCCACCTAGGTAAACATAAAAGATGTAAAGTCTCCTTCCGATAATTAACTTTTAATGTACTAACTAGAGTCCTGTGAGTGAGTGTGTGTGTGCATGTATTTCTTTGTGTAAGGAAAAGTCAATAGGAAATAAGAATTATAAAAGTGCTGAAAGTGTGTGCTTGGCTCGAAACACCACCCCAGTGAATGGGAGGACTTCCAGGGAAGGCAAGCAGATAGGAGACATGAAAAAATCATCATATGAAAAATAAAGTTGCTGATGGTTAACTTGGAGAAGAAATAAAACTGGGGCCTATATGGATCTTTTACTACTTAAAAAGAAAAAAAAATGGTTAGAAATTAGGAGACACTCCACATTCAGGTTAAGAAATGTCTTTTTTTCTGCATAAAACAGTCCAACCATGGATAAGACTGTCTTATAAAATATCCTCAAAATAAAATTTGTGAACACTTATTTTGCGACAGGTGTTATGCCAGACACATGACATGAATTAGCACAGTCAATCCTCTCAAAAATCCCTGCGAGGTAAGAGCTGTTATTATTCTCACATTGCAGATGGGAAGCAGTGTGGGAAAGGTTGGCTTACTTCTTCAAGGTCACACAACTAGTGAACGGAGGAACTGGGACTTGATCCTCCAACTTGTGCACGAAGCTACTGCGTTGCTTACTTCCCTCCATAAATGTTTTAGAGCATAGTCTAATGTGTCAGAGATTTCATAGAAGGGGCTCTTTCTCTTGCAAGACTTTTCCATTGCAAGGCTGGACAACTGCAGATTACTTCTGAAATCTTTCTTCTAGCATCTGCCATTCTGAAACATTGGATTGAACTCCCTTGGCCACTGGGTCCATCTGTCACCTTCTTAGTTTAACAGGCATGAGGAAAAGGCCTAAGAAGTGTAGAGAAAGCCGGTAAAAACTAAGGAATCGGGGTGGCGCCTGTGGCTCAAAGGGGTAGGGTGCCAGCTCCATATGCCGGAGGTGGTGGGTTCAAACCCAGTCCCGGCCAAAGGAAAAAAAAAAAAACCCACAAAAACCAAGGAATAGAAGTACAACTGGATCTGCAAGGAAAATTGAAAGAGATTTTGTTCCTTTGACCAGGTAGTGACTTGGTGATCCTCACTATGTAAAGGTTAGGGATATGTAAGTCATTTCCATGGAGAATGTAACAAGAAATACATATCAGTCAGAAATGTTGGCTGGAATGAGACAGTCGCCTCCATGAAAATGTCCCACAGTGAACAAAGACTTTTAAGCCCGATTCTGGATTGAAGAATGGGGTCATGTTGGAACAGAAGCTGACGGCTTGAACAGCAGCTAACCCCAGCTGCCTCTGAGGTGGCCTGGGCAAGTTGGCCTGCCTAAGAATGAGCCAGAATGCCAGCCAGGCATTTGTAAACTTCCTTCTCTTCCTCAGCCTGTCCCACTGAAATCAACTGGAAACTGAAAAAGAAATCTGGACCATTTTCCCCTTGGAAAAGCTTTAAACTAAATTTGACAGCGGTGGACCCAGGAGATTTTAGGTAGCCAGCCATAGGGTATTGCAACAATAACCCCGAAAGATCCCTTTTGAATTCATGAGTCTCTGGCCCTTGACAATGGAGGGAAGGTCACAGAGTCTCTACTAATAAAACCGCCTTGAAAAATCAACATTTTTGCTCAACAGAGCTTTTAATGTATTAATTTTAGGAGCAAGAAGTCAGTCTTTTTCTTTAACACAGAAAGAAAGTGAATACTCTTAGAATAGAGGGAATTTTTTTTTAACCTTTTGAAGGATTTTTTTCCCTGCTTCATAGAAACTCTATCGTAATTTCATGCCCTGCACTTCATGGCTTGTTACCTGGCCCCATTACTCCTCCATTTAAGCTGATAAGGTCCTGGTTCCTCTGATACACATTTTTGGGTTTGGTTTCTCGCAGTTGCTTCTTTGAAGAGCCTGATAACATTCTTAGCCCTGCACGGAGCTGGTGGAGGCCGAAGCTCTCATTCTCCTGAACTCACGGTCCTGCAGCTTCCCTTAGTTCTCGCTGAATGGGTATATTCTAATCGCCTCCTTTCTCTACTTTTTAAAAAGGGCAAACTTTGGGCTTTTGCAGATGGCTAATTGGTCTATATCCATAGAATTGGGCAAATTATTTCAGAAATAATCATTTTGAGTAGGTCAGAGCCTATTTTCCTAGGAATAATCAGAGATGCGCATGAGTGGGAATGGGGTGTCTCAGGTGGTTTCTATAAACACTGTTAATGCCTGTGCTCTTTCACACGCTCACAAAAGTCCTTCTTAATGTGGTACCACAGGCCTGCAGTCACGTTCTTTACCCGAGAGTGACCTCTACTCACAGGACTCATTGCAGGCATGGCTCCACTGTGGAAGTTTGGAAAAAAGCCAATTATTTTACTGGGAAAAACCAGGGTCTGGCTAAAACTGGAGAGGGAAACATCTGGGTAAAGCATCTCCTGGTTTCCCCAGTATGGGAAATATAATTGAAAACATCCAAATAATTTTTGTAAGTTCTTTATGGCTGAAATTAATTTGGAGTTGAGTTTTTCAAGGCCCGTTTTAATAGCAAATTAACGAGGGGCAGAGAAAAAAATACATCCCTGTCTCAGATACTTAGAAAAAGTTGCTTCTGTGATTTCAAGAACCATCTCCCAACACACTGAACGTGAATGGTAGGAGACAGAATTTAACACATGATCCAGGTGCTAAAACAGGCTTCTCCGTGGCAAAATAGGGACTCAAACTTTAGATGCAGTTTGAAAAGGAATGAAACAAGTGTCAAGAGGGGGTAAAAATCACATTGCAAGTGAAATGCAGAGCGAGGGTCAGCTCATTGTGCACAGAATAAATACGGTGTTACCAGGCAAAGTTACTCACAGGTATTTGCAGTGCCTTTGGGGATGGGGAGATACGAGCCTGGACTCCACGGTCGGCCCTGATAATTCTTCTTGCATTTCCCACAGTCTGGACCCGTCGTGTTGTGCTCACATTCACATGTCAATTTGCTGTTGTCATACACACACACAGTGGCATGGAGATTACACTTGCACCTGGGCAGAAGAGAGACAAAGAGTTCATTATCAGTCAAGTTGGTGACCACTGAGGCCTTCCTGGTCTGACTCGTAGGGTTGTGGCTCAAACCGTGCAGTGCGTTAGTGATACCCAGAGGCGTCTGGTGGAGTGTAGATTTGCAGCCCCAGCCTTCAGAGTCTTTTCAGCAGGTGCCTTTTGGGATGGGGGTCGTTATAATACAGTCTGTCCTCACACTGTACTTTGAGAAAAACTACCAGTTTAGTGGGGGCCTGAAGCTCCCACAAAACAACGCTGCTCCAAAATCAAGGGTTTCAATGGGTACCCCAAAATACTGCCCCTGTGAGAGGTTTTCCTGTGATGTCATCAAATCTATGACAATTTCCTGTGGGTTTCCTCTGGGCTTAAAGAACAACGTTATCTTCTTTTTGCTTCAAATCATTAGGCCAATTCTTATTTGTTTAAAAAGAATGATAACCATTAAGACCATTTGCTATCCAGACTCATAAACTCAAGAGGCTATAATCAAGTGTTCTCATTTTCAGCTCTGAAATGACATTTCCCCAGATTGGAAGAGGCTTTCCACTGAGGCCTCTGTCTGACCTGAGAGGTGAGACAGTAATCCTCAGATACATCACTCACTGAAAATCAGGTAATCACAAAGGTCTCTCAGAAACAGGCCAAACTACTTTAATAAAAGATGGTACAAAATAATAATAAAAAAAAGCCCTTTGTGTGGCAGGGGCTTGAAGTCATTAGCAAAGCCTGTGCCTTTGCTGCCTGTGAATAAAGCCGTGATATATGAGAGGTAACGACAGAATGTGCAATTTCCACAAAAATGCATCCCCATATCCGAACTTTTTGACTATACGATTGCAAAGCCCAACTTCTTATTTGTTGAGGCAGCAGGTTATAAATTGCGACACACCAAGCAGGGGTCACATCCTCTGGAAAGGGAAGACCTAAGTTGACAGAATGACCATGACCTGAGGTCGGAATAACATATGTGAGGAGAGATGTGTCCATCGCAGGAGGTTACCGGGGCACCCCTGATAAAATACCAAGATAGGTCGGAGTCGTGCGTGTGTGTTAAAGCCAACTGGTCTCTGCCAGGAACTCGGGCAAAAAGATAGAAATTCAAATTTCACAAAGACAAAGAAATCTTGTGTTTTGTTTTATTTGATTTGCTTTTGGAGCTGACATCAGGAACTGGGAAAAATAACAGAATACCCTTTTTTAGGTAGGAAGATGAGATTCTTTAGCAACTGATGGTGGCTTCTCTGATGTCTGTATACCAATGGCTAGGTTTCTCTTCTGGCACTGATGATCTGATCGGAGCACTCAGCCACACTTACAACAAGGAAGAAAAGGAATGGCTAAGACTCTTACTGGAAGATACTGGGATTTCTTCTCACTAAAAGGTGTAGCCCCTAAAGCAATGACCATCTACTCAAAACTCTCCAGGGAACCCAAGCCTCAAGTTCCATAGGCATCTACGACACACATAGGACTTTTAGCTACACTCTGCCTTCTATACACTTAAAATCAGCTGGAAGGTTACTATTTAAACAATACCCGTTCAACTGAAACACATAAATGTCGTCTTTGAAAATTAACATTTGTACATTCTCTTAACAAGGTAAGAGAAAAATAATTCAGTTAAACAGTGTTTAATTATGAACTAGGCTCTGTAACAGCCTCCCACATGCAAGGAATTACTTAGGCTAGGTTGCTTATTAAAAGATCTCTCTCCTTCCAACATTGGCACCTCTATTTAGGGATGTGTTTATATATAGGAAGATGTTTGAAACCTAAGTGATAGAAGCACCAGCTTATATTGATTTAGCACCATATCTGGTGTTAAAAATTCCAAATGAGGAAATGAACACTGTGACCCCAAAGAATATGCCAGCTTCATGTGTGAAGGCTGAGGATGCAAGTAGTCATTGTAAATTGGGTTCTATAGCTTGTGCCTGGTGATACTTTCATACTTTTATAGGCAATGTCCATTGTAATGGTATTATATTAGCAGAGAAAATATTCTTTGGATAACAAAAAGAGGCAGAAAGAGAATAGATGAATGTTTAGTCTCATTTCCCCCTGATTTCTTCTAATTAATGGATCACTCTCACCAGTCCAAAAGCTTATCAATTATTCAGGGCTCAACTGGATTCCTTCTCTGGATTCTATTCTGATCACATTCAGGGCTCAACTCAATTCCTTCCCTGGATTCTATTCTGACCACTTTCAGGGCTCAACTCAATTCCTTCCCTGGATTCTATTCTGACCACGTTCAGAGCTCCAATCAAGTCCTTCCCTGGACTCTATTCTCCTCATTAGATACCCTGAGCTCTGAGCTCTACTTCGGACTTTCTTAAATGCTTCTGTGGGTTTGGTTGGTTAACTGCTATTTAAGGCTCTTGGTGCTTTTCGATTCTATATTCATTGTGAAAGTCTCTCCCATCTTCTACCTGGCACCTGGTCTTTTTCTGCAGACACCTCCTTAGCACTCTCGTTTCCATTCCTGACTTTCTATCTCCGTTTCTCCCCTGTCACTCACTCACTCTCTCCAATTGACCACAGCCTCTCTTGCTAAGACCACAGTGACCTCCCCATTGAAAATCTAGGGGACGCTTTTCCTTGCCTGACTTGACCTGTTCGGGATATTGATTCAGAACCACTCCCTTTCATCTGACACTTATATTCCTGCTAGATACCCAAGGTCATTTGCAGGCCCCTCTTCTGCTTGTTTTTCATCTGTGCTGTTGTCTGAATTTTGACCCAGAACAGTCAAGACACTCTCCCTGGACACACTTCAGTTTCTCTCTGTGGTCCTTGACTTCTTACAGAGCTATTGACCTTTCAAGGCAAGTTTGTATTACCTCCTCCTCCCCCAATAAACACATATAAAACAAGCTCAAATCTGAAAACATTTCAGGGGATTTGGAGATTGTCTGTTATGCGTGGGGGCCCATAGAACTCCCTCCCCTCACAGTAGTGAGGAGTATCTGGTCAACGGCTGGGTAAGTCTGGAATCTGTTCCTCCATCACGGATCTCTCTCCTGGGCTTCAGATTTATTCATCAAAAAGCCTCCTGGACACATCAAAAGCAATATGCCCAGAGCTGAATTCTCTGCTTTCCCTCCTCCCTTACTCCTGTATTTTTTATCTCAGTGAATGGTGCTACCTTCCATTCAGTTGGCCGAGAAGGATTCTTTCCTCTCCGTCTCCTACCTCATCTAATCCGCATTACTCAGTCTCTCACCAAGTCCTCAGAATCCTCTTCTTGGTTATCTCTCTTGGTTATCACTGTTATCGCCATGATCACATCCTTAGCTGAGACCATGGTCTATTAGAATCGCTTCTAAACAGACTTTGGTCTTCCAGCTATGTCCCTCTCTGATGCAGGCTCAACACAATAGTGAAAACAATCTATCTTTACACTCCTGGCTGAGAACCCTTGTCAGATTTCCCATTATTCTGAGGACGGTGTCCAAGCTGGAACGTAGCTTGCCAGGGCCTTTGCAAGGCAGGTCTTATTCCTTCTCCAGCTTCATTTGCGCCGCTCTTAACTCTGTGCTTAGCACTCCAAGCTTTGCCTTCAGGGAATCTTAGAAGCTATTTCTTCTGCTCATAGCGCTCTACTCTCCTGCCCTCCATCTGAGTAATTCTTCCCTTCAAATGCTGACTTAGATATCTCAGTATCTGACTTCCAATTGATATTCAGAAAACATCTACTGATGAACCATCTGAAGGCTCTTCTGACCCACCAAGATGCCTTTCCCAGGTGCCCCTATGACACGAGGCAAGGCTACTTTTGTACTAAAGCCCGTACTATCCCTGTTGTAGATGTAGATCTCTGTATTTTAATTGTTGCTTTTTCTGTTACCCTCACTAGAGGCGGCAGCAGTCAGGTTTGTAACATCACCAGCACTTGACGAGGCGCTCAGCACGTAAGGGCTCAAAATATATTTGATAATTAAACAAACGAGTGATAAACAAGTAACTTCCTGAAAGCAGGAACCTCATGTGCATGTTCTACTACGTCTAGCATAAAAATAGACACATACGATGTCTCTATCTCTAAAACAAAAATAGAGAATTAACAGGCATTGTACTCAATCAAACACTCTATGATGTGTGCTGAAACTGCTACAGGCCCTCATCATTGCTTTTCATAACAACTCTATAAAATTTGTGAGATGCTGTAAACCCAATTTGATTTAATTTAAACTCCAGAGGAGTTGCCAGGTGACTGAAACATCAAACAAGAGCATCCTAAAAACATCCATGCCTGGGAGACCCAGGAAAAGAACACAGCTTAACGGGAAGGAAAAAGAAAGCGTTTGTGTAGCAGAAGTATTCTGGAACATGTATCTTTCATCTTTAACTCCTTATGCAAGGATAGTGACCCCGGTTCAGCTGAAGTTTAGGAGAGCATTGCCTGAGCGCTGGCTAAAACTCTGACCGCCCCAGTAGAAACCCGGTAACCCAGCTCGGCGTTTGGGCTGTCTCTCCTTAGTCATTACGAAGACAGCTGTGCTGGGGCTGAGCATCGGCAGCGGAGCTGGGGCACCAGGACGTTGGTCTGCGTCTGTAAATGGTTCCCTTTCATTTCCCACAGCCCAGTTGATCCTCACGTCCCCCATTCCAATCAGAGACTAAAATCTGTTACTTAGAGCCCTTGTCAGAATGGCTTTTCCTCCAAGAGGGGGAAAGATAGATTTCACTGAAGGCTGGGCAGTTGCTGTCAATTGCTGGCGTGGTGACTCCTGGCCTTGTGATAGGGGGAGGGCAGATTTCTGAGAGTTTCCACTTGTCTCCGACTGAGTCATCATCCATTTTTCCATGGCCATCCAGCTCCTACATCTGTGTACATCACATTGGGCAGGGGAGGAACTGTACCAGCGGAGACCAAAAAGCCTCTGCTGGCAGTCACGTATCTGATGTCCTGGACAGCTAAATCTATTTACAGATTCTGTTTACCCACACAGAGCTCACACCAGCACACTATGGACACCATGAATTGACTTGCATGTACCTTGAAGAGCCACCTGTGTGCAAGTGACACACAGCAGACACTGTCAACTAAGAGCATCACTACGACCAACTTTAAAAACCTGAGCTCTCCTCTCCGATGCCAACTTCACGAACACCAGAATGTTCTTGCTTGCAGCCAGATCTGCACTTCCTGGATTTTAGTGACCAGCTGTCACAAGTCAATTTAATCTTGCTTATAAAAAGGCTCCAACATTTAGTTCTGTGCCACCTGCCAGTAGGTATGAAAAACCTAGACCGTCTGCCTCGTTCTTCTTTATAACTTAATATAGCTATTCTGGGAAGTGTGTTATCCGCCAGCATTTCCTGTGAGTTAGAGGTCCAAATAGCCTATTAGTAATGTTTCAAATAGAGGTGCTGAGACAAAAAAGTTAGAACCTGGTCCTTTGTAAAGCGCAACAGGGAGGCAGGCCAGGCTCGCTGCTTTGCGGGTCAGCGTTTCGGCTACTTTTGCACCACAGGAGGATTTATCATGCGGTAAATGAAGTTTAGCTTTGGACCTTTCCAAGGCTGTGAGGAGGACCCTAGCATTATGTTCATGTGGTCCGATGCTTTGGTATAATTTGCGCAAATAAGATACTATTTATTCATTTTTATTAATTACGATATTTTCCTTAACGAGGCCCCCTGGTCCTCCCATTCCTCCCAAAGATCCTAAGTATTAGGCATTACAAAACTTGAATCAGCCCCTGGCTTTACCTTTTACCTTGGATTGACACTCGCTACGCAAATGCTTTTAGAAGATGTGTTAGTGCAAATATTGGAGCTTTGTAAATATCTTTTCTTTTAAAGGCGATAAATTATACAATGCCTCTCACGTGCTTTTTCTGCCTTTGCAGCTCTTTGACTTTCTTTTTCACATAATTTCTGGTTCGTACCTCACCACACTAACATATAGCACTGTGCCTTTGAGACTGAGTTATGACCCTGGAATCAGACAGCCGAGTCCACTTCCCATCTTTCCCATTTACTTGCTGTGGCCAGTGGGTAAGTAACCCAACAACTAAGCAGAGCTAACTGACGTGGCTGAATACCTCTAAGCCCCTGGCATTGTGCTAAGTGCTTGCTTTTCTTTTTGCATATTTCACACATTATTTTATAAAAACTTTCCAATAGCCCCATGTGATTGGCACTAATGACAACAGATAAAGCATTTGAATATTGAAGGACTAAGAATCCCAGCTAGTGCAAGGTGCAGCAGGGATTCAGAGCAGGGGCCTCTAGAACTCTGCTCTTCCCAACCCGGAGGGCATTCTGCTTCCTTTTCTGTAAAACAGGAACAGATGGGGATTGAATGAGATAAAGCACGTCAGCCCTGAGGGTAGTATCTGACACAGGGTGCTTAATACATTTTGGTTTCAATTATTATTATTTATATAATTACTATGGCTCCTGCTACTGAGATGACTGATTCCTTCTGTAAACATTAATTCAGGGTATATTTTATGGATAGTGCCATGAGAGGTGTCTTGGGGAATTAGACAAAAAAGATAACACATATTTCTAATCTCGAAGAACATACAACATGTTGAGTAGAAAAGCTGAAACATTTAAACATGTGTAGAATAACTACAGACCATAAGCAGGGTAACTCACCCTGTATGGAATCAGGGTACTATGGAAAAGCTGAGTGAGAACACTCTGCAGCGTCTTCCCTGACCATGAGGCATTTGCACCGAGCAGTCAGAGGACAGCCTCGACCGCCGCAGGTAGGCGAAGAAAGAGTCCAACACTTATCAAGGTCCATCCTGGAACTGTAATAGATGCTTTGCATACGTCATTTCCCCTCATCCTTCTCATGGCCCTCAGAGGGTGGTATAATTGTGTGTTATTTGCAGACATAACAAGTATGGCTGAGAGCACTAAAGTAACTTGCTCCCAGGAAGTGACAGGTAAGAGTCTTTCTAGGATATTGCTCTATCTGAGATCAGAACAGAACAAACTGGTTCATATAAAGATTAGAGTAGGGTGCTGGCCCCATGTGCCAGAGGTGGCGGGTTCAAACCCAGCCCCGGCCAAAAACTGCAAAAAATAAATAAATACATGAATAAATAAAGACTAGGATCATGGTTCTCTGCCATGATGTTAATACATATACTTTAATGTTGCTACTCAAAGTGTGGTCCGTGGACCAGGAGCTTCAGTATCACAAGAAGGCTTGTTAGAAATCTCAGATCTCCCTCAGACTTACTAAACCAGAATCTGCATTTTAACAAGATCCTCAGATGATTTTTCACCCACAGTAAGGTTTGCGAAGCACTTCAGAGCTCACAGTGGACAGAAAATCTGAAATATGGGGTGAAAATTATGCAAGCATCCTCCTTTCTGTCAGTTTTCTATTGGAAAATCTTTGCCTAAACTGGACTAGCAGTAGCAGTGCTGCAGATTGGGCTGACCATTTTGTTTGCAAATTGTGTCCAATCCACCGATATATTCATATAATAATTAAACAATTTAACTATAATAAAATGGTTTATACTTACTCTTCAAAATGATATTTATATCCAGAACTCTATACTAGAAACTCTAACAACTGAAATGTAAAATGACAAGTAACCTAATTAGAAAATGGATGAAGGATCTAAATAGATAATTTCTCCAGATTTACAAATAGCCAGTAAGCTTGTTTAAAAAAAAAAAAAGGTCAACACCACTAAGGAAATGCAAATCAACACCATTTAGTCACTAAGGAAATGCAAATCCAAACCACAATGAGATATTACTTCACACCCACCAGGGTCTCTATAATAGTATATTATGAACAATAACAAATGTTGGAAAGGATGTGCAGAAACTGCAACCCTCATACCTTGGTTTGGGGAGTGTAAAATGGTACAGCCACTTTGCAAAATGATCTGGCCATTCCTCAAAGAGATTAACATAAAGGTATCAAAGGACCCAGAAGTTTCACTCCTAGGTATTCACTCAAGAGACCTGAAAACATGTCCACGAAAACATTTATATATATGTAATAACAACATTATTCGTAGTAGCCAAAAAGTGGACACAACCCAATGCCCATCACCTGGTAGGGACAAACAAAATATGTCTAAAATGCCCAGAATGGGCAAATTTATAGAGACAGAAAGCAGGTTAGTGGTTACCAGGAGTTGGGGAAGGGGTGACTATTAATAGATAAGGGACTTTCTCTTTAACTGATAAAAATATTCAGGAATTAGTGGTGATGTTACAGTTTTTTGAATACACTGAAACCCACTGAATTGTACATTTAAAAAGTAAAATAATTCAAATAAATAGGGTATTTATATAAAATTGAATGGAATACAGTGGATACAACTTTGAGCTTTGAGTCAGTGCCAGTAGCCCAGTGATTACCACATCAGCCACATACACCAAGGCTGATGGGTTCAAACCCAGCCCCAGCCTGCTAAGCAACAATGACAACTGCTACAAAAAACAGTTGGGTATTGTGGTGGGCACCTGTATCCCAGCTACTTGGGAGACTGAGACAAGAGAATTGCTTAAGCCCAAGGGTTGGTTTGAGGTTGCTGTGAGCTGTGATGCCATGGCACTCTACCGAGGGCGACATACTAAGACTCTGTCTCAAAAAAAAAAAAAAAAGTTTGAGCTTTGAGATCGATAGTCCTGCTTCAGCAGGAAACTTAGCCAAGTTCTTTTAAGCTCAGTTTACTTCCTGTGTAAAATGAGGATCATAAAATACCTACCATAGGGATTGCTGAGAGCCTTAAATGATACAATAGCATGAATTGATGCATTCTACTAATTGATGCATTCTTCTCCCCCCCCCAACAGTACCATTTTAGCTGTGTACAAGGTCATCAGTATAAGGACCACACTTGGTATGTAGCACCTCCTCTAGCTGGGTGTGGCCATGACTATGGTGTCCGGGACACCTTTGCTGTGCCCTGATTAGCTGGACTCCTTCCATTTCTCATTTACTTCCTGGAGCATGAACACCATGTCAGGGTGTCTTGGCAGAAACTGGAAAGGACAGGGTAAGATCAAGGTACCCTGACCCCCCGACAGCCTCCACCGCAGTTCAGGAAAGGTAGATGAGAGTGGGTGTGTGAAGCAGAGGCCACCATCCCAGCCCAGGGACACTGTTAACATGGGTCTGTCTTCACACATCTTGATTGATACCTGAACGTGTGATATTATAAGCTCTTGATAAATGTATTATTATTATCATTTATTGTACAAGACCATAGCAAACTCCGAGATCATGAAATACCAAATGGGTCTGGCCCTATCCTGAACCCACAAAGAAAGACAGGGCTCCAGTCTTTCAAGCATTCATCTACTCATTCCTACATTAATAAAAATCTGGACCTACTGGGAATTATCGCTGTTGAGCAAAAATGTTTTCTTATGTGTTTTTCCAAAATACTCAATGGCCAGAGTTCAATGTGAAATAGATTTCTCCTTGTAACATTTTTTTTTTGAAAGCAGCCACAGGCCAATAGATCAACACAGAGGTTAGACAACCAACCGTGTTCCCATCTCTATGTTACAGGAGAGGCGTGCTTGAAAGAAGGACTTTCAGGCTGGGCACGATGGTTCATGGCCTGTAATCTTAGCACTTTGGGAGGACTCGGTGAGAGGATCGCTTGGGGCCAGGAGTTTAAGAGAAGCCTGGGTAGTAAAGTGAAACCCCTCCTCTACAAAAGGTAAAAACAATTGGTGGGACATGGTGGCGCACTCCTGCAGTCCTAGCATTGGGGACTAAGGCAGGAGAATTCTCTGAGCACGGGAGTTTGAGGCTGCAGTGAGCAATGTTCATGCCTGCACTCTAGCTGGGGCAGCAGAGTGAAACTCTGTCTCTAAAACATATACATACATACATAAACAAGGGACACTCAGACTCTCGAAAGCCACCATGGAAATCAAGAGGCCAGATTTCCATACAATTCTTGAGCTCATTCTTTCCCAAGTAGAATGAATCCCTAATACGGCCCCTGGCTGATGGGATTTCCTCTTTGGAGTTCTGTTCTTAGGAGACTTAGTTTGGAAAACTAATTGGGATGGATATATATATATTTTTTTTTCTTAAGGAGAGAAACTGACTGCTTTCTCTGGGAATGTAAAAGAAAAACTGAAATTTTGACTTTTTCTTCTCCTTTTTTTAAAAATATGTAAGGCAATTGGCTTGCCCCAGTGACGGAAAAGGGACCAGAAAGCCTTTTTGTACATTGAAGCAATAAATCATTTAGACATCCCAGCACTTAAAAAATTCTCTAGAACTCCCATGTAAGCCTTACTTGAGGCCCCAAACTTGCCGATAGTGAAGCATCAGATTACATGACTCACTAAATTGCTTGTTCTTTTAGATGATATTTAAAATAGCCTTTTTCTATTTGTAAGCTTGCTAGAGAGGCTAGAGTATCATGACTATAAAATAAAAATAGGAGCTAAAAGGCTTGAGAGAATGCCCCGAGATTGATGCAGGCTATGATGGTGGTGTGTGATCATTTACTAAACTCATGAGGAGTCTGGTTAGAGGGACAAATGACATAACACCCCAATTATTACTGCAAACCAAGACTGCCACTGTTCTCTGCACAACCCATCAGTCTGAAGACTGGGAGGTAAAAAGCTTAAGTTAGAAATAAGTTAACCCAAGGCCAATTAGCAATTAATAGATGACTCTATGCTTCATGTATGCACAGATGGGGTAATATGTCTATGTCTTTTTGAGGAAACAGAAAATGTAGGGGTCTCTACTCCCAGAAATATGAATGATTAGAGTTCAAGTAACCAGACTCTATAAGAAAGACAGGGCTGTGTGGTGTTGGGAGCTTGGAATCTGCGGTCAGAGCTGTGCTCCTGCTTGACCACGAGCCTGCTGGGTACCCCCAGCTATCTCAGTCTCCTTCCCAGCAACACTGGACTGCTGTCAGTACCTAGAATATGGGGCTGCCATCCAGGACTTCTAAAGACTTTTGATGTGTTCAAGTTTTTTTCACATATTCATTCTATGGTTTAAGGCAACCAGCTGCTGTATTTCTTTCCTTTTTTCTCTTTACATTTCTTTTGCCTAGGTTATTATTTGCAATTCGATGTGAACTATACCATGATAATTTCTTATATACTTCCTTGGATTAAACCATATACTTCCCCCCCCCCTTAAGAAAACTGGAATGAAAAAAATAGGGTAGGAATAGATCTAAAGCTCTCTTGGGTTTTGCAAAGCCAGAGTTCAGCCAGGCTCTAACTAGAGAGCTGAGAGCCACCTGACTCTAATCGTGACAAGATTAGATTATCAGGTCACTTTCTGATAGCTTTTAAATGTGCATACTTGTCCACTTAAACAAGATCTTTTTTGTCAAATGGTTATAGTAAGGTCTGATTAAAAATGGATCAGATGGAATAAATGGCTCTGTGAGCAGGGATTTTAAAGCATCAAACCTATGTTAAAAAACACTATTTTGCTACAGCAACCTTCTATACTTTTAGTTTTACTACAAAATTTGAGAGGAAATTGAATTAGATTCCCATGGGTGGTATGGAAAATTGGGGAAAATAGCTTTCTTCTAATTCTCCTTTTTCGGAGAAATAAAATAATTTCCAATAGAGAAGAGTGCGCCGAGCAGAGCCTTTGTTTTTTCCCCTTATTTGGTGGCCTACTTTTGTTAACAAGCCTTGGAAAAGTTGAAGTTTTAAAGAAAAAAAAACCTACAGAAAGAGGGAGAGAGAAGAAAAAGAAAAGATTTCGCGTCCACCGAAGTGGTTTGGTCTTACTTGTCATGACCAATGACTCAACCTGTGTCACTAAAGATTAGAAGCAAAGATTCTAAATAAAATGACATTAAAAACAAAGAACTTTGAAAATGGAAATGAACAACAATGATTCTGAAATGATTCAAGAGACAGAACGTGGCCAAGAATAAACAGACTGTGGCCAGGGGATGTACCAAAGTCATCCTGTGCATGGTCAAGGCATGTGGGTTTTCTGTCTGTCTGGTTAAATATTCAGAGGTGGGTCTGCACCAAATGTGCACCAACTTTTTAATGAAAAGGGAGATTTAAAATAATTTAATGTGGGTCAAAATCTCATTTTAGAGTCAGATGATGTATAATCAAGAAACCGAGGTTTGCACAGGATAGGCTGGCTTTCTTTCTCTGAAAAGTGAAAGACTTGGTCCATGCTTGAAATATGTCCCAGATTGGCTGTTGATCAAACCCCTGGCCTGGAAATATCTAAACTGTATTGAGTTCACATGTATGAACTTGGTATGCCCAATCCCATCTTCCTCTTTTGGTAATAATCCTTTGGGACTGTCCCTTCTCATTCTCAGGCTGAGGTTTAGGTAAGTAATTCCAACTTCCAGATCCCAGGCGGAGCAGAGAAGCCACACTCAGTTCATCAAACCATCTGTCTTTCTGGCACAATGATTGCTTCATGGATGGGAACAGCTCTGGATCCCTGTGAAAACTGGCTGTGGGGCCTCGGCTGAGATTATGGGAGAGAGAAGTCCTTTTTCGTACACTGTTGCTAACTGGTAAAACACAAACCTGGAACTGCTCCTGGCCATCTTAGCTGCCACATGGAAAATTCTGGCTTAGAAAGAAGCCAACGCAGACAGGAGAGCAAAGGTCTTTCTCAAGGTCCAAGGTCCCGGGGATGTTGTCCTGATGCCCTGGTGTAACCTGTGCTCCATCCAGCCCATCTAGCTCTGCTCCAGATTCTGACATTGTCCTGATGACCCGGTGTACCCCGTGCAGCAGCCCATCGAGCTGTACCCCTGATGCTGAGTTATGTGAGTCAAAATAGTTTCTGCTTGGTTTAAACTAGTTTGAATTGTTTTTCTATCACTTTCAACTGAAAGATCATGACCAACACACCCGGCTGCAGCCCAGAATATCCCATGTTACTTCTCTGTCTCCCAGGCTGATTGAGTTAGACTGGCTGCGTGACCCAAAAGTAATTATTTCACGGATTTAACAGCAGTCTGAAACTTACGACCCGGCCTGAAAAGACCAGCTGGGCAAACCAGATTTTTCAGCCAAGCATTTAGCATCAGGAAATGGAGAAACATTATCACAAGGAGGGGGACTTAGAATATGTTTAATTACAAGGCACATTCTAGTTCTAATCTTAAGCCATGCTTACAAATTTTTTTGTTGTTGTTAAAGTAAACTGAATTTTTTACTATTATTATTTTTTAGTTAAGCTGAAAGATACTGTATTTTAGTTAGAAAGATCTGAATTTGAACCTTCTCCCCATCACATTGAAACTGTTTGACAAAGGCCAGTGACTTCGCTTCTCTGAATCTAGTTCCTCATCTGTAAAATAGCGATAATAACAAGCCATGTATTTGGTTGTCTTGTGACTTTTGAAGCAGATAGCATGTCAGACATCACCACGAGCAGCTCACAGATCGGCTCTTGACAAGTTTTAGTTCTCACCTGAAATCCTAATCAAATATTTGTTAATCGCTCATTAGATGTGCTGACAACATGGAAGAGACTGTGGTTGAGATTTTGCCATTTCTGAGCATGTGAACCCTCCCTAAACAAGCAGAACAAAACCAATTCTTCAACACCTCTTATTTCAGCCCGTCCTCCACAGTCATTAGATTTTCTCATTTTTGTTTTATATTTAACAGAAAAATGAGAAAAGCCTTTGGTGCACATCGAGGCTCTGTGGGGTAGAGGAAAGGGGACAGGGCTGTGAGCTCTCGGGGGACAAGAAGCCGCCCTCAGTCACAGAATTTAAGGAGGTTTATTGTGAGGAAAATTTCAGGACCAGGACCCGGAGCCACACCCAAGGAGCCTTGAGCAATGGACGCTCAGTGGTGGGGTCACAGTTTGGTTTTATACATTTTAGGGAAACAGAAATTACAGGTGAGGTCAGAAATCAGCACAGAGGTTTGGCCCATCTGGAAGTGGGGACGCTGACAGGTGAGAGGTGGGTTTGAAGATTCTGTAGTTGACAATTGGTTGAAAGAGTTAGGCTTTGTCTAAAAGACCAGGACTGGGTGAAAAAGAATGCTTAAGAGAAAGGGTCTGTTAATTAGAGACAAAGTACCCACCAGACTCAGGTTTGTTCTGCATATTGAGCACCTGCAGGGAAGTCTTGCATAGCCTTGGGGCTGTTAGTGAGTCACAGAGGATGTCTCTAAAAAGGGGAGGGGCAGGATGAGGTAGGGCGATCTCTTTTCTCATGGCCAGCAGCTCAGGGTGAGGGATCCTCTTGGCCAAGAGGGGGTCCCGTCAGTCAGCTGGTCAGGGGAGCCTTGAGATTTTGTTTCAGCCCACAGCTCCATGAAGGCAGGAGATCGGCAGAGGATGGGTGGGACCACGTCCCCTGTTCTTAAAGGGTGTCCCCTGTTCTTAAAGGGTCTCTCCTGGTGTCTGGAGTGCAGTAGGCACCTAATAAATGCTTGCAGAGAGAATTATCTCATCCCACCCCCTCACGGCGGAAATGTGGAGACCAGGATCAGAGAAGTAATAGTAACAACAACGGCAATAACAATAATAAATGAGCCCACATCTCTGAGCTTAGATTTTGTTTCAACATGCTTTGGAGAGTAAGAGCACTTTCTCCTGTTTTATTTCACCTACACAGCAATTTTGGGAGAGAGAAGCAGGTTATCACTCTTCCTATTTCACAGAGAAAGAAAAAAGTTTAGCTTTAGAGAATTTACGTGTAATAGGGTAGAAAACCAAACTTGTTCTAATATAGAAGGACAATGGCTGTGGCCCTTTTCACATCCCTCCCGGCCCTCTCTCCCTAAATCCCATTATCAATACTTTAAACAAAGTAAGGCAGCTTAATTTTCTTCAAGTATTGAAAAACTCAGATCATTCTGACCTGTTTTTAAGTTACCAAGGATTTCTTCTCTGGCTTTAACAGGTTATCAAAGTCATTTGACAGAAGGGACAGAGTTTTTGTGCATAAAAAGATAAAATGTGTGTAGCAAAAGCATCTCTGCCCTTCAACTTTCCTGCAGCGTCCCCTGAAGGTCCCTGTAGACACTTCCCCCACCGCCAGCTTCCTGATCTCTTGCTTCTAGCCTCAGCCTCCTTGGTGCCTGGACAGCAAGTTGAACCAAGCCAGAGGTGATTTACCTTCCCAGAAGCAACCCTGAAATACTGAGGAAGGGGTATTTAAGGATCAGTATTCCAGTTCCCTTGCCCCTCGGGAAGACAGTTCTGAAACCAGAGCCTTTATTGACTTTCCTTCCCCTTCTACTTATTCCTCATTCTCTTGCAGCCATTACTGGAATTATTTCCTGAATACACTCTTTATGCCCAAATCCTTGTCTGGGGGTGGGGGTGTCCCAGAACTAGGAAGACAGAAGGGAAGAAGCCAAAGAAGAATTAAAAGACGCAGGGTGGACCACAGAAGGACGGGTTTGATTGCTAGGAGATGATGGGTCAAGATCTCAGCCATCAATCACCACTCTTCCCAGGGGGAAGACGCTGGTAACACCCACCATCTGTGTCTGCTGATCCTTTGGTCAGCATGTGGGAGGGAGCTTTGTTCTTTAGCTAACAAGCCTTCCCTGACTGACTGACTGTCTCGCCCTAGGCTTCCTGCATCTCCCCCACCCCCAGACATCAGGAAAAATCCTTGTAGCTCCAGGAGCTAACTGACCATTCCTGAGAAGCCTCCAGAACTGGAGCAGTGTTAGGGAAATATCCTCATTATATACACAGTGTGTCCAAGTGTACTAGGATTCAAACTTGTACCCAGGTCTTCTGTCCCTCAACTCCAAGGGCTTCCATTTGAATTCTGGCACTACCACTTGCTGGCCATGTGACCTTGGGCAGGTTACTTAACTTTTAGGTACCTCAGTTTCCTCATCTGTAAAATTGGATAATAATAGTATCTATCGCCTAAGGGAGTTAAGAAGAACAAGACATTATTACCCTGGAAGCATTAAAACCAGTGCCTGGCATACACAGTAAGCATTTACTAGCATCACCAGAGATTATCATCATCATCTTCATTATTCTTGCTCTATTTTTGGTGTGAGAAGAAAGGCTGATTGGGTTACTAGAGGAAGCCAAGACTTCCCAATTCTTGACTTACAGAGCTCTGTGTAACAACAGTGCAAAGTTATCACATGAAATGTTTCTGAGTACACCTGGCTTAAGGTATGACCAGTAAGACTGATATTTTTCTTTCTCATAAATTGTGAAGTTTCTACACGATTTTAAACTTTCAGATGCTCAAACGAAATCTGAAGGATGCTGTGGATCCCTGATTTGCAGAGGAGGGATTTATCATCTGCAGCTAAGGTGGAAGGTTCTGGACCATCTGTGGTCTTTAGGATTCTATAGACGGCTGTAGAAACAAAATGACCTATGCTTTTTGTAATAAAAGCCACATGCTGGTGACAATAACTGCCACAGTGCAGTTCCAGACCTTGAGATTTCCCTTCATTTAAGGGCCTGCCCAAAGAGTCGCCCTGCAACAAAAGCAAATGGCAACGGCGTCTCCTGAAGGGCTGGAAATATCAAATGCAGAGTGTGGTGTAGCCTTTTAATCCACAGGGTAGCATAGTAAAGGTCAATTACCTCACTTAGAGGAATGAAAGGCATGTAGTAAAAGTCAAATAGATATGCCATTAGATAATGTATTTCAAGCATGGAAATGAGCCTCTTCTATTGCAGGGTTATATTTAATGCACTGGTAAACACAAGAGCTTTATGACAAAGAGTAAGATACGAGGTTGACAGTGAATCTGCCCGACAGAGTGCCCTCTGTTTCGCATGTGGGACGGCGCAGTCACCATTGATTGGTGTCAAGACCCTGCCAGAAAGCAGGCAGGCTGGCCCCAGACACTGGCAGACAGAGCCCGGGGAGCAGGTGCTTCTGCTGGTGGCTCTAGGGCCTTCAGTCCGTCAAGACACCCTCGGCTTCACCACACCAGTCTCTCTGTCTCTGGTCCATCCTGACCTGTGAACTTGGACCTTTAGCTTTTGTCCCTCCCTGACATTCTTCTCATGAGTCTCACAGTGGCTCTGTAGTCATCTCTGCTCTTAGCAACCTTATTCCCAACTTCTGTGCCTGTGACTCTTTACTCCAAGGTGGTGCCCCTGTCCTACAGACCCTGAATTTGAACCCTACTTGGGCTTAAGGTGTCTCCATTCTGGTTTCAGCATTTGTTGATTTCGAGTGTTTGACCCTCATTTTTGCATTTTGATCACTGACTTAGGAGGGCTCTTTCCCATAAAGCAATCATCTGGCTATGTCTCTGAATACATCTTCTCCCCTAAGGGCTGTGCCCTTAGTTTTTTGCCTCATCAGAAATATCCTGAAGGGTCACAGGCAGTACTGAGGGTGGTAGAAGGACCTGCCTCCACAGGTTCCCAGAGGTTGGGACCAAGAAATAATCCACAAAAGTTCACTCTAGGTAACACGTCAGCACCAGCTTAGAAATTCCCATGTCATAGAACTTAAAAGTCAGAGTGAAGCGTGATGGAAACACAGGATAATAACATAATTTGGGGCAAATGTGTCAATAAACTCTGTAGCAAAGAGAGGCTGGGGAGAAGAAGGGAACACAGCAGAGGGGGTAAGATTGTGGGCATCTTAGTAGGGTTTTCTGATTAGAATCCTTGGTCCTTTTAACAAGATATATAACCTTGGACCTTTTTTTTAGCTTCTTAATGCCTTAGATTCCCTACCTATAAAGAAGGAATACAGTAGCAATGTTATTATAGGGATGTTTTCATGATTAAATGAGTTAACAAGAATAAGTGCTTAGAAGAGTTTCTAGCACGCTATAAAGACTGGAAAATGGTAGCTATAACTATTGTTACTATTTTCTATGCTAGGAGCAACTGATTAATGATTAAATGTCCTGTATAGTCATCTATTCTCTGTCTTCTTGTCTTCAAATGGAAAAAAAAATGTAAACAGAAGGAAAAAGGAGGTTGAAAACAAGAACTTAAAATACAGGGCAAACAGTGGAATACCAAGAAGACTGCCATTATGAGCTGATCTGAGGTCTACCATGGTGAACTTCCCATTCACTTCCTCTTGGGGTAGCTAAAAATCCTGCTTATCATCAGTCATCAGTCAAGTGATCAATCCATGACCTGAAGGCACTGAAGTGGGTTACATTGCAGAGAGTGATCCCTTTGGGGCTCAGAATCAAAAGATATGTCAGCACCTTTGGCTGACCGGTAATACTAATACACAGCATGCCTTTCTTATCCAGTAAAGGCCAATGAATCTACATTTACAAATGCCTGGTCAATGGTATTCTGTACATCATATTAGAAGTCCCTGGAAAGCATGTTCATTAAGGACAAGGATTCCAAGCAGGATTGTTGGTGTACACCTATAGTCCCAGCTACTTGAGAGGCTGAGGTGCCTCTTGATCCTAGGAGCTCATGCCCAGCCTGGGCAACATAGTGAGACCCTATCTCTAAGCAAATAAACAAACAAAAAACAAAATAAAGATTTCACTTTATTTTTTATAGTAGACTTCCACCCAAGTTGGAGTAACAGGGTGTATGTTTACCCTCCCACCACAAATAACAACAACAATTCAAAAATCCAGGATAAAATATATAAAATGTTTTCAAGACATCTGGCAAGGCAGGGTAGTTACCCCTGAGAGTCAGAGGAGACATGAGGTGAGTTCAGCGGATGCCTCAGCTTGCTGCCGTGGAGAGTTTCCTGGTCACAGTGCAGATAGGAAGGACCCAGCATTCCAAATCTGAAAATCCAAAATCTGAAATGCTCCAAAATCTGAAATTTTTTGAGCACGACATGATACTCAAAGGAAATGCTCATTGGACCATTTGAATTTTTAGATTAGGAATGTTGAAACAGTCAGTATATAAACTATTTTAACATCTGAAACAATCCAAACTGTGAAACACTTTTAGTCCAAAGCAGCTTGGATAAGGTATACTTACACTATGATTTTCTTGTCTTGTAAAGATTTTTGTCTTATTTCCATGCCAGGATATTAACTTGCTTTAAATAATGATTTAGAAAGTAGACCCTCCTTTCCAATTCTCTGGAAGAGTTTGTGTAGCATTAATATTTCTTTTTAAAACATTTTCTAGAATTCACAACAAAATGTATCTAGAATTGGGAGTTTTCTCTGTGGGAAGAGTTCTGATCAGAAATTCAGAACTATCCTTTGAGATATTTTACACAGACCAGGAGTAAGAAATGTTGAGAATGAACATCTCATCTTGCCCATAATGTTAAAGAGGAAGAATTCAGTCTTTGACCATTAGAGAAAATACTTCTCCTTTGCTTCTCCTTTTTTTTTTTCTCTGAGACAGAGTTTCACTATGTCACCCTTGGTAGAGTGCCGTGGCATCACAGTTCATAGCAACCTCAAACTCTTGGGCTTCAGCTCTTCTCTTGACTCAGTCTCCCACATAGCTGGGACTACAGGCATCTGCCACAGTGCTTGGCTATTTTTTTGTTGTAGTTGTCATTGTTGTTTAGCTGGCCCAGGCTGGGTTTGAACCCACCAGCCTGGGTGTACGTGGTTGGCTCTGTAACTACTGTGCTATAGGCACTGAGCTTGAAAATTCAATTTCTTTACTAGATATGAGACTATTCAAAGTTGATAGTTTGTATCATTCAAGGAATTTGTCTATTTCACCTAAGTTGTCAAATTTTTAGGCATAAAGTTTTTCACAATATTCTATAAACAGTCTTTTACCAGTTGTAGGATCTATACTATATAGACCACCGTCCCTTACAGATATACATGTAAAAATTCCAAGCAATACTTTTGCAAAACAAATTTAAAAAATACATAAAAAATGATGCATTTATCATAATGAAGTGAGATATGACCCAGGAATGCAGGTTTGTCTTAACATTCAGCAGAATTAAGTGTAATTCACCATATTAACAAACTAAAAAGGAAAACAATATGATCATCTCAATAGATATCAAAAAATCATTTGGCAAAATTTAACATCCATTTCTGATAACTTTCAGCAACCTAGGGCTAGAAGGAAGCTTCCTCAACATGATAAAGGGTATCTACATTTAGCATTTTATCTAATGGTAAGACTGAATGCGTCCTCTTTAAGAATATGAGCAAGATAAGATGTTAAGTCTCAACATTTCTGACTCCTGATCTGTGTAAAATATCTCAAAGGATAGGAAAGAAGTTACAAGAATTAATAAGTGAATTTAGCAAGGTTGCAAGATCAATGTATAAACATCAGTTGTCTCTCTAAACACTAGTAACAAGCAGTTGGAAATTGAAATAAAAGCCATTTTCTATTTAAAAATCATCTACATAGTGCAATAGCAACAGAAATAGAAAATACTTAGGATTGAGTCAGATGAAACGTGCAAGACCTATAAAGAAGTGAATATACAAAATTTCTAAGGGACTAAGAGAGGACTTAAATAGCTGTGCCTTGTTCATGGGTCAGAAGACTCAATATGGCTAAGATGTTACTTCCCCCCAAACTTATAAACGAATTCAATGTAATAGTCCAAAACTCTTACTTCTCCCCCCAAATACACAATACTCAGGAGAATTTTTTGTTTTTAAAGAAATCAGCAAGCTCATTCTAAAATTCACATGGACATGTAAAAAGCCTAGAAGAGTCAAATTATTTTGAAAAAGTACAAACCTAGATTTACCTGATTTCAAGACTTACAAAGCTACAGTAATTAAAACAGTGTGAAATTGATATAAAAATATATTGGGGAGTAGAGTATAGAGTTCAGAAATAGACCACACATAAATAACTGTTTTTTTTTTTTAATAAAAATCGCAAAAATGCAAAGTGGGAGGATGCTTGTCTTTTCAACAATTGATGCTAGAACAATTAAATGTTCATATGAAAAATAAACTTCCTTCTATACCTGGCACAGTTTACAAAAATTAACAATGAACACAGGCCTAAGTATGAAACCTCAAATCATACATTTTTAAGAAGAAAATATAGGGAAAAAATACTGGTGACTTTGGGTTAGAAAAGTTTCTTAAATACAGCACCAAGGATCTATAAAGAACAAATTGATAAAATTAAAAACTTCTACCCTTCAATAAGCAATGTTCAGAGCATTAGCAAAAGTTTTGAACTGACATTTTACCAAGAAAGATGTATGGCAATTAAGCCAATGAAATGTGTTCATTGTGGACTATGCATCCAACAGAGGATTATTATCCAGAATCTGCAAGGAATTCAAACAAATTAGCAAGGAAAAAACAAATAACCTCATTAAAAAGAGGGTAAAAGGTATGAACATATTTTTTTTCAAAAGAAGATAAACAAATGACAAAAATAAGAAAAAAAGCTGAATAACCCTAATTATTAGGGAAATGCAAATTAAAACCACACCTCACTTCTGCCAGAATGGCCATTATTAAAAAGTCAAAAACTAATAGATGTTGGCTCAGATGCAGTGAAAAGGGAATGCTTATACACTGTTGGTGGGAATATAAATTAGTACAACCTCTGTGGAAAGTAGTATGGCAATTTCTCAAAGAACTAAAAGTAGATCTACCATTTGATTCAGCAATCTCGCTGCTGGGTATCCACCCAAAGGAAAACAAGTCATTATATTAAAAAGACACCTGCATTCACATGTTTATCACAGCACAATTTCCAGTTGCAAAGATACGAAATTAACCTAAGTGCCTATCAATTGATGAGCATATAAAGAAACTATTACACACACTCACACACACACATACACACACACACACGCACTCGGCCATAAGAAGGGATGAAATAATGTCTTTAACAACAACTTGGATAGAACTATAGACCATTATTCTACGTGAAGTATCTCAGGAGTGGACAAATACCCTATGTTCTCACCTATCAGAAGGAGCTAAAAGATGAGTATATATGGTCATAAAGTGGTATAATGGACACCGCAGACTAAGAAGGAGGAAGGTAAGAAGGAAGTGAGGGATCAAAATTACCCATCAGGTACAATGTACACTATTTGGGTGACAGGTACACTAAAAGTCCAGATTTCAGCATTATATGATTTATCCACGCAAGAAGGAAAAAACAACAACAAAAAACTTGTAACTTTCTAAATCTATTGAAATAAGTTTTAAAAAAACCCAAAAGCAAACAAAAGAAATAAAAAAGAAAGATGTTGAATGACATTAGTCATTGGCAAAGTGCCAATTAAAATCCCAGTGAGATACCATTACATACCTAAAACACCTAAAATAAAACAGACTGACCATATCAAGTTGGTTGAAAGAGGAGGAACTCGAACTCGTGGAGGAACTAGAACTCTCATACATTGTGAGTGGAAATGTAATATAACTACTTTGAAGAACAGTTTGATAATTTCTTAAAAAGTTAAATATATGCTTAACATATGACTCAAATGTTCTACTTCTAGTATTTACCCAAGAGCAAACATGCCCACACAAAGACTTGTACATGAATGCTCATAACAGCATTATTTGTAAAAGCCAAAAACTGGACACAACCCAAGTGTCCATCAACAGCTGACGGGATAAACCATGGAATAAACCAGCAATAAAGTAGAATGTAACATGACACGAATGATACTCTAATCATGTTGGATGGAAGAAGCAATAAAAATGCATCCATGGAATTGGACTCTTGATGTTATTTTAAAAAAGAGAATCCTACCATGTAATTCTATTAATATAAAACTCTAGAAAATGCAAAGTAATCTGTAGAAATGGAGAATTGATCAGGGCATGAAGAAACTTCTGAGCATAAAGGATATGTTCACTGCTTAGCTTATAGTGATGGTTTCACTGATGTATACATAAGTCAAAACTTATCAAATTGTGTACTTCAAGTACACATAGTTTGTCATATGTCAGTGACACTTCAATAACACTGTTTACAAAAAAGAAAAGTCAAGGTCTCTGGTGTTAGGCTGCCTGGAATTGAATTCTCACTCTATTACTTATTACCTGTCCTATTACAGGAACTCCTTAACCTCCAGCCTCAGTTTCCTTATTTGTCAACCTGGGATAATAATAATGCAAGTCTTGCATTCTGAAGGGTAAGTGGAGTGATGCATGGAAAGGACTCAGGTGAATGCTGCCATATAGGAAGTTCTCAGTGAGGGATCACGGTTAGGGTATGACTTCTACGGTAGCCGTAAAGGAGGCAGTGAATCACAGAAGACTTACAAGTCTAGAGTGCAGCTCCTGGCTAGCACTTTATGTACTGGAGGTAAGATTTTAGATAAGTTACTTAACTTCTTTCAGTCTCAGTTTCCCTATCTGTAAAGTGAGGATAGGGACAGTATTTACCACCAAGTATTATTATGAAAGTAGGTGACATGAGAAACTTGTGCTAAGCAATTCTACCTCCCACCCCCTTTTTAGGTAAAGAAAATAAACATAGTATTTTTGCACACCTGAGATTCATCTCTGTTGCACCCATTGAGGTGATGTGGGGGAGAGGGAACAGGGCAGGAGGGGGAGATAGAATGAAGATGGGACTCAAAGGATATTGGGACCGGAGGAAATGAGGACATGGGAACATTCTTCAAGAACCTTGAAAATAATGGGAGATATGAAGATGGAATAAGGTTTTTCTAGTGCAAGTTGGATGTTTCCATCATTGTTATTTAAAGATGTTTAGCATAGGGTAACTTCAGTAGGCTGGGGACTAGGGGAAAATTTATGGCTCATATAAATGAATATATTGGTAATATATAATTTTTATATATATTATATATTTAATATATAAATGAATATATTGGTAATATATACTTTAAATATATTGGTAGTATATACTTTTAAATTCTGTAGTAAACTTGCCTGTTTTACACATGAGAAAAAAATTACCAGGCTTGGTCATAATGCAACCGGGACACACATGCACAAAAGCATTCTAGGATCTAAGAATCACACAGGAAAAGGTTGCCTTGAGGTTGTATTTTATCACAATTATAAATGAAGATTGTCAGGCTATAATAATAGTCATTTATTCTACAATTATTTACTAGATATCTGATATGAACTAAGCGTGCTGGTGTCAGACGTTCAGAGGACTCTGTGAGTTCCAAGGAGTTTCAAGCCGGCGAGTTTCTACTTCCTATCTGTACTTCTTAAGGCTTTGTATATTAAAAAAATCAATTTCAGGCAAACACTGAGCTGTGCACTTCCTTCCTGTCTTGGCAGGCAGAAGTTCAGAATGCCCAAGTCTCCACTCAGGATTCAGCCCCTTTGCCCATTATATCTTTGGGACAGTGCTGATTTATCATATCGTGTGATGTTATTAAACATTTATTATGCACCCCCAGTGTGCCAGACACACAGAAAACAGATAAAAGACATTGTTTTTGCTTAGCAGCCCTTTGTAAAAGAAGACTAATGAACATATGCTTATTCAATAGATCAAGCAAGCAATATACGTTTTAGGAAATTTATAAATATTTAATCAAGATTTTGTACAGTAACTCTGACTGAGAAACCTAGGCTTCTTGGAATACTAAGATGGGATTCTAAGTGACTACAAATTTAAAGATCCATAGCTTTTGTGGACAAAATGAATTGCAAAAGCTTGAAATAGATATTTCAGAACTATTCCACGTAATTTCTCCTATATTTCTCATAAAAAATTTAAACATCAGAGAACATCCTAAAACCCTAAGACACACGATGAGTTAATTCTCCATCATTTCAGTCTAGATATGAAATGTGGAAAGTTTCATTTTATCCTAGTGGCTTATATGTTAATAACTTGGGAAGAATTTGAAGTCTGACTTTATCTTTTCATTTTGAGTACCTTTAAATATAAACACACACACACACACACACACACACACACAATCTTATAGAAATAGGAGCTTTTGTCTATGGGTCTCTAACCCAGTCATGATGGCATTTCTTGGCCCTTCAGAGTGTCATCCTTGATTCTAAACTCTTTGTTCTAAAGATAATTTTAGCTATGAATTTATGAATTTCCAGGTCTCTGGAGGGAATATGTCACAACAAACTTCGCTTTGAGACAGATTTCAGGGTCTATATTTAATTAGAAGTGCCCTTACATCTGTTCAGTACCCATCCTAAAAAAGTCCTTCTGAGATGGGAGTGATGACCCACAACTTCCGATTGATATTTGCAGGTGGTATTCCACAGAGCAACTGCCAGCTGGTAGCCTGCACGCCCCTCCTTACTTAGTGCCACTGAAAGGGAACAATTTGGTGTGTGGGAGGTCTCAAATTGTTGAGATTAAATTACCATCTGAGTGGACATGGTTACAGGACCATTGAAAAATATTACTTAACTCTCTGCTCTGTTTCCCCCATCTCCCCCCCAACAGAGCTACCCAGGTGAGCTGTTACAGATTGTGTCAACCGTTATTGTTGCATAGAGCAGACATGGGTAGGAGAATCTTTATCTGTCATCAGTGAACTGGATAGGCAAAGTAGAGAAGGTCCTTTGACACAGTGGGGAATATAGTACATTTATGAACTGAAAGAAAATTGAGTTTCTGTTGAATTGTTTACAGCTGCTGGAGAAACCAAAGAGGTTAATTTCATACTGTTTAATATAGCTGTGAAAGAACGTAAACTAAAATAATGCCTGAGCATAACCGTGGTATGCTTCAAATCTGCCCTCCCCCAAGCAAAACAAATTCAATGTAGGTTCAGACCTTTAAAATAGATTTTAAATTCTTATGAATTCAGATCCTGAGGGATTATGTTAAGTAGTTGTTACAAATCATATCTCATGCCAAGTGGCATATAGAAAAAATATGCAAAAATATGATTATGTTTCATTGAAGATTCTGTCTATTCTATGTTATGGCTGAATTTGAATTTTTATATTTATAGACATCATTACATCACATATGGTAAGTGACTGTAAAACTGCATATATAAAAATTATATTGGTTTACCTATATGCAAATGGATATGGATTCACGGGTATAATTTTTTATTATCCAGTAACTTCTTAAAAATGGGGCTGGAATCCAATTGTTTCTCATGGGTCCTGGAGTGCCAGGAAGGATTAATGTGACTATCAGTCAATCATTCACCACAGTGGTGACCCTTTGGCTGTCTTTTCTTGGTGGGGACCATTATTATTTCATTTTTTTAAAGGGAAGTTCGTATTTTAGGCTGAAGTTGCAGAGTTATGATGTGAATAAAGACAAGAAAGTAAAGTAGATTTTGACCATTTTGAATGAAGTCTTCTAGGAGAACTTTGCTGTGTTGTTCCAGGGATGTATTGGATTTCACCTGCCTTTTAGGTCTGCATTTCACAATACAAATGTAATGTGAGCCTCAGGCACAAGCCTCACATGTAAGTTTCAGTTTTCTAACTAGACACATTTTCAAAAAGTAAAAAGTAACAGGTGAAATTAATTTTAATCATATGTCTAATCTTGATCCTGTAATCCCATTACTAGGCACCTACCCAGAAGAAAAAAAATCATTTTTATCATAAGGACATTTGCACTAGATTGTTTACTGCAGCTCAATATACAATCTCCAAGATGTGGAAACAGCCTAAGTGCCCATCAATCCATGACTAGATTAATAAACTATGTTATATGTATACCATGGAATACTATTCGGCCACAAAAAGATGGAGACTTTACATCTTTTGTATTAGTCTGGATGGAACTGAAACACAGTTTTCTTAGTAAAGTATCACAAAAATGGAAAAGCAAGTACCAATGTACTTAATCCTAACATGAATCCAGCAGACAAACTAATGTCCTCCCACACACACAAGAGAAAAACTCAAATCAATTCAGAGTGGGGGGTGGGGGAATGAGGGAGTGGGAAAGAGGAGCAGGGGGGAGGATGAGAGGTTACAATGTATGGTACACCTCTTGAGGGTGGGGAGGGATTTCACCTAACAAATACAAACAGTGTAATCTAATTATTTATGCCCTCAATAAACCTGAAACAACAAAAAAAGAGTTTCATTGACAATACAATTTAAATTATATCAAAAACAAATAAAAAATTATAAAAAACTATCAAAAAAACCCCCCTCAATTCAATTCAGGTGTGGGGGAGGGCTGAAGGGGGAGGGAGGGGGATGGGTGTGCTCACACCTAAGGGGCACAATGTAAGGGTATATTGCACACCTCCAGGGTGCAGGACACAACTACAACAGGGACTTTACCTACCAAATGCAAACATTTCATTAACATTTCATGTTAATCTGAAATTAAAAAAAATAACAATACATTTAATCCAATAGATCCAAAATGCTATTGTTTCAATATTCTTTTCTAATAGTCACCAAAATAAACACATAACTACATCACATAAAATTAGTTCTCTTCCCCTCAGTGCTACAGGTGATATATTTTGGGAACTACTTTTCTTACCAAATGAAGGATGACTGGAACACAGAATAATTAAGTGGGTATCAACACAGATCTGCATGGGGACTGCTGGTTCTATATCTGATTATTCACTTGGCCTTGGGCAGGTAAAGGGAGACTAATACCTGATTCAGTTTAGAACAAGATGCAAAACTCTTAGTACTTTGCTGGTCCAAGCAATTGCTCAATAAATGTTAGGAGAAAAAAGATGATGATGATACTTTCTTATGTATGGAACCAAGAGGTGCAGTTTTGGCCAACTCACTAAGAGCTCATTGGAGAGTACTCTACATTCTGCTGGGCATAGTGCAGATGGTTACAGAAGCCCTTTGGGAAACTACCTGTGAAACTTAGTAAGAAAATTAAATGAGTCTTTTAACCAAGTCAATTAATTGCTAGACTATATCGAAATGAAATAATTCAAGTGCAACTAAATAACTTTCTGAGGAAGATCTTCCCTGCAGTAGGGGAACCCACCAAAGAAATAAATGAACGAAGGTGAAAAGTTTAATGATGAATCAGTGACTAGCTTAATAAGGCTGTGTTTCACCCATACAAAGGAATATTATGCTTCAGTTAACAGTCGTAATCATGAGGATTATGTGAAATTAATGAAATGATTACAGCAGATATAAACGAAAATTCAGGAGACAAAAGGTAAGTGTTCGCTGATAACAGTTATGTATTTATTTCATAGTTATGGATAGGAAGAAGGTTTGGAAGATAATTTGCCAAAATAAAAATCGTTGTGTTAGAGTGAAGTGACTTACAGCATCAATATCATTATGGTATATTTTCAATAAAATGTGAATATCTAGCTTATCCCAGAAAGATTAACGCATTTTTATTATTCAGCCAGGCCAAATAATTATTTAGAGCATCCTATGTTCTCTTCATTGGGCACGTCTGAAAAGAAATGACACTCTCCCATTCTCCAAAAGTTACCTGGGCCAATACCACAAAATAACTCATCAAAATCAGAGTGAGCAACGTAAGAGAGGTAATAATTACAGCAATTATGTCTCGTGACATCTTATTTCGTAATAAAAGCTTTGTATCTAATGTCTCAGGAAATATATACTGTATGTGTATAAGTATGAAATGATGAAGTGTGAAATTGAATTGAGTTCAGATCATATGAAAAATGTTGATCAATGAGAACGGGTCTGTCTTGGTGGAGATTAACCTTGAGCTGAAGTCTGAAAGACGGGCAATCATTGTATAAACGGCCAGAGAGGATCCACGTTCCACACAGGGAAAAAGTAAATAAAAGCATGAAGTGAATGGAATCAAGGGAACAGAGACAGATGCCAAGCAGGTTTCTTTTTTGAGGGGAAAGGATGAGAGCAAAACAATTATTCCTTTTACTTAACTAACATTTATTAAGTGCAAACTATGATCCAGGGAACGAGAGAAAAATTAGACACGATGTTGAAAGTGGTTTTTCCTGTGTTTTCAGACCGATGGGACTGAATGATCCCCCAATATCACTCACAATTATGAGAGTCGGTGAGTGAGTGACACTGGGGATCATCCATATTATTATATTATCTGAACTCAATTGTGAGTGTTCATATATTCTGTGCAGCTTCCTGGTACAAAGACCACACAGTTCTCTCCTCCCTTCCTAGGGTATGTCAGGATGGCATTTTATTAATACAGCAGGGATTTTTTCCTTCAGAAAACAATCCAAAGAATAAGCCCCCAATACCTTCACTGTATTGTATGTGCATGAAATTCTGGTGAAAAAATTCTTTATTTTTAAAAATATAATTCATATGCATAAAAGAAAGAAAAACCCTAACTACAATTCTTTGAGGAACTTTCAAACAGAGGAAGCAGTGTGGAACCCTGATGGTCCTTTTGACAAGACACATGAGGGGCCCAGGAGTCCAGGTGGGCAGCCTTCTTGGATGAGAGAGACCATGGGAGGGCCATGAGGACCAGGCAGGGTAGAGGTGAGGCCCTAAGACCAGGCTCAAATGTGTGCTCCGAAAATTCTCCTGAGCTCATCCTCAAGTAGTTAGCCAAAATAAAACAGATTGTTAGGAAGGGTGGGGAAGCTTAAAAAACAAAATTCTAAAAGGTCTTGAAATCTTCATCTGTCCTTATCCTATTTTTGTTTAAAAGGACAATAGCATCGTTTGCCCTGTGCTTTACAGTTTACAAAGTGTTTTATCATATATCTTGGGTTTAAGTTTCACAGCTAGTCTGGGATTTTACAGATGATGCAGGAGTCTCAGAGGCTCTGGGACTGCCCACACCTCTTCTTCTGCAAGCACTGGGCACTGGGCACACACCTAGGTCTTCAGGCTCCCAAGTTCACGTTCTTTCCACTGCACCACATCACGTATCCACCAGCTGTGGCTTCTCGTGGGCCAGGCTAACACAGAGACCAACTCATTTTCCTATGCAGATCCTGCCACACTAGAGTGTGGCTAAGATGAGATTAACAAATGGATACCTGGCCTTCCAGCAATAAAACCAACAGGACAAATGAACAGCACTTACCATATCCAGCAGTGTCTTAGGCTGTAACCTGTACCCAACGACGACATGTGTCTGGTCTACGTCACATGAGGCATCAACCGGTGATATTCCAAGTGGATTGAAAAGCCTCCTCTTTAAAACTCTCCTATATACTTCCAGGCAATGCTTCTAGAATTTCTACCTTTGGGCCAGGTATAACCACTCCTTCAAAAAAAGCAATTATATTATCTAGATGGCACACTGATTTGGGAAAATTTATCAGAATAAGAGAGTTGTAATAAAAATGGGTAGAGGTCAGGGTAATTGTGCTAGATGGGCTTCAGGGACAGATGTCTGTGGGTGCCCAAGGGGATTGTGATGGTGGCACAAGAGCACTGTGTGAATGAGGGCTGCCGTGAGGTGAGCTTCCTGCCCTTTGCAACTTGTCTCTCCTGGTCCCTGGTCTCTGCCATATTTAAACGAGCCAGTTCTTGTTGAGCATTCCAGGTCAGTCACATTCTAAGATTCTACAACATAGCTGAACAGAAGCCAAGATGCTAATTGTGTACCCCACCACAGTTACGAAGTGAACCTCAGAATTAGCAGACACTCTTTCACTGGGCTATCGCAGCAGGATGCGGACAGCTTCATCATTTCTTCCACACGGAAGTCAGTTCCTGTGTGTCAGAAATGCCACTAGCTTTGAGCAGGATGAGAACGGACTGGCAGTGATTAAAAGATTTGTTTCTTCAAACCCATTTCAAAGATCTTTTGCCTTTTGTTCCTGGAGCTACGAACTTCCATGTTGCATTATAAGAACTGATCCTTCTTCAGAGTGTCATAATTTAGGTATAAAGAAGTGACACAGAAGTTTCATCAGAAGCATACGTACGTGTCATATATATTAGCCAACAACAAAACTCAAGTTCTTAAGTCTTTCTAATAATCATGAGAAGAAATATGGAACATATATTGGAGGCATAGCAGAGAGATGCTCAGTGACTGGGGCCTGAATGCTGGAAAGTAGTGTCTAAGCTGTTTTGAGTCAAGAGATCTTTATACCCTGAACAGAGCTTAGCATATAATTTTGCATACAGCAGATATTCAACAAATGTTTTACAACAATTACTGAACGGATTAATAAAGCAGATAAAATTTCTGGAACATAATTTAAATTTTCAAATACTTTTAAAAATCGAGGTAAAATATTATGTACTATCTATTTATTAGAAATTAGTGATTAATGATCATATAAATTAAATCACTTGATTTCCTTGCTCACAATCTTGCAGTGACCTCCCCTTACCTGAGACCAGAACAGTGTGGTATTGGCTAAATCCCCCACCTGAGTTTCTACCACTGTCTACTCCACACGGTACTTTCTTTCCTATTTTCTTTCAAGGTCCTTACACTCGCCATTCCAATTCTTGGAATGAGATTCCCCGAATATTTACGTGGCTCTGTCCTTCCCATCATCGAGTCTTGCTCTGATATCCTGTTCTCTCCGATTGCCCTTTCTCAGGTTGCTGCCTGTTCATTCTCCTTCTCTCGGGGGGAAGGTTGCCAAGGACAGACAGAACATAGAGAATGCCACTTCTCACTTCTGATACTTCTCATGTCTCTGAGACGGGTAATTTCCAGGGCAATGATCATTCTCTGAGTAGAAATAAAGCTCATGAGACTATAAAGCCTTAATTTGCCCCCTGGACCCGTCTAGTCTGTATTCATGGTCTCTTCCTGGGACGCTAAGGCTGATCTTAGCTGATTCTCTGATGCTCTGATGCCCTAACGGGTCTGTGACAGGGTTCAGATTCAGTCAATCTATCACTGGCCACTATTCATGTCTCTCTGTAATCAATGTCCACACCATGTTGCTTCAGGCTGTGATTCACAATCATAAATGGTAGTTTATATTTATCAACTTCAGTTATGAGACAAATTGGGCAGGCAGGATGTAATTATGTTGTCACAAACTTCCAGAAGATAAACACTGAGGCTCACCTATCAATGACTGCAGGAGTCAGGCCCATCCTCCCCCCACCGCTCAGTTTCTGTGTCTAATTCTCGTAATACCACCTTCATCTCGGGAGCGGCAGCTGCAATTTCCTGTGGTTCTTTTTTTTTTTTTTTTTAACTCGCCTTATTCAGATTTCTTGCAAATTGAAATAAGATTTTGTGATAGAGATGTCAGCATTTTCAATAGACTTTATAATTTTTTTGCAAGACAATAATCAGCCTTGTAGGAGTTTGCTATAATTTAGATTAATTTATGGTGGGGCTGTCAAGCCTAGAATTAACAGAGGAAACCTAGCAAAAACGGATCTGTCAGTTGAAGGCACAGACTTCAATCCTTTAATCACAGCTAAACTCTTTTACTTCTGGGGCACCAAAGCTGTCCTCACAGCAGGGTGGTATGGTGTGTTTGTAATGTCTAAAGGGTAGAAATATGTTCAAATTGCAGTTCAAATAGTGTGTTTTTAAGCAACAGCAGCTTGTAGATGTTGTTAAACTCTCTGCCTTTTTTTTTTCCTGAAATGACTTGATTATCATCTTAAGGTGTTTTTTTTTTTTTTTTTTTAGAATTTATTCCTTTCAAAACAGATACTCTAATTTAGGTTTTTGGTTTTATTTTTTTCCAAGGAAGGCATTAGTTTGGGAAAAGGTGACCACATTTTTAGTGGATTAAAGCACCACTAGAACACAGCACATAAATTGATCATAAAGAAAAATAGTTTGTTAGACAGACTCATCCAGAAAAACAGAACAGAAAAAACCCTACCCGCCACCAAACCTGTGTACAGGTGGCCATTCGCTGTTGATTAATTCTAGTGTCTTCAAATAGGGAATCAGAGATATCAAGAAATACAAATTGTATGCTATCTCTTCATATCCATCTATTCCTAATCCTCGACTTGATCATCTTTATCCAGAAAGCTCGATGAACTAAACTTTAAAAATAACTCAAACAGAGGTGGTGCTTAATATCTCTTAGTCAAGACAGTAAATTTTCTCTCAATTATTTGTTTTTCCTTACAGATTAAAAATTCACACCTTTGCTATTTACTTTCAAATTTCGCACATTGTCGCATGTAAAATCTCTCTCTATTCCATTCTTAGGACGTGTTTTCCTGCAGTAGAGTCCCAGTCAAAGTTCACTTTAAATTGAATATTGTTCTAATTGTTAATCATATAGGTGAATGGAACCATCCATTACTTAAGCATAGTTGGAAATTTAAAAGAACTAATTTGACTTAAATAGTAGGATAGGATATAACGCTATAAATTCTACTGTTAAGAGTTTCTGAATGTTCCTTGGATACATGAAACAAAGCACAACTTCAATATTCTATCTAACTAAAAGACTTCATCTATATTTTAAATGTTTCTGATCAATACTTTCCTTCATTTCTTATCAACTCACCATAATAACCACACATAATTGAAAAGTTAAGGACCAGATAGTCTGGTATGAATGATTTACGATTGTCACTGTGAAAATCAAGTTGTTAAGTATCACCGACAAAAACAATACGTTTTCATGTTGAAAAATTCAATGTTTTTTTCCAGTTTCCCACCGTCTTTTTAGCTTTTATAACTAAACCACATTCATTCTTTCAAGGTTAACATGAGGGCCCAGACTTTATAGTTATTTCTCAACTATTTCTATCTGATCAGTCAAGTAAAGGATGAAATTACCTCAAATTTTTAGGGAACTATGAAATGTCTCTGGAAGAAATGAAAATTCAGCTAGTTAAAATGAAAAGCTGGCTGAGCTTCCATCTCTTTGAGCAGAGTCTGGGGCCCAAGGCTTTGACAATGAGCTATTAGGATCAGAGGATCCAGAAAAGATGTTCTAATTCCGAACGAATCACTTTTACCCTTCTCTCCCTCCTCATGCTCTCTGCATGCCTGCTCATCTGCTTTGGCCCATTTAAGTAGAAACTTAGGGATTTGTTTTAATTGAGACCAGGGCTCAGTGAGGTCAGCTACTATACTGGATCTGGCCAGCAGAAAAGAAGAATTTGTTTTTCAAATAGTCCTCTCATATGCTGTAGGCCAGTGCTTTCTAACCTGGGGAAGGAATCCATGAACACAATTGTTAGGTCCAAATTCTGACCGAGGGAGGGCCTGCCAGGGGACACATTTATAAATTATGCTTAGCAAATATTGTCTGGGAGAAACCACTGAGTACTCCCAGATGGAGAGAGACTTGATGAAATCCTCCTACTCATTGGACTGGCCTTTTATATAAATACACAAAGGACTCAAAACATTCTTTTTTTCTTTCTTTCTTTTTTTTTGAGATTGACTCTCACTTTGTTGCCCTGAGTCAAGTGCCGTGGCATCATGATAGCTCACAGCAACCTCAGACTCCTGGGTTCAAGTGATTCTTTTGCCTTGGTCTCCCAAGTAGCTGGGACTATAGGCACTCATCACAAGGCCTGCTAGTTTTTTTTATTTTTAATAGAGACAGAATAGAGCTAGTTTTTTAATCTTTAATAGAGACTAGCTGGGCATATACCACCATGCCCAGCTAGTTTATCTTCTATTTTTAGTAGAGACAGGGTCCCAGTCTTGCTCAGGCTGGTTTTGATCCCCTGAGCTCAAGTGATTCACCTGCCTCTGCCTCCCAGAGTGCTAAGATTATAGGCATGAGCCACTGTGCCCAGCCTAATATATCTCTTCTAATAACTTGACTATCATCAGAAAGTAGTTCAATTATTCCTTAAAAAAATCATCCTTAAAAACATATTTATTTAATAAATATTTTTTGAGGACATACTCTCTCCTAGGTATGTTCTAGGTCAATGAATTTTTTTAATTAAATCATAGCTGTGTACATTAATGCAATTATGGGGTACAATGTGCTGGTTTTATATACAATTTGAAATACTTCCATCAAACTGGTCAATGAATTTTTAATATGAGCTGCTCATTAAAATTTCCTAAAAAGCTTTTAAAAATGTGCCTATGTCAGGCCTCGTACCAGATACTCACAGTCACTGGACGTGACCCAAAGTGTAATCAATGTTGAGAAACACTTTCCAGTGAGGTTACAAAGGTGAGCAGAACAGATGAAGTCTCTGCTTTCATAGTACCTATATTTTAGTGGAGAATCTTTATCAAGCCTGTCTAGAATATACCGGAGCTTTCTTACAATACAAGACTTGATAAATACTTTGGAGACTGTAAGAAAAGCACAGAAAAATCCACTGAGGTCAGAAATAAACCATAAAACTGGAAATGTAGGTGGATACTGACGTCCTGGGTTTCTGGATTTCTGGGGCCTAGCATTTGAGGGTGGTGGTGGGAGGACAGGGAGTGGGGCAGGACCTTGAGAGATCTAGTAAAGGTTGAAGTCTGATGAGAAAGCCTGAATTAATGTGAGTTTGTCCGTATGAATACACATTCACACACGTATCCACACTTTATATAAACGCTCTTCAGCCAGTTGGCAAAGAAAGTTATTTGTTTGGGCTTGCCTCTAAGACATGAAAAATCAACAAATGTCTCTGATTGATTGTGGTCACTGCCCAGCCCTCATGGGCCCTGAAGTTTATACTTTATTTGCATGACTCTTAAAACTGCAATCTGTAAATTTTAACTTTGAATAGACTTGACCTATGTTGCCCCTAAGTGCCGGAAAAAAGAACATACAAGTTTTATTATTTTGTTACTTAAAGGATTGATAAATGTAGAGTATTATCAATTATAAGCTAAGAATAAAAAATGAACTCACAGTGCTAGGTGGAAACTACTACCGTATGTGAAAATCAGTGGGAAAAGGATACAGAACCAAGAACCACATCAAGTTTAAAATAAATAAATAAATTTTAAAAATCAAACTTTCAAAGACTTGGGGAAGAGAAATACTCGTATGAAATACAAAATAAGTGCATTTGAGAGTCTTGAGAAATAAAAAGAATATCAAACACATAAGTAAGGAGTAAGAGACTATCAGAATGATCAAGGGAGTTTAAAAAACCCAGCTCAACACAGAGCTAGAAATAAAAGATATGTTCGCTAAAACGAAAAATTCAACCTAAGAGTTTTATGTAGAGTGAAACCCATTATAAGACAGAAGTAGCATCACTTATCACAGGAAAGGATGGATTATTTTTAGGATACTAACTGCTGGGGGCTTTGCTCCTTCCCCTTTTAAAGTATACAATGTCAGGACACACCACGCTAAAGTATGCTATCATAAATAATTGAAGTGTTTATTATCACTCCGGCTAGTAGAATGGCTCTCTGAGGGGGTCCAGTCCAAGAAGATAAGAAGGCAGGCAGGCTACAGGTGGCAGGTGGGAATTTTCAGTGATGCTGGGAATAGACTAAGTTCCGGCAGACTGGCTCGATAGGATCAAAACTGACTGGGAGGGGACCCCACGCGCACGCATCATATTGAGCTGCAGCAGAGAGGAGTCCGCGCGGCGTCTGCAATCATGCAATTGAGCATCTATAGCGTTTTACTTCCCCACGGGCCCCACTGAGCAGCTATGGGGGTGCACAAATACTGATAGGTGTTTCATGGATTAATTAATATTATAATACTTGGGGGGATTTAATCCAATATCTCAGTAACTATTCAACCAATAGAGCTGGGACTATTAGTTATCCAAATAGGAAAAATAACCTGGGTTCCTCTCTCAGATCATTCAGAAAATTCAACTCCAGGTGGCTCATGGACTTTAATGTCAATGGCAAAATTCTAGAACGTTTAGAGGAAGATACAGAATATCTTTATGATTTGAGGAAAGACAGAGAATGAATTTTTATAGATACACTGAGGTATAATTGACAGATAAATTTATATATATTAAGTTGTACAAAGTGACGATTTGACACATATATACACACTGTGGAATGGTTGTCACAATCAAGCCAATTAACGTAATCAAGTTACCTCTGTGTGTGTGTGTGTGTGTGTGTATGAAGGGAATGTTTAAGATCTACACTCTTAGTAAATTTTAGGTATGAATCAGTGTTATTCACTATAGGCTAATGCTACACATTAGCTCTCCAGAATGTATTCATCCTGCCTAATTGAAAATTTACAGCCTTGGACCAATCTCTCTCAATTTGCCCCATCCCCCCACCGGGCCCCCAGTAACAGCCATTCTAGTCTCTGCTTCTATTAGTTGGACTTTTGCAACTTCCATGATAGAAGTGAGATCATGCAGCATTTGCCTTTCTGCGTCTGGCTTATTTCTCTTAGTATATTGGGCTCCAGATTCATCCACGTTGTCTCAAATGACAGGATTTCCTTCTTTGCTAAGGCTGAATAATATTCCATGGTGTATATACACCCCACATCCTCTTCATTCATTCCTCTATCAATGGACACTTGGGTTGATTCCATGTTTTGGCTATTATGAATAATGCTACAATCGACATAGGCAGGCGGGCAGGTATCTTTTGGAGATACTCATTTAATTTCCTTTGGATATATGCTCAGAACTGAAATTGCTAGATCATACAGTAGTTGAAAAAGGATTGAGCTTCTTAGTTAAAATACAAAAACATGCTAATCATAAAGGAAACTATTGATGAATTTGATTAATTAAAAATTATGAACATCTGTTCATCAAAAATCACCATCAAGAGAAGGAAAATCCAAGCCATAAATTGGAGAAGGGAAGATACAACTGACAAAGGATTAGAATATTGATTATACATTTCTATGAATCAATTAAAAATGAAAGATAAAGTACCTCATAGAAAAATAAACAAAACACAGGAAAAGAAATTTTCCCAAATAATAAACACATTGGAGGTGATGCTTATCTTCATTAATAATGAGACTATTAATTATAAGCTCTGCTTATTTTACATTCATAAGTTTGGAAATAATTAGAAAGTTTGAAAATACCAAGCATTTGGGCGGCGCCTGTGGCTCAGTGAGTAGGACGCTGGCCCCATATACCAGCCTTGACCAAACCTGGCCTTGACCAAACGGCAGAAACAACAACAACAAAACAGCCAGGAGTTGCGGCAGGCACCTGTAGTCCCAGCTACTCAGGAGGCTGAGGCAGGAGAATAGTCTAAGCCCAAGAACTGGACGTTGCTATGAGCTGTGATGCCACAGCACTCTGTCATGAGGGCGACAAAGTGAGACTTTGTCTTTAAAACAAACAAACAAAACCAAGCATTAGAGAGAATGTACAATTTTTACCTTCTGGTGAAAATGTAAATTAATACAACCAATTTCAAAGAAAAATGGAGGTTATCTTATAATCCTGAACATGTGTTATATACTTAGGCAAAGTCAGTCCCTTCCAAGGCATTTCCCCTTTTGAAAACACATACCAGAATGTTCTAAGCAGGGGTATCATCTGTAAAAGCAGTAGTTGAAAATAACCCAAATCCCCATTGACGGGAGGATGGGGGAATAAACTGTGGTGAGGTCACACAGTGGACTACGATTGCATCAACCTTTATGATTCTCAGAAGCATAATACTGAGTGAAAATAAAACTAGTTTCAGGATAATACATACACTATGGCACTTGAAACTAACTAAATAGAATATTGTTTAGGGATACATATCAATGCACTGAAACTATAGAGCAAAGAAAACGAATAGGAAAAAATAAGATAATTGTTACCCCAGATGTAAATGTAGGTCAAAAAGTCAGGTCCATGCAGCAGTATGATATTGTCAGCATGGGTAGAAATATAGAAGGGCTTTTAACATTCTGACTAATGTTCTGTTTATCAAATACTGCAGCAGATACAGTGACTTAGATATATTTTACATACATTCTTTCTTTGTGTGTTTTTGTGAAAAGATATTTTGTGCATATACGTTAAATTATATGCATATGTAGAAATAAAAATAAATTTTAAAAGCAAATAAACAGATAGATAGTCAGGATCATTTTAGATAGAGCTAGATGCTACAACTCCCCCTCCCCAAAACATACACACACAAAGAACGAAAAACAACCCGGTAATAGAGTCAGAGTGAAGTTGTTGATGAAAAGAAAATGCGTCTCTCTGTGGATGAGAGCTGATTGATGAAGGGGAACATTCCAGGGAGCAAAATCAGAAGCTCATGAAGAGGTCCCGAGACAGGAACAGGCTTGGCAGTTGAGGAACAGAAGAAGGCTCTGTGGCTAAAACTGAGAGATCAGGGGAGGAATAATTTCAGACGGAGTCAGAGAGAGAGGCCGGGGCCAACCATGGAGGTTGGCATCCCAGCAGCTCCAGGAAGCCAGTGGAGCATGAAAGTGGTATGAATGAAGTTTGTAAAAGATAACTTTGACTATGGAATGGAAAATAGATTTAAGAGAGCCATAAGTAAAAGCGCTAAGACCTTACGATAATATTCCTATTAACAACCATAATAATAACAGCCAAGATGCATTGTGTTATTTACTGGGGGGGGGAGACATAGCACTATAGACATTATCCTAAATCTTTTAAGGAGAGGTAAGGTTGAATGTGGTTATGAAATTTTATATTTCATCTTAGACACCTTGGCAGAAATCAGTTTATTTGAATTAATTTACTAAATAATCATCGCCCACTGTTATTAGCGGGAGCCATGAGATTCAGAACAAGACGATGTTTGCAGTCTGAGAGCTGGGTTTGTGGGCTTGACAGTGGTGGAGGCCAAATAGTGGACAGTCCTTGATAACAAGGAAGTAAGCCAAATGGCCTAATATGGAACGTGAGAAAGTGGAGACATTAACAGAGTAATTAAGAAGGGTACCGCCTATGGCTCAAAGGAGTAGGGTGCCGGCCCCATATGCCAGAGGTGGCGGGTTCAAACTCAGCCCCAGCCAAAAACTGCAAAAAAAAAAAAAAAAAAAAAAAGAAGGGGACCAACACATGAGGCAGGACACTTAAGTTCATGAACTCACCCAGGAACATACCTCATTGCTGAATATCACTATGGTTGCCTTCAAAGCACTCTCCTGGGCCATCTGGTGACCATAGTGATGAAATTTAGCAATGAGGTAGGAGGCACTATTTCTAGGATGAGTTCATGAACTTAGTTGTCAGACCTACTAGGGATAAAAGATGAAGGGGAGTCAGAGGGCAAGGAGATCAGGACCACAGAAGAATAATTACAAACAGCAGTCCCTTCCCAAGTCAGCCGCCAAGTGCAGCATATCATGTTGTTTATTAATTTTCTTAACAATTATAGGAATCAGTTTTTATCCCTTTTTTTATCCTTTTCTTTTTTGAGACAGAATCTTACTCTGTTGCTCTGGGTAGAGTATTGTGGCATCATAGCCCACAGCAACCTCAAACTTCTCAACTCAAGCAATCTTCCTGCCTCAGCCTCCCCTACAGGTGCCCACCACTATGCCAGGCTAGTTTTCTATTTTTAGTAGAGATGGGGTCTCGCACTTGCTCAGGCTGGTCTCCAGCTCCTGAGCTCAAGCGTTCCACCTGCCTTGGCATCCTAGAGTGCTGGGATTACAGGTGTGAGCCACTGAGCCCAGCCTATTCTCCTTTTTCTGCTGTAGGTTAGAGCAGTAAGATATCCTCACAAGGTACAGAGATAGGAGGTGGTGGAGAGAGGGGATTGAACCCAGTCTGTCTGAGTGCAAGGATGCCCCAAGCAGCAGAATGCCCTGCTGGGGCCATTCTGTTCTCACTCTAGACGTCTGCTCTTCCTCCTCGCTGCGCCTGGTTCTTCTGTACCTTCTCCTTCCATCCATTCCTAAAGATGCTGCAGCTGCTTCTTTTACCAACACTTTCCAGGGTCAACACACGCCTCCGCTCCCCCCCACCCCCAAAAGAAACTTTACTTTTTCCAGGATAGAGAGAGATGATGGCAGAGATGAGGAGACTAAAAGGTAACTGCTGGGCTCAGCGCCTGCCACTCAGTGGTTACAGCGCGGCTGTATGCACTAGGGCTGGCAGGTTCAAGCCTGGCCAGGGCCAGCTAAACGATGACAGCATGTGCCAGCCACATGCACTAGGGCTGGCAGGTTCAAGCCTGGCCAGGGCCAGCTAAACAAGATGACAACTACAATAAAAAAAAAAATAGCCAGGCATCGTGGCGGGCACCTGAAGTCCCAGCTACTTGGGAGGCTGAGACAAGAGAATTCTTTAAGCCCAAGAGTTTGAGGTTGCTGTGAGCTGTGATGCCGCAGCACTCTACCGGGGGTGACATAGTGGGACTCTGTCTCAAAACAAACGAACGAACAAACAAAAAAGGCAACCGCTGGTGTGTAATCCCTTATAAAGATACAAAAGAAGAAAGTCCTGGCTGTCACCAGGGCAAGGTGACGGATATCTTTAGGCAATCTTGAAAGAATGTGTTAAATAAAGGGGGCCTTGCATTAAACCTTCAAGTGCTATTCTGGTCCCCTCAGCCTGATCAAAGCTTCATTTTTAAACCAGCTACTGAACATTTTATCTTGGATATAAATTTTTCACTTGTTTTGACATCTCTGAAGAGTTTTTTAAAACTCGCCAAAAAAAAAAAAAAGGGGTCTAAATATATAGCAGATTTGTGAGTGCACCTTGAGGGAAATGTATTCTAGATCCTAAAAGCCGTCACAACCTGTGTGTCAAGCTGTCATCCGAGGAAGGGGCCATGGGTCACATCCATGCCACTGCCTGGAACCTCCTTCTTGGGTGAACTCCCAATCTGCCTCTTGGTGGCTTTCAAGAGAGAGAGCGGCCTTTCTCTCCAGCCTTGAAAGGTACCAAAATGGTTTAAGCAAATGCCATTCTGCCACTGGCCAGGAAACTACTAAATTTATACTCAGAACCAAAGAACAACAGTTTCTTCACAGAGTCAAAGTGTTTAGGGAACAATCTCCTTCCAGAGCTGTATTACTGATGAAGAAAAGCCTCAGTCATTTCTGCTTGGCTGTAGTTCTGTATTTTTGATTCTCATCGCTTTTTCCTATTTGGAACCTATAGAAATAGCAATGCCTAGACCAGTCAGACTGCCGCACACCAGCCACGCAGGCGGGGAGACACCAGACCCCCACCCAAATCGAGGCTTCTCGGGTTTGCCTTTTTCTGTGTTTCTTGTTGGTCCTTTTTCTAATATATTAGGGTCTGAGCACCCTCAGGAAATCCTTTCTCTGCAAATGGGTAAGTTACACAATCTATGGCAAGTGAACTAATGAACCTTCTCCAATCTGAGATAACATACCCTCAGTCAGGAAACAAGAAGATGGTATTATTCACCATTTCAGATACATAACCTAGGAATGAAAAGCCTTCGAATCAGAAAGTTTTTAAAATGAAAGAAGAAAAAATAGCAAAAAATCTAGGGCAGGCAGCAGAGGGAAAAGAATCTCTAAGGTACGGCAAAGGCTGCATAGAAAATACAGAGGGTGACATTCAGAATGTTTAGGATGTGGGCAGTTATCAGTCCACGGGTGGGTTTTTTTAGAACAATGGTTCTGGACTGAGGGCTTGCCAGGATGAATAATATGAAATGCCATCTGACATCCTCATCCCAGAAAAATGGCATTTCAAAGAAGAAAGCCAAAGGAACCGGCTTTCCTTTGCTGCTGTGTTCGTAACTTCTGTGCCCCGGTGGCTCACATCTGTCTGGTGACCTGCTGAGAACCGTACCTTCTAGCACAAGCCACAGAACTTTGAAAATCTCCCTGTGGCCTCTTTGGATTCATAGAGAGAACAATAAAAGTTGGTTATTCTGAGTATTAACTAATAACACTCAGGGTATTTTTACTTCCAGTTTCTAATCTGTAAATGTTATGTCTTCTCTAGTTTGATAACTAATTCTGGCATCAAGGAAGGTAGAGATAAGATAATGGATACTATGCAGATTTTTACATAGAGGTTTTGTACACAGGATTTAAATCAGGTAAGTAGAATATCCAGGAGAGCTGGTTTAGTTATGGCAAAAATGCTCATCATCCTTAATCATCAGAGAAATGCAAATCAAAACCACTTTGAGATATCATCTAACTCCAGTAAGATTAGCCCACATCACAAAATCCCAAAACTACAGATGTTGGCATGGATGCAAAGAGAAGGGAACACTTCTACACTGCTGACGGGAATGCAAGCTAATATGACCTTTTTGGAAAGAAGTTTGGAGAACACTCAAGGAACTAAAAGTAGACCTACCATTTGATCCTGCAATTCCTCTACTAGGTATATATCCAGATGATAAAAATTATTTTACAACAAAGACATTTGCACCAGAATGTTACTGCAGCCCATTCATGATAGCCAAGACATGGAAACAGCCCAAGTGCCCATCGACCCATGAATGGATTAACAAATTGTGGTATATGTACACCATGGAATACTATGCAGCCATAAAAAGATGGAGACTTCACATCTTTTGTTTACCTGGATGGAGCTGGAACATATTCTTCTTAGTAAAGTATCTTAAGAATGGGAAAAAAAGTATCCAATGTACTCGATACTACTATGCAATCAATATATAACGACCTACACAATCACATGAAGGGCAAACATAACTATAGTCCATGAAATAGAAAGGAAGAGGAGAGAGAGAGGAGGGAAAGGGGAGATATGGGAGGGGGGAGGGTATTTGGGGAGACCTCACCTAATGTGCATGATGCAATGGTACTTTTCAAAACTATTAAGAATGAGTATAATTGTGATGGATGTGTTACTAGGCTCAATGTAAACATTTCACATTGTATATCAAAGAAGTACCCTTAACCCCATAAATGCATCAATGTACAAAGTTATGATTTAATAAAAAATAATTAAAAAAATAGAAAAAAAATCGGGTAAGTAAATGAGACAAACTGAAACATTTGGAGAAATTTTCTTCTCTCTCTGTTTCTTTCTTTCTTTTTGAGTCTTATTATGTCGGAGTCTTATTATGTCACCCTCAGTAGAGTGCTGTGGCATCACAGCTCACAGCAACCTCCGACTCTTGGGCTTAAGTGATTCTCTTGTTTCAGCCTCCCAAGTACCTGGGATTACAGGTGCCCACCACAATGCCTGAGAAATTTTCATGATCAGATGTACAACACAGTGCAATCCCTATTCTCTCCTGGAATTACTGAGTTTTGTCCTTCTCTAAAAGGCAAATATATTATAAGTGACATTTTGGAACTGCTCTCTGAATATCAGTGTTTGAATAGTGTGGGACTGCTTTACTTGACAGGAAAAATAAAACACATTGTTTTGACCTGTTTTAATGAAACCTAGGTATTTAATTTACAAATCATCTTTTGCCATTGTTTTAAAGCAGAGTATCACATTGCAAAGAAGAAGGCAAGGTTTAAGAAATTAACCTCATCTCTGGGAATAAATAAATACCTGTCTTCACCCAACTAGACAGTATGAACTTGACGACCCAGAGGAGTCTCAGAATGAACGTGGGAGCCGTGTGTTGGATTGAGGATGCTGACAGTATATATATTAAAAAAAGTATGAAAGGAGAGTTATGAAATTGTGCTTTGCATCTCTGAGATATCTTTGGGCCCAAGAAGAGGGCCCAAACCTACAAAACACAACAGAATGACAAGTTTGCTGACAAACACCTCATCAAGAGGACTTGAAAAAAATTAAAACACCAACAGATGGAGTATGTCTGAATCTCCTCCCTGCTGGTGTGTGTGTCACTGAACGTCAGCCAGTGTACTGGGAGGCCCCACAGGATTCTTCCAAGAAGGCCGCAATGACCCAAATGCACTTCCCCATACAAAAGGCTCAAGGTTGATGAACGCAGTTGGCTTTTCTTAGCTCTTGATATCTCCCTGGGTGCCCTGTCTTTACTAAAAAAACAAAAGCCAACAAATTAAAAAAAAAAAAAAAAAAGCCCCACCAGAAAACCAGAAAGATCTGACCATAATTTTAGATCAAAGAGACTTTCCATTTATACTTCCATAAAAACTTTGGTAAATATCATCTGTAGGTTTAGAGAATAAATCCTCCTGTTCCCTGTAATTAAGTGGGAAAATGAATTAGTAGATGTTGCCAAACATAAGCATTAAAAACAATAAATATGCCTCTATGGTAAAGTTTTTCTTTTGGAGGGGGAAGAAGTAACAAAATCTAAATTAAATTAAAGTGGCGTTCTGGGAACCAAAGTGTTACTACAGCTCAATAAATGAACGTAATTAGACAATGTAAGATTTCTTTTCTAGCCTCCAAATCTGAAATACAGACTTTGTAAAGGCTCAGGATCATTGTTAGAGTCCAATTCAATATTCCAGCTTCTCAAATTCACAGCCAGCCCTCTGCCTTTAAGGTATCACCTGTCTGAGCATTTTGCAGTCTCCCTGTCACTGATTGGTTTTGTGTAACTTTCAAGTTCAGCAGCCCTCTTTGGAAACAGACAAGTGTTCATTTTGAAATAGAGTCATCAAATGCACGCAGCCTTCAGGAGGCTCCTTTTTTCACAAACAAAGGGAAATGTTTTTAGTACAAAATTCTTTTTTAACAAATAAAAAGCGTGCATCGCACTGCAGGGCTGCCCATCTCCACAAAAGCCCCGGCTCTTTTTGGTGGCCCTCAGAAGCAAGCTTTTCATTGTATAAATTGTTTGGGGATAGAGCTTCTGCTGGGCTAATGAGCGCTCCTGCAGTTTCTTCTCCCGCAGGCGAATCCCCCAAAGCACACTCTTAAATCAGATACTGTAAAGCCAGAAAGGGGGGGGGGGGAGTGAAAGAAAAAAAAAGTTAGGGTCAAGAATGCCAAGGTAGCACTAGACCCATAATCATACCTCCCACCTGGGTCAGTGAAGTCGTGTGCCTGGAGATCTTCATCCACAGTTAATTTCTATGCTTGTTTCATGGCCAAGGTCCTGTTTGAGTATTTCCTCATCTAAGCACACCTCTGATGGATATTAATGTAATAGATCATCATGGCAGCTTGCTCTTAAAATATATGGATAGCAACCTTGACCAGGAACTGATTAGAAAGGGCAGGATTAAGGAGCATTTCCTCTTTTGCCAAAAAGCGGAGCATGACATTGGAAACCCGAAGGCTCCGATTCCTGTCCTCGTACTAATTTTCCCATGTTTTACACTGTCACCAGCGAGTCCGGCAGACATTATTAGGAAGCTAGGTGACAGCATCTAATAAAGCATGTTAGGAGAGAAATCATGACTCCCCTTTGCACTGATGATCTTTGGGAGAAATACAGTATTGTAGATTACAGGAGGCGGAGGTCGCAAACAGTGATGATACCCAAGGCAATTCATCATCAGCCAGCAACTTGCCAGTGATCTACGGCTCTAAAGGAATACCTTGCAGGAGGGACAGGGATGGAGAGCGTGTCTTATTCATGTTAGCAAAGGTGTTGTAGAGGAGACTGTTCAATTATTTATTGGTTGTTTTAAATGCCTGAATACAGTTTCAGGACACTGTAGGTCTCTGTAAAGTGTAACACCTCTGTAGACTATTCTTCCTTTAGAAGTGACCAATGGTGGTGCTTAAAACAGCACAGACTGTGTTATGAGGGTTTGAGTGATGAATTTGTAGAATTTAAAAGGCCAGGGGAGTATTAGTAATGTTGGGGTTAGCAGAGGCAGCTCATTTTAGAAATTTGGTATTTGAGTTTTTCAACATTATCCAAAGTGGGTTCACCACATTCTTTTTAACAAATTCTCCAGCACAGAGCAGATGGTTCCTCTATTAACAACCATTTGCATTTAACATATTGCAATGATTTATGTACCACATGCCACTGAGCAAAGCAAAAACATTCAGGAGCGACTAATTAGTTGAGTGCTAAGACTCGGATCTCAATGCATAGAGCCCTCCTCTGACTATGTTTTCCATTTCTTGTAGTTTACTGTTTTATTCGTGCAAAGTAGCTAAATCTGAACGATGGCATTCCCCTTGTGATGATGGCAACGCCTCTGTAATTAGGGTTCTACTAATGCTTCAGTTCTGCTTTTTTTTTTTTTTTAATTCAAAGGGTTAACATTGGTATGTCAGAATTTCCCTGGACACTGATAGGTCAGTCACATTTTAAACAGAATGCATGTAAGTTATTCTGAAAGCCACCAAAATACTTATTTTAAGAAGCCTAATTTGCTTTTAAAATAGAACATACTTAATATAAAATGGATATAAAATAAGACTACTAATCAAAAAGTGATTTACAAAGAATGACTAATTTTAATTGGGCTTTTAATGTCCTATTTATTAATAGCTAATTCCTTTTTAAATTATATCTTCTTCAGCAAATTGGCCACTCTGATGTGCCCGTATGATTTTTTTCATTTATCTACCAAAACTGTGTTCCGATTCCCTCACAACTCATGAACTTGCCTCTACACCAGATCTGTCTCTTAAGTGGCGACACTTAACCTCCCTAGGGCACGGAAGTTCTGCCATTCAAAAGCAGGTTTCCTTAAGCCAGAGAAGAAACATAACTAAAAATTGTGTGAGTTGTTGCATTCTATGGAAAAGAAGACCCAGACTCTTTTTTTTCTCTTTGGTGATCCTGAGGCATTTTCTCCTCCTTTGTACTGACCAGCAGGGTCAATGGACATTACAACACTGTCACTGCATTTCAAGGTGACCGTGTTAGGACTGTGGGATAAAACAAGGAATCTTGTATAAGTAGAGTCATCCATGCAAAATGTCACAGTAGGCCCCCCTTCATCTGTGCTGATAAACGCATGTCTGCAGTCCAGAGGAAATGGAGTTCTGAGACAACTACATTTACCCAAGTAGCCAATCTTAGAAAACAAAACTGGTTCTACTATCTTTGTAATTCCCAGTTTTAATTTTCAGAGGCTTCTCTACCAATGGAGAATGATAGGAATACGGTGATAGGGAATATGACAAATTTAATCTGCCGAGGTCTTTGTAAGGGGAGGAAAGAATTAAGACAGATAACTAAGTGCACATTAATGACTGTAAAATAGAGTAGAAATAAGAGAATAAATATCAACTCAGTCCATTAGCATAGGAAAGGGAAAAGAGTTTGTAGAAGAAGACAAAATATTAGTGGTGAGGGATAACAGGGTCAATAGGTTGTTAAACTAATATGACCAATAATTATCAGCCAAATGAAGCTTCTTTCAAAGTCACAGCATTTGATTGCAGCTACCATTCGGAGGCCCCCTGGTAGCAGCCACCATTTACTTGCAATTTACATACATTAATAATCTTGGAAATAAATCAGAACACGTGTAGCATTTGTTCCATTTTATAGATGAGGGAACTGAGAGTGGGGGATGTTGATGGCCTGAGATTTTTCTGACGTCTAACAAGTAGCAAGTGGAGGGACTAGTATTTGGACCCAAGTATATGAGACTTAAAGCTACGCTTCTCTGCCTCTGCATGTAGACCAGAGTTCATTAACACACACACACCACAACTTGATTTTTTCTTATTTTCTTTTGTATCAAAAACTCACGTGTGGTATATTATCTCCTCTAGCATCTTATTTTGGTAGTAAAGTAACACTGGTATCTTTACCTATGCTGTTGTTGGTAGCAAAATCTAATAGAATAATCAATACCAAGGAAAGAAGCAAATAATCAAATTGCAAAGAAGCCTCTTGGTTTAAACCATCAATGCTAAACAAATATAGAATGTGTAGCCCTGGGAGAGATCCCTTTGCTTCTGCTTCTGCAGGACTCTTGTTTTCCATAAATAACATTTATATTTAATGAAAACAGGATTAACTTTGTATTGAAAATTGAGCCTGTCATCCAGTCTGATTAAACAACATGTGGTCTTGCAAATCCACATTTTACTCGGTATTTCTGGGTCTGAAACCAACTCTACTGTGAATCAATTTTCTGGATATACAGATATTATGGAAAGGAGAAAGGAAATAGGTCTTTCTACATGTGCATATTGCTAGGGAACTAATCTAAGGCATTAGAGCTTTTCAACCATTAGGTAACATTCTACTATTTTAAATGATTGATGAGAACAATGTCATTTGGCTTAACCTAACCACGGAGGCAGTTGTTTAGAGATCACCTTGATGAAGATGGGAATATTAGAAAGTCCTCCAGACAGCGCCTCCCATCCCAGAGGTCTGAGCTGGCGCCCTTTCCTCTGCCACAGCAACTCTGTACATATCCTCATCCCTGCACGGACTACACTGCTTAATACATTTTCTCTTGAAGTGTCTGTCAACACATCCAGATGGTTGTGACTTGAGGACAGGGACTGTAGCTTTTCATCTTTGTGTCGCTGGTGACTGGCACACTGCCAGAAGCTAGAGCACTAAACATTCAACATATACATTCATTTGCACTGTACTTATATTTTAAGTTTCCTAAAATTCTTTCAAGGGAAACGGGTAGATGCTGTTCCCCATGTTATAATTCTGGGGTAAGAATCCACGTGATGTCACGCTCAGTTAAATGATTCCTTTATATTCCTACCAATTGACAGGTTCTCATAAAGCTTATACAATCATGTCTAGTTTACTGACTGATTATTCGTTACCTTCTTAATTCACAAACATAAATTGCGCCTAAAATACCAAAATTGCATGCCATTAACAGATTAAATCCAACGGTTATTGCTATTTCCAAAAATGGACGACTTTCCTTTTTTAATTACAGTGCATTTCTGAGTTTCCTTGGCCTATTTTTTCACGGAAGTTTATGTTATTCATCGTGAGACTTTTTCTATATTTTACATTCCATGTAGTGCTGAGGTTAAGAGGTGGTTGCCATGGTCTCCTTTGATATTAACACCACACAATTCCCGGCGTGATTCATCTCCTCCTCTAAGTGGGCCACCCCGGAACACAGAAAAAGCCTCATCTCACAGCCTGAAACCTGTTGGCTCCTCTGATTCACAAGGGCTGGAAAAGAGAGCAGAGCTGTGAGACTCAAAGAGCATTTGAGAGGCCCGAACGGAGCTGCATATCTACCTTGGAACCAAAGAGGATATGTGCTGGGCCCACATATTACCTTCAACCCATAGTTGGCCGGGTGGGTGGGCAATAATGCTGGGCCGAGGGTGGATGAGATTCTCAGCTGACCTCTTCCTGGGAGTGTAGAAAACTGTCCCATACTGCTATGGGCTCTTGTGCATCTTCAAAATTTCCCCCAAATATTTCTTCCCTTTTACTTTCTTTTCTTCTTCTTCTTCTTTTAAAAACAACTTTCCAGAGGAAATAAAATACCCCCAGTATATTTTTTAATGTACTTTCCATCCAAACCTATTTCTGTTCGTATGTTACTGGTGTCTTTTCGAGCTGAGCTGAAAAACTCATCCAGGCCAAACCTTTGCTTTGTAACAGTCACGATCAATGGTCTCCAATCATTCAGGGTCTGAGACAGAGTGAAAACACTTCTCAGGTATTCTGATATTCAGAAATATCAGGCTGCAATCAGCAGAGATAACAATTATTGCCATCTGCTTGCTTCTAAAGAAATTTCCTATCCTTGGACAGAAATTTAAAATAGCAATTTATTTGTGGATTATTTAAACCTGTGGTCCCCAATCCCTGGGGTGCAGACTGTTGCCTGTCCCTGGCCTGTTTGGAACTGGGTCTACGGCATCACCATAGACCATAGACCGCCCGGTCTCCCATTCCTGCCTTCTCCGTGAAAAATTGGTTTCCAGGAAACTGGTCCCTGGTAACCCAAAGTTTGGGGATCACTGATCTATCGGCCAGTTTACTCCTACCTTCACTAACAAATACTTGCATCAAAATTTCTTCTCTATCACTTTTAAGTTAAAACATGAGCTCCCTATAGTCTCAAACAGGTAACACTCCCAATTTCTAAAATATTACCAACGATACTATCACTCTTCTGGGTAGCTGGGATGAAAATTTTGGTCAAACATAGAGATTACGGATCTCTCTCTCTTCTGATGCTGCTCTTGGGCTTCTCTGTAAGAGGAGATCTTGGTCTGTAGCTTAATTGTAAAGCGTCTCATATGTCACAAACCTGCACATACGAGGGTTTTTTATTTCTGTTCTCTTAAGAAAAATTTTTGTAAGTTTAGTAACAGGTTAAGCAGCTAGGAATTATAGGGGGAGGATTTGAACCCTAAACTTCACTCCACCCCAAATAACCCCCTAATTTCTTAATCCCTCCAATCTTTGCCAGAAGATTCAGGTCTGAGGGAGCTCAAGCAAGTGTGTGGGAACAGGGGTAGAAGGGTAAGAAGAAGAAATTAAATCTGTGCTCATTTGTTTGTTTTGTTTTCAGTTTAAAAAAACACTGGGCAGTGCAAATCACCAAAGTCATCTGCAGACAGGTTCCTCAAAAAACTGTCCAACCTCCTTCCCCTAAGCCTGGGTGACGGGGTATTGGCTTGATTGTGTAGGGCTTTTTAAACATTCCTCACTGAATTATTATTACTTTTGGTGATTGTTCTAGGGATTGTAATAAATTCACAAACACAGAGGATGCCAAAAATGTCTATACAGGTCGAGAAAGGAAAAAACCTGAATTAAAATTGTCATACTCAAGTCACATTTGACTTATGCAATTAGAAGATGTGCTCAAATGTGACTTGTATTCATCTTTTGTTTTTGGTATACACTATTACAATTTTAATAGTTTTTTTGTTTCTTAAACCGTGTACACATTTTTGGCACCCTCTGTGTGTATGTGAATACATCACAAATTTTCTATCTCAATTTTTCATCACCTAGCCAACATTGTACCATTTCATGTTCAACGTAAGAACTTAGACCCACCCTCCTGTACCGTAGACTACAGTGGCTCCATGCATTTTACTTACATACACTGTAAACCTCACAATAAAATGTTGTAATTTTTTTGTTGAAAATAGTATTATGCATTGTAAAGAGAGAAAGAGGAAGATAGATTTTAGATGTACCATATTTTCCATTTCCAGTATTCTTTACTGCTTCTTGAACTTCTAAATGGTATTTCCTTTGGTATCACTTCCTTTATAGCCAGATGGGCTGGCGATGAATTCTCTTATTTTCTTTTATCTAATAAGTTCTTAATAAGCTTTCATTCATTCTTCTTTTCAAGATTTTTCTGGCTATCTGGGGTCCCCTGAAGCTCTATATAGATTTTAGAGTGGATTTTTCTATCCCTGCAAAAAAACAACTTGGGATTTTAATGGAGATTGAGTTGAATCATAGATAGCTTTGTGAAGTACTGACATCTTAGTAAGGTCAGTCTTCCAACTCGTGAACAGAGAATGTCTTTCCATTTATTTGTGTCTTGAGTTTCTTTTGGCATTGATTTGTAGTTGTGAGCACACAGGTGCTTGCCTGGGTAAATCTCCGTGCCCAGTTCAGGCAGATCCACTGACCATTTATGATTGATGGGCAAAGGACACGGTTCCCACACTCATCTAGTGCCATCATGTTACTTCAGGCTTGCAGACAGCAGTTAGGCTGAGACGGTGTCTCTTTTTGCCATACGATGGGGAATAGGCTATGGGATCCCAGGTAGAATAAGGGTCAACCAGTAGTATAGCTCAATTCATATCATAAAACTTTAGGCATACAATGTGTGGTATATCGTTTCAGCAGCAAGGCACAAGTGTTCCAACTCCTCCACCTCCTCCTCCTCCATACCAAAACTTATTTTACACCCAATGAGTATAAAGTGGTTGTTCATTGTGGTTTTGATTTGCATGCCCCTGATGACTAAGGATGTTGTACATCTCTTTATGTGCCTATTGGCCATTTGTAGATATTTTTTGGAGAAAATTCTATTCCATTTCTTTGCTCATTTTTTTTTTTTTTGAGACAGAGCCTCAAGCTGTCCCCCTGGGTAGAGTGCTGTGGCATCACAGCTCACAGCAACCTCCAACTCCTGGGCTCAAAAGAGTCTCCTGCCTCAGCCTCCCAAGTAGCTGGGACCACAGGCACCTGCCACAATGCCCGGCTATTTTTTGGTTGCAGCTGTCATTGTTGTTTGGCAGGCCCAGGCTGGATTCGAACCCACCAGCTCAGGTGTATGTGGCTGGTGCCTTAGCCGCTTGAGCCACAGGCGCCGAGCCTCTTTGCTCATTTTTGAATTGGATTTTTGTTGTTGCCGTTGAGTTGTAAAAATTCTTTTTATATTCTAGATTATAATCCTTTATCAAATATACGATTTGCAAACATTTTTTCTTACTCTACGGTTGTCTTGTTCAGTCTGTTCATACTGTCCTTTGATACACACAAGTTTTTCATTTTGAAGTTGTCTTTTTTTCTCTTTGTTGACCATGTTTTCAATGTCATATCCAAGATATTATTGCCATACCCAATGTCATGAAATTTCCCCCTATGTTTTCTTTCCAAAGTTTCATAGTTTTAGCTCTTACATTTAAGTCTTTGATCCATTTGTAAGGGAGGGGTCCAATGTCATTATTTTTGTTTGTTTGTTTAGCATGTGGATATCCAGTTTTCCTAACATCATTGGTTGAAAAGAATATTCTTTCCTCACAAAGTATTCTTGGCACTCTGACCCTATACATGAGGGCTTATTTCTGGACTTTCTATGCTATTTCTTTGGCCCATGTGGCGATCCTTATGTCAGTAAGCACACTGTGTTGATCACTGTAGATTTTTTGGTAGGTTTCAAAATTAAAACATAAGTAAGACATCAAATTTTGTTCTTCTTTTTCAAGACTATTTTGGCCATTTGGGGTCTCTTGAAGTCTATATCCTAAATATAGATTTTAGGATAGATTTTTCCATTCCTGCAAAAACACATTGGGGTTTTAATAGAGACTGCACTGAATCTGTAGATAGCTTTGGGAAGTACTCTATCCTAACAATATTAAGTCTTCTAATTCCTGAACAGAGGATGTCTTTCCATTTATTTGTGTCTTTAATTTCTTTTAGCTTTGCTTTATGGTTTTAAGTGCGTAAGTCTTTTGTCTCTTTATCAAATTTATTCTTATTTCAATATTTTTATACATATTTCATATTTTTATAAATGGAATTTTTTCTTAATTCCCTTTTTGTGTTGTTCATTGTTAGTATATAGAAACAAAAATTTTTTTTTTTGGCAATTTTTGGCTGGGGCCAGGTTTGAACCCATCACCTCAGGTATATGGGGCTGGCACCCTACTCCTTGAGCCACAGGTGCCACCCAGAAACACAATTTTTTTTTTATGGGTTGATTTTTTCATGCAATTTTGCTGAATTTTAGTACTAGAAACTATTATCAGTGGATAGAATGTGAAAAGTATAAAGAAGCACAAATGAAGTAAATAAAGATTACCCATAATTTTACCATTCAGAGTTAGCCATGCATCATATCACAGCATTGTGTTTCCTTCCTTCTCAAAATTAGTCTTGCACTGTTAAGATCTTTTTTTTTTTTTTTTTTTGGCCAGGGCTGGGTTTGAACCCGCCACCTCCAGCATATGGGGCCAGTGCCCTAGTGCTTTGAGCCACAGGTGCTGCCCCTATTAAGATCTTTTAATCCTACTTTACCACTTAGGGTATATCATGAACTTGAATTGTTTTGGTAATGACATATGTTCACAAAAGGCTAAGCAGACACATCTGTATAGTTGAGTTTAGTCACTGCCTATGTCCATGTCTACTTAGATCAAACTCTTCGTGACCCCAACCCTCACTCTATCAATATTTACACGCATCATTTGTAAATTGTAAACATTTTTAATCATTTTAAAATAATTTGAGTGCCAAAGCAAGAGGCAAACGTCACTTGAAGACAACTTCGGGCCATACAGTGATGTTACAATTTTACTGAATATGCTTGAGGATGAGCAGAAGAGTCAATTTCTTTTCATGGACTTCTCTTAGGAAAGGGATTAAAAGTCATAATTTATGGTCTTAAAATTACCAATCAGACAAATAATAAAAGAAATTGTGTGTGGGGGGGAAGGGTGGTGGTGGTGGGATTCATTTACCCAGAATACATATAATATCTGGGGTAGAGACATTTATCCTGACTACATATATTACTCTGATATCTGGGGTAGGTATATTTATCCAGAATATATATATTACTCGGATATCTGGGGTAGAGACATTTTACTCTTTAAGTTTGGCCACTTGGTTGAAGCCTGCCCTTTTGTAATTCTGGTGTATCGGATGACGTGGCATAACCAAAAACCCCAGCTGAGCTCCACTTTCCTTGAAGTTTTATGTGGGGAACGTGCAAAGATAGCCATAAGGTGCCTAATAGGAGGAGTGTAGGTCCTCAGAAGGGTGGTTTCCATGATGCTCAGAAGGGTATTCCATAACCATTCCCTCATTCCTTCAATAAATATTTCACGAACCCATTATATGTGCCAGGTCCAGTTCTAGGCACAGGGAGCAGATGGGTAGATAAATTGCACAATGGTACCATATTTGGCTAAGTCACTTACCCGATCTGCTTCACATCTGAGAAGGGGAAGTTAGATTAAATCATTTTATGGTTTCTTTCAGTTCTAGAAGAAATGATTTTGCAATGCTGCGACTCTCTTTGGCATTCACGCTGCCTAGACAAAGTCAGTTCCGGAGTTTAGGATGCTGCCTCCTTCCAACCTGCCCAATCTCTGACCTCTTAGCTTCCCCCGCGGCAACTTTGGGCCCTCCCCCCCCCCATCTGCTCTCTGTTCCCAGAAGCACTGGAGGATCTATAATTACACATGGATGTCACCAATATGTTATAACGGCTTTGCTTCTCTGATATTTTGGTAGCACCAAATAAGTAAAAGCAGCCAGGACAAAAACAGAATTCCTAGACAAGGTGACATCCCTTAGCTGTATACAACACTGAGTTTTACTGAACTTTAATTCGTTACTTATTAACAGTCCTAAAGCACAAAAGAAAGGAAATTTGTATTAAACTAAAATTAGCTTGTGGTTTCAAAAATATCTTCCTAAGCAAATGAAAAAAAATATATTAAGTATTGGTTAATCTTATTTCCCCTTAAATACGTGATTTTGGTTTATTGCTGTAATTAGAGCTGAGTAGCTTGTATACAGGAGGAATAGAAATCCTTTAGCATCTCTATTTATCTCTAAAACGCACCAGATTGCACTACTTGGCATTTCATTTTTCACATCTTTGCTGACTCTTCCATCTCTATTTCTCTAGCTTAAAGACAAAACAAAATAAAAAAAAAAAATCTATCCCACTACAGTACTTAATTTCCTTTAATTCTTAAAGAAAGATACAGAGTAGCCCTCAAGGTTGAAAAATAAGAGCAACCATTTAAAAAAGGAGGAAGACAAGGCTAGTCTTTCACTAAGATAGTCTCATTTTTTCACCCAAAGTAAAAACAATATAGGAAGGATGATGACTAAAATTAGACATTGCTGTGAAAAATCAATCTGTTCTTTGTACTGTAAATAGTTTAAACACACACACATAACACACACACATATGATATTTTCATTTCTCTCCTTATACCATGTGAAGAGATCAGTGCTATAGCCAGAAGGAACCTGCTCTCCCCACTGAAGTATTTTTTTGGCTAAGTAAATTTGGAAAGTTCTGGCTTAATACACTAAGAGTCTTTAATACACTAATATACACCGTGATTGTCCTAGAAGAAAATCTTATGAACATTTCCTAAAGATATTTGACCATTATGGCCTTTATTTGAAGAGAAGTCTGAGAAACACTAACACTAGTGTAATAGTCTAGTGTTACACTACAGTGTTATACTATAACACTAGTGTAATAGTCTCATTTAAGAATTTTTTTTCCAGAGATGGGATGGGGTCTTGCTATGTTGTCCAGCCTAGCTTTGGACAACCTCCAGGGCAAGCACCGATTTCTCTTGACTACTAGCCATCTCTCTCGACATTGTAGCCTTCTAAAATAAGACAGATGGTGATTTTGAAATCTTGATGATTTTTCCCCTATCCTCTCAATCTCTACAGCATAACATCAGTTGTCTTAAGCACCAGTCAAAATGCAAGAAAGCTGACATAGCAGTGATCCTGATCACATGATGTTCTGGATTAGGATCTTGGGACAAGGGGAGTTTATGAGGCTTCTACATCACACATTTAAAAACATGTCTAATCTGAGTCCTTTAAGAATTCTCCGTACTTCCTTCCAAAAAGGTATAGACCTCCCATTGGATCCTGTAATCCCGTCACTAGGCATCTACCCAGAAGAAAAAAATATCATTTTACCATAAGCACCTTTGCACTAGACTGTTTACTGCAGTTCAATTTACAATTACCAAAACATGGAAACAACCTAAATGTCCAACAATCCAGGCATGGATTAACAAACTGTGGTATAGGTATACCCTGGAATACTATTCAGCTATTAAAAAAGATGGAGACTTACATCTTTGGTATTAATTTGGATTGAGTTGGAACACATTCTTCTTAGGAAAGCATCACAAGAATGGAGGAACAAGTATCCAATGTACTCAACGCTAATTCAAAGGCAGTAGATGACCTAATTCATAGTCGGGGGAGGGGAATGAGGAAGTGGGAGAGTGGAGGAGGGAGGAGGTTGGGGGGCCACAGTGTATGGCACACCTCTTGGGGGTAGGACACAATTATAAGAGGGACTTTACCTAACGAATGCAAACAGCGCAACTTAATTCTTTATACCCTCAGTGAACCCCAAACAATAAAAACAAAAGACCCAGGAAACCTGTCTATACATTCATTCAGTGTTTTTCAAGTGGAAGTTCAAAAGCAAACTTACATGCCTATATAATTTTTAAGTTTTCCTTTCCCCCTTTGCCACTGTTTGCTTAACATTCTTTAGATCCAATTTTCCTACCTGTAAAAAGAAGGCAGAGATAGCAACTATGTATTTAAATGCAATGCAGTAACATCTGGTTAAGCTAATATACTTAGTTCGAAAAGTGACTTAGTGAATTGAAATATGGAGGTAGATTGCAAAGGAACCGATATACCAATCGACACTCTCAAATTACTATGATAAAACCAATAACATTAACACATTTGTTCTTGTATTTGGAGAATGAATGGAAATAGTCTCTTTACTGAATCTTTGATCACATAGACACACAAAGATTCTTACACAAAATTTCACCCAATGGTCATTGTCTCCTAATGTATTAGGCTACACTTCTTAAGGACAAAGCCCCCCCTCCAAATAATAATAATTTAAAAAACCCGGCAAGACATTCCATGGATGCGAACCACTGAAATAGGATGAAACCATGGCTGATGTATTAGATAGAGTATTCCTCTCTCTCCCTGGGCAAGCCGAGGTAACTGGACCATAGCTTCCCATGCAAATGCTAAGTTAAATGAGAGAGGAAGTTATTTCACTTTTTTGTTATGTGGTATTTTGCCTAAAGAGCCTTATGTTTCTTAAAAAGGAGACAATGTTCCTTTAATGACCACTAGCTTAAAAAAAATCTATGGCACTGGGGAATTAAGGATAAAGAGACAAGCTCTTCACTGGGTTGTTTTTCTGCATGCTAATGACTTTCACAATTTTAAAGGGGGAATGATTAGGTACATTCTCTCCTTATAATGGTACAAACCTCAGAGGAAAATGAGCTGCTTATACATAGATTCTTTTAATAATTCAAGAAATTCCCAAAGATTGTAAAAATATGCTCCAAATCCGAATGGTCCTCCGTCGTCCACTTATAATGGGTGCGTACCATAAATCTTTAACCTATGTGTTTCCGCTGGAGTTCAGTAGCAACCCTCTGTATTTTTTTTTTTAATTTTTAATTACGATCACTGAGCTTTTCATTTGGATACTCTTAAGTACTGGACTTCATTCTCTCTTTATAAGGAGAGGAAATTCGATTGTAGATGGTGGAATTGTTTAATACCCATTTATCTTGAAAAAAGACCTGGGGGACAGTATCATTGATTGCAAATTCGTGAAATTTTATTATATAAAAGAGGCAGTGCACTTATTTACTGCCGTTCCAGGAGAGAGAATATGCACACAAGTTAAAAGGAACAACAGATTTGCCTCTCTGGAAGAATGAGTTTTCTTTTTTTTAAATTTCAGATTAATAGTAGGGTACAAACGATGAGGTTACATTGTTTGTGTTCATCAGCCAAAGTTCAAGTTGTAGTTGAGCCTCTCACCCGGGGTGTGCTGTGTACCCCTACACTGTGCCCAGTAGGTGAGAGCAGCCAATCCTCTCTCTCCTCCCCTTCCCCCCACTGGAATTCAATTGTGGTTTTCCTTCACGGGAGCATTGTTTTTCTATTGGTTTCATATTAGTATTGAGCGCACTGGGCCCTCATTTGTTCATTCTTTTAGTATTTTACTAAGGAGAATGCTCTTCAGCGCCATCCAGATTAATACAAAAGATGTAAAGTCATCGTTGTTTTTACGGCTGAATAGCACTCTACAGTATACATATAGCACCGTTGATTCATCCATTCATGAGCTGATGGGCACTTGGGTTGATTCCATGTCTTGAAAATTATGAATTAAGCTGTAATAAACATTCTGGTGCAAATGTCCTTATGGTAAAATGACTTTCTTTTTCTTCTGGGGAAGAATGAGTTTTTTAAAAATAAGCTAAGATGGTTGGCCATTTCTAAGTTTATCCATTAAAATCTTTGACTTGTTCTGATAATGCCCATGAGGTAAAAGCAGTTGCAGATATTAAATGCTTATGAGGAAATGTAAAAAAAAGTACTATTGAGGAAACTTAGTTCTTCAATATTTATTTTTTCTCCCCTCAAAAAATAAGAAACGATCACTGTAATTTTATTTTAGCAGTAAAATACCTAGCGCTAACACAATATGACAAATTAGCACAATCACACATTTTAAAGTTGATGAAAATGAAGTAGGAAGTTACAGTTCAGATAAACACACAACAGCATGGTGTAATAAAAGGGAGGTGAAAGTCATGGAGAGTGTGACTCCCTCCCAGAATATTTCAAGAACAGCAGTGATGTAAGATTTATTTATTAGTTGTTGTTATTTAAAAACAGCTCCTTTGGAGGCCAGATACAGTGACTCACGCCTATAACACTAGCAATCTGGGAGGCCGGGGCAGTGTCGTCTTTGCCAACACAACACTCCAACCATTCACAGCTCACTCCTTGAGCTTAGGAGTTCAAGACCAGCCTGAGCAAGAACTGGTCTCTACTAGAAATGGAAAAACTAGGGTGGTGTGATGGTGGACACCTGAGTCTCAGCTACTCGGGAGGCTGAGGCAAGAGGATCATGCAACTCTACCCAGGGTGACAAAATGAGACTGCCTAAAAGGAAAAAAAAAATCTCCTTCGGGAATGTCGAGGGTCTTTTACCTTCCTGTAGGCTGAGGTGGCTGCAGGAGCAGAACATCTGGAGAAACCATAGGGTCTGTAGCCAAAAACTTGGTTTTGTCACTTAGTGATGACGTTAGGAAAAAAAGTCAGGGAATGTCTCTGGTTTTTAGTGTCTCCCTTTGTCACATGGAGTTATCCAACACTTGCCGTACAAGTCTCACGCAATGATGAAAGAAAATAAAGTATCAGGCAAGAATGTTGGAAGCTAAGAGCCAGACAAATGGAAAGAATTTTACTTACCTATGAACAGGGGCCATTTAAACTATTAGGATTAACTTAACTCATTCCCCTTCCTTTCCTTTCTCCTATTTCTGAATAGGAGATTGTTTTCCTTCAGGAATTACCTTTTAAGTGACAATATTCCACAGGATTCTGTAAATGGCCATAGTCATGTATAAATACAAGGCAGGGGATCCTCCTATTTCATTGATGCCATCCATTTTCAAAACTTCAACCATCCCCAGTGAGGTGATAATTTTCACACCTGTATGACTGTCTCAAGCCTTTTTCTGCAACACCAGAGCAGTATTTTCAGATCCTTAACTGAAATCTCTGCTTGGACACCTGCTACTTGAAATAGCATAACAATGACTAACTATTAGAAATCACTAATTAACTAAAACCCTGTTTCAGTATTTAATCCCTATGTTAGTTTTGGCTCCACCATCCAAGTAAGTAAGTTTTCCCCTAAGTCCTTCCTCAAAATCTGGTTGGTCTTAAGTCCTATTGACTTGGTGAGCAAATCCCAGGCCATTGTCACTTGATAGCACCTGTGGAATTTGGAGAGCATTTCTGGATGCTCACTTGAGCGTCTGGACTTGGATTTGCAGTTGCTCCACAAATTAGCAATGTCACAGCTGTCCTGTCTGCACAGCTACCTGGGAACGGCCTCCACTTCCACTGCTTTACGATGTTTCTCACTTGCACTCAATGGACATATGAGAATCCACGTAATTTCAGATTTCTTATGACATGGGGACTTAGCGGGCAAAGATGTGACATTCTTTCAGCGCTTAGAGATACTGAAAGTCCCCAAGAAATTGGGAAAGCACCTCTCAGAACTCTTGACTGCATCAATTCCTGCTACCCGGAGCTCCTTCACATGCTGTGTTGTTTTTATGTCAATTTGTCCGTCTGGAACATCCACCCTGCCCATGACAGCACACACACACCATGTCCCCATCAAAGCCTTTTACTAGCCTTTCCCCATCGACTGAGTAGCTTCATCTTTGCCAAAACAACACTCCAACCATTCCCACGGTAAGAGCACTTACCCCGTGTTGTTATCTTTTTTGTTTGTTTGTGTACAAGTCTGTGCCTCTTTTGGGTATCAGCTCCTTGAGAGCAGAGATTACCTCTTGTGCACCTGTCTACTCTCTAGCCCGGTATCTGGCCCAGAATGGAGGATAAGTACTTACTGATGGCAAAAAGAAGGAAAATGTTATAATATCAGAGTCTGTCAAGTGACAGTCAAGTCCAACTTCAATCATTGGGAGGAACGGGAAAAGTCTGGATCAAGGCCAGGCTCAAGGCCTCAAAGGCATCTTGTGGGATTCCTCTTATGTGAGAGGTAAAAAGTAAATATTTTAGTAGACAATTTTCATGATGGCTGGAAAAGAAGACTTAGAGAACCTTCAGGATAACTGATAAGCCTTTAGTAATTAGCAAATCACTTCTGTGTTACATAATGTATCCAAAAATTGGAGAAATGCTCTGCTGCCTTTATACTTTCAAACTTCCCGAGGTCTTCCTGCTTACCTGCCATCACTTATTTTCTCACTACCCATTTGGAAGCTTTGCTTCAGGAAAGTGAATGTCAAGATCACCTTGTCCTGATTATAGCAAAGACCATTCTAGCCATGTGTTTACAAACACGAGTTTGACTCCGTCTGAGGGTGACACGTAGGGGGCCCTTCACTCCTGGCACCCGGTCAAAGAGGCTCTTTCCCTGGTCCTCTCCAGGTCTTGGGAAGATTCAGGGAGAGTGTGGTTTTGGAGGGGGAAGCCATGAACTAAAGATGGTACCAAAATATTTATTGAAGTAGAACTTCTGTGGTGAGGCTCCCATGCTCCTTTCTTGAAGGTAAACAATGGAGGTAGAAAAAGCAAAAATTACCCTGTACTATTTACTATCACGACAGCCAATGACCTGTCAGGGAGCCTGAGGAGACACCGCACAGGGTATGAAATGTACAAACAGTGCTGAGAAAAAAAATCACTGCTAATCACCACTGGGAATGTTTTGTAAAGAGGCAAGTAACGGACACGTCAATTAGAATTTTCTAGGCCACCGTCCTATTTTAACAATAAGATTCTTATTGTTAAAATAGAATTTTCATGATCTTCTATCCAAAACCAGGAACTTGGTACATGGATAGCATATCTTAAAAATAAATGAGCAAATTATGAATGTCCATTTGTCTCAGGGATTAAAAAAGTTATTATAATAAATCGTATTACTTACTTGAAATTGTTTACATCAAAGAAGCAATAAATAATGTTGAGTTTATATTCTATAAAATCTATGTACCTGATATATATATATATAAAAAATAGTCAACTCGTCAATTAATTTAATTATGGAAATAAAATATTTCCAATTGTGTAGCTAAGAAAACATTTTTGGATATTATCTATATTGGACAGCTTTTAAATTTAACCCCCTGTCTGTATACAAAGATGTCCAGAAAAAAAAAGTCTAGTCTTATTTCTGCCCTCGCCCCTCATCGGGGTAGATTTTTGTTTATGCATTAGACGACCTTTTTGGCCATTAGAACCGTCTTGCTTCAGCAGTTAATTAACACAAGTACCATAATTTAATACAGTTAATGCTACTTGATGCCCTTTAATGTACCTTCCATTAGTGATATTATTGTAGTATTACCCTGTAAATTAAAATGAGATCAAGACTAAGAGAGCCGCTCTTTAATTAAGGTGCTGGCACACTGCACTCCTCAGTTATTCACTGGAGAAAATCACCCTGATTTACTGAAGCAGGACATCCATAAGTCAGAATTAGTCCATGAAGATTATTAGGTTTATTGAACAATGTAAGTACTCCAGAATCGCTGAGATTGCCAACGGCTATGGTTTTTTCTACCCCTTCATTATCTTAATAAACACACAACGAGAGGTAAGAAAAGGAAGCAGAATAAGTAATGTAGGAAAAGAGGAACGCATTTTCTATACAGAGACAACAGTTTTAGTCACTAGTAAAATACGTATCAGATGTAGCAGGTACCAAAAAAGAATATAAATACTACATTAGACTAACGATAATCAAAACAATCATTTTTACAAGAGACAACACTAGCCAGTTTTAAACACACATGCATACAGAGAAATGGACAATTGGAGTTCCCGATCAGTTAATTCAAGGAATGATCTCCATCTATTTTTGTTTAATTGTTTACTATGTCAAGGCCAAAAAAATTTATATTCTCTGTCCACTATTCTACGGATATTTTCAGATCTGGTCTCCATTCTACCTTCCTCAAATCATTGGTGTCAATTTCCCTCATTATGGGATGGGTGGGAATGGCAGAGACAAGTAGAAAACTATCACTATCAGGATCCAATATAGGTGTGTTCAACGTTGTAATCCTTTCAGGGGATGGTGGGGGGCATGCAAGAAACAAAGACTTCAGTTGTATTTTGGAAAGTGTGCATTTAGGATAGTCTTGAAAAGGAACCTTTAGAACTTTCTTTGAGAGATCATCAATTAATATTTAATCTTCCTATAGATGATTTGTTACATAAGAGAAAGACAGCCTAGATCATTAATCTTAGTGAAATTTTCAAGGGTAAAATAATGATATCAGCTTCTACACCTGAAGGCCCCATGAACCAGGCAACAGCTCAGTATCTCCCTTTCGTGGCTCCATCATGAGCGCATCCTCCTTATATAACTTTAAAGCTGGAGCCACGCCTGAGCCATCAGGCCTTGCTTCTTTAGTCCCTCCCCTAAGACTAAAAATACTCCAGCCATCTGGTGCCTGGTGCAGTAAATGCCAGCATCAGTTCTGCCCTGGTGATTTGGACAGAGTCTGGAGGTGACAGAGTGGGACCTTATGGAAGGGGCTCACCTCTACTGGACCTTTCTCTTTTGCCCAGCTGCTTCTCACCAGCATATACTTGACCGGTGAACAGGAAAAGAGAGTGGAGCTGAGTCCAGAGAAAAGGGGGAAAGCGCCTCAACAACCACTGAAATGCAGTTGGAGGACACAATCAGGTTGAGAGCTAAAAGAAAAGAGGTAAATCTGGAGGAGGCTGCATTTCTGACATCTCGCTTTTTGGAGACAGCACATCTGACCCCAGTGAAGAACGCAAAGGGATGCCTTTAGCTTTAAAGCATATTTGATATTTTCTCTTACATAAAGGAAGCAGTACTGAATACCCAATAAAATTAAGCATCAGCAATGGTTATTTTCCAGCTAAAAAGCCTCCGAAAATTGCCTTAAAAAATTAATACGAGGTTACAAAGTTTTAGGTTCTAACTTCCGAGGCAAAGTTCAAGTTGTAGAAGAGCCCTTCACCCAGGGGGTGGCTAGACACCCTTGTATTGTGCGCGTTAGGTGAGACCCCTTGCCCTTGCTAGATTATATATTTTTTTATTATTATTTTATTTTTATTCCTTGAGCCAGAGTCTCACTTTGTTGCCATGGCTAGAGAGCCATGACCCCAGCCTAGCTCATAGCAACCTCAAACTTCTGTGTTCAAGCAACCTTCTGCCTCAGCCTCCTGAGTAGCTAGGACTACAGGCACTCACCACCCTGCCTGCCTAATTTTTCTATTTTTAGCAGAGATGGGATCTGGCTTTGCTTAGGCTGATCTCAAACTCCTTACCTCGAGTGATGCTCCCACCTCAGCCTCCCAGTGTGTGAGGATTACAGGAGGGAGCTGCCAAGCCCAGATTATCTTCTTTCCAAGTGTCAAATGAGCGTGGGGGGGGCGGTGGGCGGGGGAAGGTGGGCTATAGGAATTTGGTCTCAAATTAAAAATTTCTTGAACTACAAGGAAACTGACCCAGACAAATCCACCTAACAATGTAGATTATATTAGGATTAAAATTCAGATCTGTTTATTATTTTTGACTTTTATTCATATAGATTAATTAACTACTTATACTTCATGGTGTTAAGATATTGTTAAGGATACCAGCATCAATTTTTTTCATATATCATATGTCTCCAAGAGAATATACTGAAAACTGATAATCCTTTGCTAAAATGTTCTTGAGTATAATGGCTGCACTCTGTGATATGTAGCAAACTCATGCTTGAGGCAATGGCCCCATATTGCCCTATCACGTCACCCTGCTCATAATACATGAACTGTTCTCCGTATTCTGGAGCTCAAAAGCTCAATATTGAATCAATGCATATTGTTCTCAAAAATATTACTTTGCTTTCAAGATACATTCCTGATCCATGGATCACTTGGACTTTGGTCAAAAGTTTTAAGAAAGTCTCCATAGATAAAGACTCTTAATTCTTTCATGAGGAACATGAAGCCAGAACAAAGCTGGGAGTAGACAACCATTATTTCTCCACAGCTGAGATTGTGAAACAGTGGATGCCACAAAGAGGTCGGCTCCACCATTCCATTCTGAGTGTCTACTAGGGCCCTCCCTTCATGGCAGCACCCTCTTCTTTTTTTTTCTAGCACACAGGGGTGAGGCAAGTCTTAGACAGACCATAGAATCTTAACGCTTCCCCAGTTTCTGAGCTACCTAAGGGATGCTAGAAGCAAGTACATTCAATGAACCCTGACTTATCTGTTTAAATTTTGTCATTACTTAATTAAGTCTAAGTGATCTATATGATTTATATTCTTATCCTCCTATATTTTGATTTAAAACTGTCTTGGCCTTTTTGCTGGCACATTATTGCTCTGGTTGTCTTTCCCTTTTATACCATTTGCTGCATACCTCACTTTTACCTTTAGATTTTCCCCTCATTATCTCATGTTTTCACACCTCTCAGTCGGTTACTTTGATAATATACCACGCTTAAAGAGCCGGCTGAAAATCTCCATGTTGGTGGTCCTGCTTTTCATTATCCAAATTTTTCATTTAAACTTTTCCAGACTTCTTGGAAATTTGCTCAATTCTGCCTCTGGTGTATGAGATGTTATCCAAACCAAAGCTATCCCTGACTGTGACCCTATTAGTAATTGAGCTACAATGAACGGAGCCTGCCTGACTCAGGCCCATATTTTAAATGCTATCATATCTTTTTAATATAAAAGCATATCCAAAAACTTGAAAAGTAGAGCTTGCCCTGATTTAACAAAAGCCTTCTGGAGGTTGCTGTGAAATGGGATGCCACAGCACTCTACTGAGAATGACAGATTGAGACTCTGTCTCAAAAAAAAAAAAAAAGAAAGAAAGAAAAACAAAAGCCTTCTGTTTCCTAAATGCTTTCAGTTCTGATTTTTAAAAAACTATATATATATACACACACACATATATAACTTTCATTTGGGGGATTTTTTTGTGCAATATAATAAAACATGAAGAAATAAATTGTTATACCATGGTGAAACCCTCTCTTGCACTTGAAAACAATGGTAAAATATAAAGATGTATTTCTTGTTTTTCAGTCTCTTTTAGAGCAAGTAGCTTTGCTTCCCCTGGTTTCATTGTATGAAAAAGGTCAAAGACTTCCTGACTGAGGGATGTTCTTTTTTTGTTTTTGTTTTTTGGTATTTTTGCTTATATTTAGATTCTGAAGAATCATGCCAGGTTCCCTGATAGCAAGTTTGGGGAGTACAGATTGCTGCTGAGGACAAAGGGTCTCAAACGCCTTCAGAACCTACTTCTACACTGGTGGTCCCGAGAAAACGTTCCAGCAGACACTGACAAATACCACCTTCCTGTGGGACCAGCCCAAGGGCATTCTCTCCGGACACATCCATTCCCATTCAAGGCACACAGATGTTCTCTTACCTTCCTCGCACCTTTATGTCTGAGATCGCGTAAAAGTAGCGTGCCAAGTGTAGCTCATCTACAAATATTTCCCCAACAGCTGGTCTTAACAGCCTTATCCTCAGGTCTGTGACTGTAAAGAAATCTCTGAGTTTCTTGGTTGTATCCAGCTGTCCGTAGAGGGAAGCCATATTGCGTAGCCGAGGTCCAGCAAAAAACGCGAACCTGTCTTTGATTTCAAAGTGGATTATTTTGCTATTTGTTGTATACCCTGTGGAGTACTCTTCTGTGCAAATTATTTCTAAGACCGTGTGCTGTGATAAATCCTTCACGGATTTAGGATCCATGTGAAAAGCGTCTAAGCAGTCTGTGGCATAATACTGATAGGGCTGCCAGGTTTGTCCGTAATCGAGAGACTTCTCCAGGATCATTTGGTCTGGACGCCCCGATTCAAAGGTAATAACTATGTTGTCTGTGAGCTCAATGGTTTTGCTCCAAGATAGAGTGATGTTAACCTGGAGAGGCTTGGGATAGTCCTTCCAAGTGGCAGACTGCCAAAATGTGGAGGGATGTCTTCCTTCAAAATCAAACATCAGCTCAGGGGGGTGTGCCAGCTCGGGGGTGCTTGCATCACACTCATTATTGCACATGTAGGGGTTGCCCTATGGAAGAAGAAAGAAAGAAGGTGCATCAAAACACTGGTGTGGCCCCACCGCAACTCTCGCCGTATTGTTGCTCAGTAAGAGGCTAGGAAAGGAAGGAAAAAAAGCCCTGTTTTCAGTAATCATTTTTATTTGCCCTAACTAGACTCTCCTCTTTAATAGCTTGAAAAAAAAAGCAATATGGTAATTTTCTCCTCTTGCTTCCTTCCATGTGCTCTGAGAAATGAAAACAGTTTATTTATCCCATATGTGTTAGACCCATAATGTGGTCACAGAAGCACACAGACACTGAGCAACTGTCTAACAGCTCAATACCTCTGCTTCCTTTTAGAAAGATGCTATAGAAAGGCAAGGGAAAGTCCTCCCTGCCTCAAGGACATTCCTTAAGAGCACAGTTCTTTAAAAAGTCATTCTCCAAGCAAAGCTTCGGATTTAGCCAGGAACCGTAGACACTTGCATCCTGATTGGGAGACAATACCCCCATACAACGTTCAGCTTCTTCTGGCTTTGCCTCAAATCCATCATACTTAACTGGGTCCTTGCTTCATAAAGTCTGGTTTTAAAACATTTACTTTGTTCACCACAAATCATTAAAATGTGGTACCCTAAAGGCTCTTGGGTTTGGTCCAAACATCTGCCATTCTATCAGCTAGAGATAAGAGGATTGCTCAGGAAAGTCATACGGGTGGGGTATTCTCCAAGTTATCAGGACAAGAAAACCCACCACTCAGTTAAGACAGTCTTGCACATGAGAGCACAGCCACTCCATGTGTCTGTTACTCTGTACCAGCCCATAGGCTGCTCTCTGTGGAGGTTAATTATTCTTATTCTCCTCTGACAAAGGCTACTTCCTTCATTGCCCATTCAAACTAGAGGCTAGAAATAAATCTAGTTACGTGACAAGTTACAACACTGCTTCTGCTTCCCTAAATGGCTACTCTCAGCTTTCATCAGCAGAGTCTATGGCAAATGGCATGCGCCCAGATTTTTATTTACTTTTGTTTTTAAGAAAACAAAATAATATTCTTTTGCAGTCAATTGTTCAGGCATCTCTTTCTTATCTTGTACTTGGTAATTACGAGCATCACTTGCTGAAAGAATTAACCTTCTGACATTGTCCTTAGATTTTTCTCCTGTAATTACAATTAGATTTCTGTTTCTTTTTCATGAACTGTGAGCTGTTCCTCATACCTGTAGGATGAATGAGATGGGTCTCAAATAATGAATTTACGCTTTAGATAGTGGCACTCAGTTACCAGCTGACTACTATGAAATAGAAGATGAGCATTGATTGGAGAATTGCTTTGGCCTCCCTGGAGGCCACTTTCTCCTACTGAGTCAGCTAATACCCTCACTCTCTCTTTCCCATTAATGCAACTGAATCCTAAAGCTGGCAACAGGTCCGGGGGACTCAAGCATAATTGAGATGGAGCAAGAGAGAGCAGAGAAGGTACATTATTGGAGAAACCGAACTGTTTTAAAAATACACCCAAGGAATCAGTGATAATGGAAATGTTTCTGTATTTCTCTCCCGAATTTCAATTCCCTATTCCTGATCCCAGCATCTGTGGGACTATTTATAGTATCCCCTGCAAAATGAGCCAAGGGGAGAGGGGGTAAGTTTCTGTTCCAGGTGGAATAAATCACCAAATTTATTATTATTTAAACTCTCTTAAGCATACCAGGAGCCAAAGGCAAAGCTCTGCAAACTGGCAAAGGCTTTTTATGGAGGGCTATAAATATTGTGGGATCTGTCAGGATTTATAAATTCTAAATATATGTAAATGCACATTTTACTGGAAGGGGTCAGATTTACACATATCACTCTTTCTTTTGAAATTTACCGAAAAAATACAGTCACTGTAAAATCTGTCAGCAGGTAGCCATCTGCACAATCATTAACTTGGATGCTACCACTTTCCTCCTCCCAAAAGCATCTTCCTTCGAGGTCAGGGGTGTGGGAACAAAGGGAATCAACTCTGCGGGGTACATCAAAGTGAGTTATCAGATGTTTGTTTTGGGTCACATTGAAAGATAGCAGTCGCTGGCTTTCAGCATCAGTACCCAGAGCTCCTCAGGTGGGGCTGGAGCGCTGGGACCACAGGAGGAAGCACATCAGGCTGATTCCAGAAATGAATCAATACTAACAAACCCATCTCAGAAAATACTCTTATCTGCAAGGCACTGATGAATACATTGAATAGAGGGTGCTGGCCATAACCACCATTTAGCTAGCACAGTGTACCGGACACTTGCTTACGTTATCTTGGGTAATCCTTCTCATCCCTCCCCTATAGAAGAGGAAATGGAGGCAGAGAGAAGTGTTTAGTTACTTGCCCAAGGTCACATAACAAAGTGAGAGAGAGGCAGAGCCAGGACCGTCCTCCTATCCTGCCCTAACTTCTTTACTCCCAGGCCAATGGGGTTCCCTATGTTGCCACCCCGCCCTAGAAACAGGATTAGCAGGTACAAAGGAATGTCCAAAATCAAATGTTTTGGGGACCACAGCCTCGTCTTCTGGTCCTGAGAGCCCTAATAAGCACTGCCATAATCTGAGATGCTTTGACATTAAGAACCTTGATTAGCTTCACGTGATAATTAGTTTCATAAACTTATTTGATCGTGGAGTCCCTTTTTAGCTATCATCCTGGACTGCGTTCTTTGAGATTCTCTGCTTTGTAGTATACTTAAAGATACTTAAAGTAGCAAATGCAGAGAATGAGCAGTGCAACCCAGTTTTAGTCCCTTCACGAAGCCATGGCCGTAGAAAGCACCAGGTCTGTGCTTTTGTTCTGTGGGGGGGGGGCACCTGAGGCCCAGTGCGTTAGCCAACTCAGGGGAAGTGTCTACATTTACATCAGGTTCTTCATTGCTCTGCACAGATTTAGTTTTTATTTTTTTATTTTATTTTTTCGTTAAATCATAGCTGTGCGCATTAATGCAGTCATGGGGTACAGTGTGCTGGTTCTATATACAATCTGAAATATTTTCATCCAACTGGTTAACATAGCCTTCATGGCATTTTCTTAGTTATTGTGTTCAGACGTTTATATACTACATTTAGAAAGATTCACACGTACCCTCGGAAGCTGAGCAGGGTCGGGCCTGGTTAGATGGGAGACAGATTCAGTTCTTCGGAAAAGGGAGAAAAGTTTCATACATTCGACGATCATTTATTAGTTACCTACAATGCTACTATATTTAAGGCACTCAGCTTGTCTCTCAGGAAACAGCAGGGGACAAACTCAAGTCTTTGCTTTCTGTGGCATCCTAGTTGGGGGAGATAGGTTAAACCAGCAAATGTATGATGTTCTGTAATGTGACAGGATGGTGATTCTCATGGAGAAAGTAAAGGTAACTGAAGGGGGATGGCATCGTTGGCTCGCCATCTAGTTTTATAGCAGGAAGGTCTCTCTGATAAGGTGACATTTGAGCAGATCAAGAACAATTCCCCATCTACACTGGAGAGGATCAGAGAAGGATGACTAGGATGATAGCTTTATCCTTCATTTGACTCACTCTTAGTGATATTTTCGGCAGCATAGCAATTTATTGAAATCAGGGGGCAAATAAATCATTTCGAATGAGAATCAACACCAAATGACTGTAGACAGAAAAAAAATAATAAATCAAAATAAATAAATAAATAAATAAATATCAATTGGCCTGTGTTCCTTATCACATAGCACTCGTGCATTTTTTTTTTTTTTTTTTTTTTTTTTAGATACGATGACATTGAGAAAAAATTAGCAGTGGAAGGAACAAAAAAAGAAAAGATTTCATTCTGGTCCCTGTGCTTTAGTTGAAAGAGAGAGAATAAAAGAAGAAAGCTGACAAAGCCCCCAATTTTATCATTCCCCGAAGAGAAAGCTGGACGAGAGATCACATCCTAAAATACTTCGTGTAAACATTTCACAGGGGTGTGATCTATAATACTGTTGTTACAGGGAATTATCAATATGAAAACAATCTCTGTTAGAGGGATTAGATTAATTACATTTCCAACTCCTTCAACCCCACCCTAATCCTATTTAAGAACACCAACAATGAAACTTATCTAAGAAAAAGCAACTTTTCCTTACTCTTGCTTCTATATCTAACAGATTCAGGCATCACCAAGCAAAAGTAATTATTTCGTGGCCAGCAGGCAGCCTTAAATAGGGCTTAATTGAAGTTCTACAGCAACAGATCCTTAGCTGATTGTCTAAGGACAAAGCAGAAAATATTTACGACTACGCTGATAACATTCACACCATTAACAAATGCGTAAATAATTAAACAGATATTGTTGCTAAAATTTTTGGGTAACAGACGACTGTGGTGTTTAGTTTCATTAAAAATGGTAATACTTTTTATTTCTGGGAGAATCGAAGTTAGTTATTAATTAGCGATTTGTAGCCAAAGTGAAATGTTGTTTTTCTTGTTTAATGTGCTATCAGAATTCAGAGGGATAAGTAACATCTGAAGCATGTTTTTACTGCTTATATTAGTGGAAAGTTGTCTTCCTTCTGGCAAACGCCACTATTAAAGGAACATCCTTTCATCTAATATCTGCTAAGCCCTTCTGAGTCAAAAAAACAAAACCCAAACCCTATATTGACAGTATTAATGGAATACTTGTGGTTGTTGTCTCATGTTCACCTTTCCAAGCTTCACCTATTGGCAAACTATTGGGAATGAGTGTTGCAAATAGAGGGAATTCTCACAGGAGAATTGCTCCCGAACTGAAACTCACATGCCACGCGGGCAGTTAACTTATAAGTGGTTATGAGAAGCATCTGTGAACACGTAAACAGATGGTGAAAAACAGGGAGACACATCTGCCTCTTACCCCTTTGCCTGTGGCTCATCCTTGCTTGTTAATCAACAAGCAAGGCACCAAGTCCAGAAGAAGCATTACTGGGAGAGCACTGCAACTGGCTTCGGCTGTGACTCTGAAATAGACACCACTGGGGCTTCGTCAATGCACAGCCTTTACTAAGAAGATGCAGAAGTCAGTGCAGAGCCTGCCGTTCATTGCTCAGAGACATGCATGGTGAGCACCCGCCTTAACTGCTAGGCTGGGGACAGTCCCGAGCAGATGGCTTCTTCTCCACCTTCATCCATCTCCCTGGAAGCCAACCAAGCACAGCAGTTCCTAGGAGTCCTAGTAATGAACTCCTGTCTATCAAAAGTATAATTTTGGGGGCAGAGACATTCGCTGCCATTCTCTTCTCGGAACTTCCTTGCCAGTCCTGCTCCCAGAGTCTTGCCTGGCTGTACTATGGGAAAACCCCTCTTTTGTGCCTTTTCGGAAGCAGCTGAGACTGCGCTGAGTCTGGGAGCTGATGTTCACAGGTCTGACAGTGTGGTCACTGGCATTGAGGGAAACCAGAGGTAAGTCAGAAGCAGAGGCAAGTACAATCTAATGCAGTAGATCTCTCTTTTGGACTAATAAATCTGAAAGATAAATGTCAGCCCCCTAACATGGACATATCAGCAAGCCCTGGTGATCACAGTCATAGAGACAGACTCCCTTCAGATAGGAGAGACTGCCATGGTGTGTTCTCAGCTCCCTGGTCCTTAGGATATAAAGGGCAGTGATCTCTATAAATGGCAGCACAATCTCATTGAACAAGCTGCTTTGTTAATCAGTATGTTGGGTACCTATGTGGGGCATACACATGGTGAAATATACAGTGGTCTGCACACCTTTGTCCTGCAAGACCCCCCAGGGGATGCCTGAAGGTGAGGATGATACCAAACCGAGTTTCTGTTGACGTCTTCGAGCCCCACCTTTAATCCTTTTCCATCTTAACTAAGCGCTTTTCACACACTGTGGCCATGACTTTCACAGTTTGAGGTGTGACAGCAGAACTGGCACACGTTTTTTTGTTCTTTACAAGATCATAGGTAGATTTGTTCTCATCAGAGATCTTAGCAGCCTCCCCGTGTGATTTTTTTTCTTTCCTTATTAAGTTGCGAACTTTCACCCTTTCACTGAACTTTCACCTTCTCTTTGGCACTTCTGAATTGCCAGATTCACTCCTCTTGTACTTTGGGGCCGCTATTAAGTAAAATGAGGGTTACGTGAACACAGTAACCCACGATGGTAGACCTGATAGCTGAGATGGCTGCTCAGTGACTGATGGACTGAGTACGGGCCGGGAGCACAGACAGCGTGGGACGCACAGACAGAGTGGGACACACAGATAGCACAGACAGCACAAAGGAATGATTCACATTCCGGGTGGGACAGGCTGGGATGGTGTGAGATTTCCTCACACCACTCACAGTAGCCCATAATTTAAAACTTGTGCATTTTTTACTTCTGGAATTTATTATGTAATATTTTCATACCATGGGTAACTAAAACCTTGGAAACAAAATTATAGATGTTGGGGTGGGGGACTACAGTAGCCTGAATCCTATGAGACTACCCCAACCTTAGAAGCTATGTGACTAAAGGACCTATATCTTTGTCAGAGTCAGAGCCCCAAGTTTCAGTCTGAAAACTAGGGCCACCCTAAAAAGAGTGGAGGACAAAGAGTTTTGTTTTTATAACTCCAGAGTTAAAAACTGACTGCTCCATTTTCTAATGGAGTCCTTTGTTCATCACGAAGCTTCCTCCCGGCACAGACGCGGGCTTAAGGGTTGATTGAAGTGGTATCTTGTTTCAATCTGCTCCCTGACAATACTAACACCTTGTGGACTTTTTGACTCAGGAATAAAGAGAGGAGGGCTTAACCTTTCTGCAAGGAGAATCCTGGAAGCCGTATCACAGATTATGGGTCATAATAGACACCTGAGTAAATCCCCGCGGAGGCTCGTGGGGAGGATTTTCAAACTGGTGAAAGCTGGAGGGTCAGGAAGACCAGGTTTCTAAGAAGGAGCCAAATACATTCTCGAGCCACAGGCCACAAAAACGGACTCCAATGTAGCATCGTAAGGCATTGCTTTGCACATACCGGAGAGGAAATAAATAATAATAGAATCAAGCGGGGCTGAAAGTGAATGTCTACGGAGAAGTATGGCACTGAGGTGACATTCTCGGAAACGGTAGGGAAACTGCTTTTTAAAAATCATTTTCTTTTAAAAATCACTTCCAATTTATTTTTTCAACTTCAGATTACTATTAGGTCCCATTTTTTTATGTTTATTAGGTAAAGTCCGAGTTGTAGTTGAGAGCCTCCCCCAGGAAGTGTGCCATCCATTGGGCCCCGGAGGTGATACACACTATATTTGATGTAGTTATTCTGCCTTATGAATGGTCTTGACATGGGCCATGACACAAATACTAATTATGCAAAACCGAAGCAGACCATCAGCATTTAAGTTAAAGCAAGTTGAGAGAAACAAGAGGAATTCGGATGTCATGGAGGTGGGACTGTTCTGAGTCCTGACACCATTAGGTGTTCTGAGAAACACTGGGAACATTTTGAGTCATGTCATGTTCAAAATGGTTCCTTCTTCTATCACATGTGTGGGCAATTCCGAGACCTGCTTGAAGTCCATTTGCTGCAGGCCACTGGGTTTGGAACAAAATGGGAAAACCATCAGCGTCCCCTGCTGACTTGACCTATTGGGTATAGAGACAGGGAGAGAACTTCCTACACCGGCACTTCCAAACCCACCTGGCTTCTAGTGGGCCTATCCTGATGTCTCATATTCCTTACTTCTAAACTCCTATTTCTCAAATTCATTAACTATTAATTGGGAATCTACAATATTCACCATACTGTGAAAAAAACACAGAAATAACCGAGACATTTGCAATTTCGTGCAGAGATTAGACAGACACAAGGAACCATCACGTGTTTCACAGATGGGTTACTCGTGATCCTAGAGAGAGTACTACGTCTCCTTCGGGGTAAACAGAGTCACCAACACCACCGGGTAATTTCCTGGAGTGTCTATGTCACATCTTGGTACAAAATTAAATATAGTTTTGTATTAAAAAGAGAAAGCATTTTATAGAGTAACATGCAAAAAATAATTTGCAGGCACTTTTAGGGAAAAAAACCCCCACAAAGACATTTCAAATTTGGGGCAGATTTAGAAGTATATGTCAAAACACTCGGAGCAATGTGAGAGGCTTGGGAATAATTTATTCCGTCCCACCACACTCTTGCATGTGATACTTCATTCAAACCACCATGGAGTAGCTGCGGCAGAACCAGGCCTATCAACACGGAGAACTGTGCGTTTAACGATTGCAGCATCAAATTCCTAGTCACCAGAGATTTGCTGCACTTCACCCCACAGCAACCCAGGTGGTCTTCTCCATACTCAGCACCTCCATGCAGGAGAAGGCACCTGGAACACTAATGCTTTTTCAGAAGTAGGATTTAATCTCAGGCTAAAAGAATCTGGTGTGCATCAGAATCACCTGGGACATAAGGACAATATCATTTGCTAGGCCCTCGCCTCGGAAATTCCCATCTTCTGGCTCTGAGAATAGGCACAGGAACTGGTATTTTTAGACCAAATACTTTAAACTTGGGCATGAAAACACTTGTTTATTAACAAACATAGTTAGGTGGCTTTTCTGAAAAAAAGTATCGCTTTGTTAATCACTAGCTTTGGAGATAACTTTCTAGACCCTGAAGGTTTATATCATCAATACTCCTCTTGGTTACTCATTCACTTATTCATTCATTCATTCCATAAATGGTTACTGGATATCTACACATGCCAGACACTGTGCCGTACACGGGGTGTAGACTGTTAAACAAAACAACTCAGTTTTGATCGAAACTGAGCTTACAGTTTGGTTGGAGAAGCAGCTCCTCAGAGTGAACAATGACCTAACTCTATCTGAAGATAAACTGAGAAGGGAGCTAACATGGTCTACTAAAGAAAATAGTAGTGAGGGAACTTTAATTAGGTGGTAGGGGAAGAACTTTTACAGGAGCTAACATTGAAATTGCCACCTAAAAAGTGACAAAAAGTAAACCTTGGGACCTGAGGCCAGGAGGGAGATTGTTCAAGACAAAGGGAGTAACAGTTGCGCCAGGCAACAAGGTGGGAAAGAACCAGGGGTTTGACAGAAAATGATACAAAGTGATTTTTCCAGAATATCATAAGCTGGAGAGCAGCGGAGGATGAGTTGGGGACATAGGCAAGGAGGAGATCTCTCCTGAGCCTGGAGGCCGGGCAGAGACTCTGCATGTTCCTCTAAGTCCGTGATTTTCAGCTAGTGTTCCACGAAAATTTTAAAGATCATTAACTAAATTATTCTTGAAAATCAAGTTCAAAGCACAGTATTTTTTTTTTACTTTTTTTTTGGGGGGGGAATCAACATAATTATAGTGTACCATGAAGTTTAACTATAGGTTCCAGTGTGCCATGAGATAAAAAAGGCTGAAAAACACTGCTCTAAGCAGAATGGAAAGAACTGGCTGGATTCCTCCTGTCATGCAGACGAAGCTCTCAGGGCAGGACCAGGAGCAGAGCAGTCAGTGAAGGTTCACTGGAGTGGGGAGTGTGTCACACGGTGGCTTCACCCAGTGTGGAATGAGTGGACAGAAGCAGATGGATGGAAGGTATATTTTAAAGGAGGACCAATAGATCTCTGTACATCTGCTTAATATTTACTACATGACTAGATATGAGGTAGAGATGATCAATAGGAATGGGTAAAATGCAGTTCATTCTCTAGGTTTCTAGCTGGACCCAGCAGGGAGTTGGTGGTATCTTTTACTGAGAGGTGGAAGATCAGATTTGGAGTTTTGATGACAGCACCAGTTCAAGGTTGGAAATGTGACTATTTTTGTGCAACATATAATAGAGATCAGCTTGCGGTGTGCCTGACACTGTTCGAAATGCTTTATCCTTATTAATCCATTCAATCTTCATAATAAGACCATGAGGTAGATGCTGTTTTCTGCCTCATTTTACAGATAAGTCAACTGAAGTACAAATGATTCAAACAACTTAGAATCAGGTAGCACATAAGGATATCTCAAAATCAGGATCCAAGGGCAGTGCCTGTGGCTCAAGGAGTCAGGCACCAGCCCCATATACCAGAGGTGACGAGTTCAAACCCAGCCCTGGCCAAAAACTGCAAAATAAATAAATAAATAAATCAGGATCAAAGTCCAGACAATCAGGAGAGCTGATGTTCTCAAAAACAATGTGATACTATCTCTCTACACACTGAGACAGTCAGGTCAGGATGGATCTGGATCTCAGAGGTCGTGTCAGACTGGAAATTTTATGTTTATGAGACATTATCTTATGGAGTATTTGAAAGTGAGAATGGAGGAGAAAAATGGGGAAGAAAGTACAGGGATAAAAGGACGAAGACCCAGAACCGTGTCCCATATTAACTCATCCAAGTAGCCAATATTCATTTATTCACTGGGCCCAAGGACGTTAATTACCACTGTCTGGCACCATAGCTGTTACATAGTTCTGTAATCTCATTTCTTTAAGGTATCTAAAGAGGGAGTGGGAGGATTTTAAGTGACATGAGAGGTTAAAACAAGGGAAAAGGTCAATTTTTAAAGATGACTTTCTTTCACTTTGGTTTCTGAAGAAAATAACAATCCAGCGGACCACTTCTTTTTGATAAGATAGAACAGAAGGAGTGCTGTGGGGACACAAAAGACTTTCAGAGAAAACAGATATCTGTCTCCAAATGTCATATCAAATCTTTGGACCAGTGCATTTAAGACTATGAGAGAAGGAACAGACTCCACGTAGAATTCTTAGAGAATCCATGTTATCGATGAGAGTCCAGTTACAGTAAAGGGAAGGATGGTTCCAAGAAAAAGCCAACAGGAAGGATTAATTTAGGGCTGAAACCTTCGTAACCATGAGTTTCCCTAACCCTGCTTCATTATCTTTTTACCTTTCCACAATCTGCCTCTCTCTACTTTCCTTGGCCCGATGCCCTTCTTGTTTTAGATCCTCAAAACCAGGGTTCACCCACGGTCTCACCCTTTGGCCTTTGCCCTCATAGCTACATGAAGTCCCCGCACTGAGTTAATTCATACGGCTCCAACCACCACTTACACTTTGATGGCTCTAAAATTCTGTCTTCGGCTCTGATTCCCCCTGTGAGCATCAGACCCATTTTTTCAACTACGTGGTAGACATCATTTAAATGTTCCACAGGAATCTCAAAATACTGAAAAGTTAACTTTTCCTCTCTGCTTTCCTTTCCCTTCCTGAATAATTCAGTCCTAAAGCTATCAGGTGGTTCTGAGCAAGGCAGGTGTCACTCCCAACATTCCTGCCAAAGATGCACAATCTGAATGCAATCATGAGTAAATAGCAGAAAATCCAGATGGAGTAATGGATAAAACAACCCACTTGATATCTAAATGTATCAAAAAAGATGGAGAAACAGTTCCAGGTTGATGGAGACAAAGCGATTTGACAATAATGTCCCACCCAAACTAGATCATTTCCCTATAAAATACATTGAAGCAACTGGTTGAAGCTGGAATGGGGTCGGAGGAAGATATGGTGGTAAAGTATTCATTTTAATTTCCTGATTTGGTGGTCTACCTGTAATTGTGTGGAAGAATGCTCTTACTTGGAGGAAGTATTAAAGAGCTAGAAGGTTATGGGGCACCAAGTTCACAACTGATAGTCAAATGGTTCAGAAAAGAGTTGATATTGTATGTGTAATTTTTATATAATTTTGGGATTGGAAGACATAACTAAAAATCCTCATATTAATAAAGTGCGT
>NW_003852405.1:3889689-3952446 GCF_000181295.1 Otolemur garnettii
TAATCTATATTAATAGTATAGTAATATAGACTATGTATTGCACTGGTATATAAACTTTAGAATAAGAAATACCCAGTGGATCCAGTTCCCGCTGGTCGGTAATTTTCTTCCCATAAATGGCCTGGGCCCAGGAACCTGTATGAAGCATGTGACCTTGATGATTGGGATGTAGCCTCTGTCACACACTTTTATTAATATTAGAATACTGTCAATTGTTAAGAACCAAGGTTCTGGGTCAGATCTGCCTAAGTTTGAATTTCAGAGAACATTTTTCTCTGCTATTGCATAATTTTTGACAAATTGCTCTTTGAACCTTGATTTCCTTTTAAAATTCACCATAATAATATTTACTTCATGATGTTTATCTGAGATGACATTACATAATGTATGTTATGTGCTTAGCATCCCCTTGGCAGGTAGTAAGTCATCAATAGTTAGAACTTAGCACTAAACATCCCCTTTCACCTGGCCATAACTTTTCAGTGTTTCTCACCTCTGAGAATGATACCAAATTCTTCCCATTTCCAAATAGGAAACCTGGGACTAATCTTACGTTCTTTATTCTTCCTCAATATGTCTATCAAAAAAGTTCTGGAGATGCAGTCCATTGCCACGGCTTCTTTCAGGGTGCCATTGCCGTCTTCAGTTTTTTTAAAAACATTTTTCTCTTGAATTACTGTTAATAGGGGTCCCTCTATATAGTATTGCCATCTTATAATCCTCAGAGCTGCTAAAGTGACCTTTCTGCAAACCCAAATCTGATTGTGTCATGCCCTTCTTAACGCTCTTTAATGGACTTCTCATTACCTTCAAGAGTACAATTCAACTTCCTCAGCACAGCATGTAAGACCCTTCAAGACATGGCCTCTGCAAGCCTCTGGATGTGTGTTTTATTTTTTCACTCACTCATGGGGGTCACACCTTATGAGTCAGTCAAGCCAAACCAAAGGCATGTGCACAGGCACCATGTAGTGGGTCATAGTCACTGTCATGCTACTCGTCATATTAAATTACAATTATTTTTGTGTCACCCCTAATAGAATTCTATGAGAAGAACTGACATGCTAAGTGTGAGTTTCTTTTTCATTTGCTGATTTAAAGAAAGTAAGAAAAGCAGAAAGATGAAGGCAGGAAGGAGACAGGATAAACTAGGTTTGGAAATATGGCATAAGATAAAGGGGATTGGTTCATAGGTTGGTGATCGGGAATCAATGAGATAATCTTAACAACGATTTCAATAAGTTGTAGATAGAATTTGTATGATGTAATATATAACACACACACACACAAAAAAAGTCCAAGTTCAAGTGCAGACTGCCTGTGTCTGTGATTGATATGGTTACTGGGGCTTCTGGTGAGGTTAGAGGACAAAGACGAATAGCACAGGTACTTTCCTGGTGTTCATGTTATCTTCATTTCTCTCCATCAGTCAGAGCAGTATTTCTCCTAGTGGCTTTGGGGCCAGACATCTCTTTTTCCAATTTCATCTTGCCTTACTTATCCAACCCCCAGCATCCTTCTGAGTTCCCAGGAGAAGCTGAACTCCAAGAATTTGATTTGTGCTTGATCAATTATGAAAATCTAAATAAAAAACCGATGGAAGAGAAGCAGGGAATGGGGTGGTTGTAATTCTATAATTCCTCGGCTTGGAGGTGCCTTAGTGGACCCTTTGGTGGGGCCTTGATCTTACACATGTAAATGTAAGCTATAAGAGAGAAATGGGACCAGACATTCTGCTGGAGAAGGGGGGAGTGTTGTTTATTGCATCACAGCTTAAGTGGCTAATTACAGAGATCCTGAAAATTCTACCTCTGTACAGAGGTTAATTTGTCATGAGCTAAAGAAACTTACCCCTCAGGGACATTCAATTTCACAAGCTGCTTCTCAGGCCATATGTGTAAAGTTTGTGTTATAGTTTTGTATTTCTTTTTGAAAAAAGCTTCCAAGAATTGTGCATAGAACAGGTTTATAAAACCTGGTATTGTCTTTATTTAGGACACAGGTAGTGTATTTCAAGGCCCATGAAACTATAAGTGCTCTTCCATCTTTATTCTTATTCTTTCTTTTCAACTGACTTCACTGCCTCTTTCTCCCTTAAGATGTTTTATTTTCACTTACAATTTTGAAATGTATTTTCCCTACATCCTATTTTCAAAATTGTACTTGCCCAAGTTCATACCTGATATATAATATACCAGTATTTCATCAAAATATAAACATACAGGTGGCCATAAAGTTCTTGTGCAATTTTAAAATTCTGCAGTATTTTAAATTGCACACTAACTTTATGGCCACCTGTACGTTATTCAGATCAATAGACTCATAAGTTCTTTTTTTTATATGCTATCAAAAATAAACATAATATTTCCTTACTTGTAAGACTGGATTGGCTGTTAGTCTACCAGAGTCATCATCATGAACCAAAGTAAATTAAACAACAAAAAGTTTCAGCGCTTTTTATGCGGTAAGCATTATGCCAGATGTTATGGATTAGTCTAAAGTAAGTTTGATTCTTCTCTATCAGTGACAATGTAATAGCGAGACAAGAGAAGAAAGATTTATCATTTTGAAAATAAGAAAACGTGTTATAAAGGGCAGGGGGTAGGTTAGGTTATATAGAAATGAAATAGCAGTTAGTAATATTCCAATTTGCAAACAATGTGCACAAGAACTATTGTTAAAGAGATACAATAACATTTAGAATGTCATTATGAAATATTTAGAGATAGAATCTTGCTTCTGAAAATGTTTCGGATTTCTATTTGTGAAGAAGACCCATTCTCTTTTTGGAATGAAGACGGGAACACTCTTTGTGGTTGGGAATTGGGAGAAGGGCTTTGTACCTGTCATTTTATTTGATTTTCCCAATGTCCATGTAGGAGGCCTTCTCCTAGTTTTACAAATAAAGAAACTGAGGTTCAAAACGTCACGGATCCTTTTCAAGATAAATGGTGGAATTCTGTAAAGACGAAAAACAAATCTAATGTTTGGGAGGCCAGGGAACAGGCTCTGAGATAATAGGAGATAAGTTATAATACACGACCAGAAGCGGTGAGATATGGGTAGAAATGTGTGGGTTTGATTCATTGGAGAACCGAAAGCCATCAGTGGCTTTTACAGCAGACAACTCATGGATGGTTAGGCTTTTTCATTAATTTCTCGATTCCTTTCTAGAGAAAATGAAAGGTTCAAGATGAGGCCAATATTAGGAATGTTCTCAGTCAAGACATGAAGAAGAATCAAAGCAGAATTCAGTCAGAATCCTAGGAACAGGCATGCCGAGAATCCCGCCCAGATCTGGTTCACTTTGCATCCTTCACAATTGCTGGCACACAGTTGATAGGCAATAAACAAGCAGTAAACGAATGAATGTAAAACAAACGACTTCATAATTAATTTTTCTGTTTAACCAAATGTAAACATTCTCAAAAATTGAAGAGGCAATTTACTCTAATTCAACTCTGTATCTGCTGCCCGAATCACTTCTGGAATATCAGGCAAAGATGAAGCATGATCTTTGACTTTTGCCTTTAGTTAGAGAGCTATTGCCCAGTTCTAAAACGTCAGTCCATGCACATATCAGGAGACCCCACCATGGAGCCAGAAAGGGTCCAGAACTGGCCTAGAATTAGAGACTCTGTTTCCATGGAAGTCTAGGTCAGGGATAGAAATATGATTAGAAATAGTGGAATACTGTGATAACTGCAGTGCAGGATAAGGTGAAAGAAGGGTCGGCTGGAGGAAGGAGAGCCAGCTAGTTCACTTTAATGGTCTAGTTGTGAGACCAAGGGACTGGGGAATAGCAAGATGATGCGAGATTCAGCAGGAATCACAGAACAAAGGAAAGGCAAGAATCAATGATGACACCAAGACCCCATGGCTGGACGACAGTGGGAAGAGTGGTGATGAGGCTTCCATTTTTAACTACTGTAGGACTGGGAGGCTTTTGTTAACCTAGTCCAGCAGTTACATTTGCAGAAGGATGAGTTTGGCATCCAAGATAATTGGAAATCAAGAAAATGCCACTGAAATTCAATTCATAGCACTCTACAAAACATTCTGAAGATCTCCAGCCTTATTTCTACCTACATGTCTCATGTGCATAATCACTGACCCCAAATCTTTCCCTATCACGGCAAGCTCCCATGAGCACAGTCCCACACTCTGCTCTCACAGGCCTCCTTATCTCTCTGGGTTTCCTCCTCTTCCTCTGTATCTTCCTTTAGTTCCTGTGTATTTCATTACAAATCCACTTAGTCCCTTTGGTTCCTTCAAGTATCCTTCTTACATATGACTCTAATTTCTTTTTTCTTTTTTTTGCAGTTTTTGGCCAGGGCTGGGTTTGAAGCACCATCTCCAGCATATGGGGCCCGGCGCCCTACTCCTTTGAGCCACAGATGCCGCCCCATGACTCTAATTTGTATTATAAAATAAAGGCCCAAGATCTTAGAGCCCAAGACAGATCTCTCAGGAACCAACTCAGGAATCTGTGAATATTCTTAAGGAGATAAGAGCACCCACCCATGTTTGGGACAAGAGGCTGGGGTGGGAATTACAGCCCAAGGGAGGAACTAGGTATGTTACCCTCTCCAAAGTAGTCACTAGACAGTAGAAGGACAAGGACAAACGCCAAATGAAAAAAACTCAAGTGGAATTGTGAACATGGATAAGGGTAGAAGGCAGATAAAAGCCAGTAAAAACAGGGAGAGGCTGGAATAAGTTAACATAAGACTTGTTAGCTGGAGATGAGTGAGGCATGGAGGCGTTAGTGCAAGACCAAGATGGAGTCATCATTTTCAAGCTTGGAAAACTGGAACAAATAACTATTGTGTCAAGATATATGGGTCTCTCCTATAGTGAATAAGAACAGGGAACTGGCTTTCTCAGAATTTGCATCCCAGGCCTGGGTGACTTCTTTGTGCCTCCAGTTTCTCATCTAGGTAAACAGGAATGACAATCTTCCATATCTCACAGGGGTTTTGTGAGAACGAAATAAGATAATATGTGAAAAGAGGTCAGCATGGTGCCCAGAACACAAGAAGACCCCAATGAATGTCAGCAATGGCTGTCATCACCACCATCGTCATTATTATCACCACCATTGTCATGCTTTTCCTGTCTATGACCTTTTCAACCTGTCATCTTAAAAAAGCCTCCTTTTCAGGGTTCCAACTAAAAGTTCAGCACCCAGTTCTTCAAAGTGGGCTAAGAAAATGGAAGCAAGAAAGTTAATCTCTTCACAGAATATGCAAAATAAATCAACCTCTTGGGGATCCAAATGCAGAATGCAATTGTCATTATCTATGGTGCACCCATATAGGTCTCAAACTGCTCTCGGGGACAAATATAAAAACATTCCCCAGATGACTCTGATTGCACATTGCACCTATTCTCAGTATCAAATCTGTTGTGGCGGCTATGGCCAATCTAGAAAAAAAAATTCACAATCCCCCCACCTTGCCAGCCAACTCAAAATTCAGTGTAATTATAATCTAGGTGGGAAAAGGTCAAAACTCAGACTAAATCTACATTCTTGACTGTATGAGTAGAATCATCTTGGGGAAAATTATCTAACTTTTCTGAGTGTCTGGTTGCTCAGGTATACAATGGAGACTACATCTCACTCCCAGGTAAGATTAAAGTACTTAATGTATGAAAAAAGAACACCAAACCACTTACAGAAACTGAAATGCAGTTGGCAATACAGATTCATTTTTTCCATTTCCATGCTTTCATCCTAATAACAGTTCAGACCTGAGTAGTCCACCATGGTAGTCACGAGCCACGTGTGGTTACTATGCACTTGGGATACAGCCAGTTCAAAATGAGATGTATGTAAGTCTGAATTGCACATCATTCAATTTCAAAAACTTAGTACAAAAAGAAGAGAGTGTAAACATATTTCATCAATAACTTTATATTGACATATTTGGAAATGATAATATTTTTTATTTTATTAGGTGAAGTTAAACATACCGTTAAAGTTATTTTTACCTGTTTACATATAAGGATATGTTATATTTCTACTGGACAGTACCAGTTTAAAAAATCAACCTGTTGTGAGTAAAGAACGCTTTCTACTTCTCAAAGCTGAGAGTGAAGTGACTTTTACCATCAGTACCAAGAGCCACCTGGATGTTTGTTTCAGGCAACAGTCCAGAAAAGGGAATAAGTTCGCTGACAAATTAATTAATTAATAAAATTGTAGAAAAAGACATCCTCAGTATGGAAGGCATGGAAAACACAGCCTCATTAGCTGACGCAAACAGGGCCTAAGATGAAAAACAGACTGATAAGGAGTTTTTTTTTTTTGAGACAGAATCTCACTCCATCACCCTGGGTAGAGTGCCATGGTGTCATAGCTCACAGCAACCTCAAACACTTGGGCTCAAGTGATCCTCTTGCCTCAGTGGCCCGAGAAGCTGAAGCTACAAGCATGTGCCACCATGCCTGGCAAATTTTTCTAGTTTTAGTAGAGACTGCATCTCACTCTTGCTCAGGCTGGTCTCAAACCCCTGAGCTCAAGCAATCCACCCTCCTTGGCCTCCCAACATGCTAGGATAACAGGCGTGAGCCACTGTGCCTGGCCTGGTAAGGAGTCTTTTTTTTTTTTTTAATATTTATTGTATTTTATGTTTTATTGTTTTGAGACAGAGTCTCACTTGGTTACCCTGGGTAGAGTCCCACAGTGTCACAGCTCACTGCAACCTTAAACTCTTGGGCTTGCAAGATCCTCTTGCCTCAGCCTCCCAATTAGCTGGGGCTACAGGCACGCACCACAACACTCAGTTAGTTTTTCAATTTTTCGTAGAGACGTGGTCTCTCTCTAGCTCAGGCTGGTCTCAAACTCATGAGCTCGGGGAATCAATCCACCCTCCTCAGACTCCCAAAGTGCTGGGATTTCAGGTGTGAGCCACCGTGCCCAACAAGGAGTCTTTTAAAAATTGCCTGCTTCTTGTGGTTTTCAGGGTGAGATAAGATAAAGAGAGATCAGCCACAGAACCAAAAGCTTCTCTGAATATTACGTAAAAAATAATACCAACTGGATGGCTACGAATCAAGCTGCAGCAAGGATGCATTTGTGTGTTTCTAGAAAAGTAATTAGAAATTTTTCAACCCTAATCAGCATAATTTTTTTCTAGAATTTAGGGGTAGAGGACAGAGTTACTGTTTCTGGAGTACTTCTCCCAAACCCACTAAGAGGGGTTGATCACTCAGCTGCCCTAGAGGAACGAAGAGCTCATGTATTCGGCTCTAAATGTGAAACTACTAGATTCACTTAGAGCTGGTTTTATTGGCAGCTTATGACCTATACTTGAGTTACTACCGATAATCTAGGTCACCAGTCGAATGTGTGTAGAAGGGAAGAAATAAAAATTTAATCTGACCTCGAAAAACGAAATGAAAAGGCAATTCATATCTTAGAGAATAAAGAAAAAATTCTTCTAAAATGCCAGGAGAAAAAAAGAGAGAGAAATAGAGAGTAGGTGATCAATAGGGCCAGATAACTCAAGAAAAAGAGTAAGAAAAATCTTTTGATTTGTCTTGTAAGTAGTTGTCAATGACCTTGGAAATACCTGTTACCATAGGGTGTGGAGGCAGAAGCCATTTGACTAGAGAACAGCACAATGAGGATTTTTATGGAGGGAGGCAGGTGTTCACCAGGCTCATTAAAGAAATCTGAAAATGAAGGCAGGGAAATGGGATGGTAGCTTAAGTGGGGAAGAGGATAAAAGAATGCACTTTTAAGACCATTGATGACACAGCTCAAAGAAATGTAGTGAAAAAAAGAAAAGATAAATCACAAAAGAAGGTTAAGTGTGGGGCTAGATTGCTGGCATCTACATTCTAAGTTTGGAAATAAGGGATGTAGCCCTAGTACAAAAATTCTGCTATTTATCGTAAACATCTTTTCAGTTAGTAGCCAAGATGCTCTGTGGCTAAGATTACTAGATGAATATGTCTCTCATTCCTCACCTGCTAATCTCATTAATCTGCTGTACTTAACTCTCACTAATAGGAACCAATATAAGGATTGATTTTAGGCAATTTTTAATCTTCCTTAATATGAGTGTGAGATGATATCGGTGAAAAATCTACTTGTCCTGAATGGATTCAATTGGTCTACGCAAGTGATTTCAGAACAGCGAAGTCAGAAGATATTGAATTTTAAATATTAGATTATTTTATATTAGACTTGGATCTAATATTAGATATTAAAGTGTAAAATCACATTGTCCTTATTGCTAGCCTTCTCTTTTATCTTGCTGCAGGATCGGTATTATTTTAGTGCGGTATTTGATGGCTCCTGAGCCTACAGGGTAAGGAAAAATATTTACCCTACTTAATGAATGGTGGACAGCCCACGTTTAAAACAAATGTTGCCAAACTTTAAATGTCGTAATTTATCAACAGCTGATAGCAAAATCATTTTTACCATTGTCACCAAAGAAATACAAAGCAAAACACAATGTCAAACTATCCTAAAGAAGGGAGGCGTGTATTTTAAGTCATTGGTTGTTTTGTGTCCAAAAAGATCTATTCCTCCAAGATAGACCGTCTCTGTCCATTCCACTATGTTGATGCAGAAAAAAACAAACAGAAAAGATAATTATGGGGATTCACACTCCCAAAACCAAAGTGGGGCAACAGGATTTTCCCACTATTACTTTTGACACATATTAAGCATCTATATTGAGAAATACTTAAAGAATATTAAAATCTACACAAAGTGCACGTGCCTGAACCCTAATACATAATACACAAATGATTTATTTTATTGAACTATAAAATAAGGCCACATTTCTTCAGAAAGGCAACTAATGCTTTTGTTTATAAAAGCAACATAATAATAATAATAATAATAAGTTAATATTTATTGTGGACCTATTATGTGCCAGAACTGGTTTAAGTATTCCATTCTGAGCACTTTACATGTGGCAAATGATTTGATTCTCAAAACAAACAAAATCTATGAGGAATATATTATTATTATTACCATTCTTATTTTACAGATGAGGAAATCTGGCTTTAGATGACTAACAAGTCGCAGAATGTGGATGTAACTAAATCTAAGTTGTGTTTTTCCTTAAAATGTTCAAAATATCAGTACCAAAATCCAAAATATCAACCAACCTTCGTAGGTTGTCTATTACAGAACCTAACTGATATCTTATTTCATGTGAGCCCTGAAAAGCGTATGGCCTGTGTAGCAAAAGTTTAAAAGGTTTTCTGTGAGATGGTCAGGTGCCGGGCAGTTAGCAGTAACGGGGCTGTCAGCAGAGGACTGCAAAGTGGGCCTTATTTTATAGTTCAATAAAATAAATCATTTGTGTATTACATATTACAAATAAATAAATCATTTGTGTATTATGTATTAGGGTTCAGGCACGCACCCTTTGCGTCTGATTTTTGTGCAAAGCGCCAGCACCGGGAAGGCCATCAGAGTAAGTGCTCTCCACAGCACGAGACCAAGCAGGCAAGCCAATCCCTGGTAAGTCCCACATTACGGGTAAATCCACCTTTTACCTAAGACTAGGATTCATCCTAGAAAGCAAAGGGAAGCTGGGCTGGAAAGTTGTATCTCTGGCTGAGATACTCCACGCATGGAGGGGAGGGGAGCAAAGGCTACAACTCAAATGAGGGATACCACATCTAAGGTCTTAGATTCTGGGTGTAAACAGGAGGACATTGGCCGTAGGAAAGAGTAGAAGTCAGCGAGGTAAAAGGTTCAATAAGGTTTGTAATAAGAGGTTGAGAATAGTTTACCAGAGTCCTCCTAGGGCTGTACTGGAACCCTATGGAAAGTGCTGGCAAACAGTAAGCAAAGACGATCTTCAGAAAACTTGAGTAAATCAGGATTTCCCCCAGGGATGCTGGAGGAGCCTCAGCCCTGCAGAGGGTGTCCTTCTCACAGGACGCTACAGAAGAAATGAGAAGTCAGACCGCCAGGAAATCTGCCTAATTTTAACCTCGTTGGCATTTCACAAACTTTCTAGACAATTAAGTTCTTTCTCATACATGTGTGTAATATTTATTAAAATTATATTAAAATAAAGATGCATAGAGCCGACTTTGGAAGACAACCAGGTGGACCCGAGGAAGGAGAGGGCCCGGAGCATCTGCCAGGAGCGCTGGAGACAACGCTGGAACGTCTGCTTCTGCCTTTGCCATGTCACCCTCTAAAATTTCCTATTGTGACATGTTTTATAACACACAACATATCTTGTTATGGTGGGCTATTTAATTTTCACATAAATAAGCAAACACATCTTGAGGGCACAGGGTACCCATGTTTTACAGAGAAGTGCTCATCGAATGGGTTTGGAGTCAACCAAGAAGGAGGAGATCTTTTTCTTTTAGGAGGACATTTCCAGCGTCAGCAGGGAATGTGGCTATTTTGCATTCCTTCTTTGGGTTTTTATTTCTTTTGGTGTTCATCCAGGATTGATTTTAGCCTTCTAGAGTATTACCCTTAGCCATTGAGACCTGTTAGTGGTAGGCACGGACACCAACTTCAACAATGGGATTTGAAGACTTTTAAAGATAATCCAGATGCTTGCTTCTTCAGAATAAACATGAAAATAAATGTAAAATGTAAAAATGATATTTTTATTGCTATTAAATTTTTAAAAGAAACAAGCACATCACAAATTTGTACCGATATCGATCTTCTCTATAAAAATCAATGATACTTTTCTTTCTCATATTGATATCTACTTAGGTCTAATATAGGATTTTTATAAGCAGAAAAAGTAAAAAGTACTGATCTCAGAAAGCCCTCAGCTTTTTGGGTAGGAAAAAATGAAAAGAAAATCTGTCCAGTCACTGCAGTCATTTGAATTTAGAAAATCCCTCTTCGCCAAAGCCCTTCAAATTCTCTCGAAATAAATTTGCTGACATACATTTATAAAATACAATCTGGATTCGCAAGAATATTGCTAAACTCTAAGTATCGAGTTGTAGTTAGTCACTAAGTCTTAAAATTTTAACACTGACGCTGGTCTGAACAAAATGTGTAGGTAAAATGTAAGATGTGTTAATATTTAGATGCAACTATTACTCCCAAATTTAAATAGAAGAGATGAGGGGCTTGCTGGGTCTGGATCCCCTTTCACATATAGTTCTGAACATCACTAAACAGATCTAAATATTCTTTCTAACTTAAATTCTTGGTGGTGGTGCCTGTAGCACAGTGGTTACGGTGCTGACCATATACACTGAGGGTGGTGGGGGTTCGAATCCAGCCCGGGCCAGCTAAATATCAAAGACAACTGCAACGAAAAATAGCCAGGCGTTGTAGCAGGCACCTGTGGTCCCAGCTACTTGGGAGGCTTAGGCAGGAGAATTGCTTAAGCCCAAAGGAGTCGGATGTTGCTGTGAGCTATAGCAGCACAGCACTCTACTTAGGGTGACAGCTTGAGACTGTCTCAAAAAAAAAAATTCTTGCAGTTGCCTGCAACTATCACAGTTTATCGTTTTGAAGTAAATTGCTGTCTTAATTATAACAATCATTTTGATTCAAAGACTCAAAGCCTGCATGGGGCAGGCAGGCAGAGTCATCTTGTGTATAAAAAGAATCAAGTGTTGGGACCTGAACTCAGGTGCTGGACTCAGGGGGCAGCTGTTACTCAGCTCCGTCTGATCACGGCCACATAGGAATTCGGACCCAGTATTGACAAATTCTCTCATGTTTCAAGAGAAACTATTAACCTCAGACTTTAAGCAATCTCTCAATATTTAAAACTTTGGCACATTTTAAAGAACTTAACAAGCCAACCATATCTATGAGCAAAATCCAGACTTTAACCTCTGGTGACCTCTGGTGTAGCAACAAGCTCGCTTTCCATGATTTGTAATTGTGTGCACTCATCTCTATGAAACCAGAGACTGTGGGATTTTGAGGCAGATATGCCTTGGTTTGCATTTTTGTTTTGGCATGGGCAAGTTCTGGAACTTGAAACAAGTTACCTTTTCTCTATAAAACTTCATTTCTTCAGCTGTTACACAGAAGAAAATGGTAATGGCCTCGAAGTGCTCTTGTGATGATTAAACCATATGAACAGCCAAGCTCCCCTTTAAAATTAACTGCATATGTTTTCTATAGTTTTGTTGATAATGGTGACAATAGTGGAAAATGTGTGTGTGGTGTGTGTGTGTGTATAAAGAATACAATAAGCTCAGACCATATTCCATCACTAACTTACTACACGGCCTCATGTATCTGGACATGGCATAAAGTGAGCACAGAGACGCTCCTCATCTCAAAATCATTCTAAGGTCTGACACCCAGGGTACAGACTCGGGCCTGGTTTTGAGCTTTGGTTCTGCTGCTCATGAGATGTGAGGTATTAGACCTAAGCCAGGTATCCTATTTGATTTCCCCATCTGGAAAGATAATAAGAGTGCCGACTTTACAGGGCCCTTTTAAGAAATAAACAAGGGGCGGCGCCTGTGGCTCAAAGGAGTAGGGCGCCGGCCCCATATACCAGAGGTGGTGGGTTCAAACCTGACACCAGCCAAAAAAAAAAAAAAAAGAAAAAAAAGAAATAAACAAGATGTGTAAAGCCCTAAAACAGTTACCAGAACATAATAAGTACCCAATAAGTAATAGCTAGTTCTATAGTCCACAGACTCTGATACACCATTGTTTTAAGAAGTGACACAGTATGTAGCACTAAGCAAGAAAAACACTGCTTCAAATGAAATTGTGGTATAATGATTTCTTATCAGAATTTCTATTTTAGATTTAATAAAAAGACCTCTAGACCTAGGAAAGATTTGCATCAGACATCCCTCTAAGACATATATAAAAAGGAAAGATAGACATTGAATTGTTTAGATTGGCTTTGCTGAACCACTTTGAAACTTGGAGTTACAGCAGCACATCAGACCACTGCGCTTCTACTGAATAGCACCTGGGCCATCAGGAGCTTCGGAAATGCATCATCTCCTTTCCCTCTCTTTGTGCTCTTTCTTCTTCTCCCTCTGGTTTTTTTTAAAAAGACTTTTAATTTCAAAAGCTTTTCCAAGATGCACATTAATAGAGAGAATAGTATAGTGTACCCATAACCCAAGACACCACTATCCATCTGTATTCATAATCCACAGCAAAATTCTTCACTAAGTGCTTTTTACCATCTGCGGGATTTTTATCCCAAGCTGCTAGCTAACATCATTTTGTAAGTTTTGATGCACATATATATATATATATATATATATATTTTATCTTATTGGAAGATATCAATAGAAGTTTTTCAGGCAAGAATTAAGACTCATATTCCTTTCTCCAATTGCCCTGAAATTATTATTATTATTATTTTTGATGTATCAAGGGGATGCCCTGTCCAGTCCTGCCCACAGGAACTCCAGCCAGGTTTGTGCATGGGCAGGCAATAACAACTGTGTCACAACTGCCCCCTGTCAAACAGCAATTTTAGAACACTGTTTATTGGAAGATGGCAACCTGACTTCAGCAGTGTAAAAATAAGCAGGGAGAAAAAGCACAACGTAGGATCGATACAATAGAATATCATCATAAACTGGGCCCAGAGAATACAAGACTCTTTTCTTGAATTTTTCTTCAAGGACTTAAAATATATTTGTGGACAACTTTGGCAAAATAGCTTCTTGGGTACAATATTCTTTGCCATCTTACCTACCCCAGGAGGATTTTTCATATGAATAATACTCGTGATTTCTGCCCCCCAGAAATGCTAGAGTCGAGCTGTTGTCTTCAGGTTGATGATAATGCAGATGAGAACTAAGGAAAAGAGGGGTAACTTGATTCTTTTTGAGGGAACCTGAATTTTCTGCTCTGAAACATGGACTTCTTCATCACTGTCTTCTATAATTTAAAAATTATAACAAGATACATTTTGTGTCTTTGCCCTGATTGCGAATGGTACCTGGGTCATGATAAACTCAACTGCTAATTTTGGGTCTTTCATCTCTAGACTTTGAAAATGCATTTTATTATATCCTTGATGATTAATTTGGATCCGTTTGTTCAGTCCATAGGTTTTGTCGTCATGACTGACCACCATGCCCATCATATTCTGAGTCATTTTTTAAACCCATGATTTCATTTCCTCCTTATTCTGGGTAAGGCTTATTTGATTATCTCCAATGCCAGGTCTGCTTTTTACTACTTTCAAATAAGATTTTTATTTCAGCTATTGTCATTTTCATTATGTAGCATGCTCTTCTTATCCCGGTCTGCTTTTGCTCAGTAGAGACAATGCCATCTTTTATTTCATTAGAAATAAAAAGTAGGTGATTTCTAAAAAACATGCCTTCTATATCATGAAATACATCAGACTTGTTTCTATACAAGTGTAACCTGGCTCTTCTGAGAAGCAGAATTGCTACTGGTGTTTTTCATCTTTGAGATTGATGTGTTGATATTTTCATCCTGGAAGTTAAGATTTTTCTTGGACATCTTGAACAGCAGCAATTGTTGTTTGGGGGAAACATGGATTTATTAGAGAAATGATCTTGACATCTTAAATCTCAACTAGCAGTTCTCCAATTTCTGAGCACAGTAGAATCATCTGGGGAGCAGTTGAAGAATGCAGATTCCAGGGCTCTGCTCCCAGGGATTTGAATGGAGTGATCAGAAACATAATTTGTTAAATCTTTAAAACTTTCAAACATACACAAAAGTAGAATAGCACAGTAAACCACTATGTACCTATCAACACATTTTGACAATGACCGATATTTTGCTCATCTTGCTCTTTTTTTTATCACCACATCCCCTGTTTTTTCTTTTCCTTTTTGAAAATTATTATTTCATGCTAGAATATTTTAAAATACATCTCACACATCAGTTCCTTCATTCTTAAATCTACAGAATGTATCCTTAACTGATGAGAACTTTGTATATATATAACTGCAATGATTTTTGTCACATCTAATGAACTTAAAAATCATTCCTAACGTTCAAGAAAGCATAATCTTATTCATATTTTTATAGTGATTAAACAATGTCTTTGGATGAGTAGATTATTGAACCATGTCCCACACCATGTGCGTTCATTGTATTTGGTTGTCAAGTTGCTTAGGTTAGAGCAGCTATTCTTAAAACTTGTCCTCTAACTCCTGGGTGAGAGGTTGGTATGTGATCCCTTCCAGAGAGAAGTCGTTTTGTCCCCAACATAGGAAAACAACTTTTGTCTTCTAGCCCTGATGGAGATGGTTATAAATTAACTAAAGACGTGAATCAAAGAACAAAATTCAGGTCAAGTAAGAGAAAAATCCTTCAGTTCAAAATGGGTCTGCGGCACTAAGGATACTCACTGTTTACCCCTCACAATATTAAATAAAATAGTTTATAAAAGGTACTTAAAGAAACCTGGCATTAGGTGAGCTCTCAATGAATGCTAGCTATTACTGTTACGATTGCTCAGTGAAACATAGAGGGTGAAGTTTGAAGGCCTCATCCATGACTGAAGTGAAAGAAAAAAGTAACTAGCACTTATATGTATTTTGTGATTTAACGCGGAGTCCCTGGCAGGTGTCAGAAGGCAAATGCAAGAGCCAAGTGGAGAAGGGGAGACTGGCTCTCAAGACGACACACACAAGAATTCTCTATGGTGTTCACACGTGCACCAGTAGCATTTTGAGCACAAGAGAGAGCCAATTTAATTCCCATTAAATTCTGCATTTGCTGCTGAAGCATCTTTCCTGATTTAATGTACCACAGACATAGTGGAATTGGGAAGACAACACTGTAATTAATAAACGACACTGTACCTTCCAGGCCCTGTGTTAGGAATGAATGATGTGAAAACAGATAACATGAAATCCACGCCCTACAGGAGATTAAGCTCTGGGGGAGAAACAGGTAAGTGAGAATTTGTAAAACAATGACAATTTATAAAATAATGTGATAAATCTAAATCAGAGAGGGTGTGCAGAGGGCCATTGAAATAGAAATAGGGGAGGCCAGTCTTGGTCTGAGAACAAGTATGGTAATAATATAATGTAACATTCAATTATCTGACAGTAGTAAAAGGTGAAGCTAATTATACAGAGACAAGACGTGTGTGCCGAGACTGTCATGACAGACCTGGACGATGGTCACCTAGATGATGCCAAAGAGCAGCCTTAGAAGTCAGGTGATATGTAAGTTTTGAAGGAACAGATTGCAGGCACCAAGGAAGAGAATATCTTCTAAACACAGAGAGAGCTGTGAGAAGCCTGAGACTGACTGTATGGATTCCAGAAATAGTTTATAACTACAGTAGAACCTCCATAGTGACCATCTCCCTACATTAACCACCTGCTTACGCTGACATAATTTTCATAGACTGGGTAGACACGCACCACATGTGTGTATCAGTACAGTGGCCTAGTTCCTTATGTTGACCATCTCGTATGTTGACAAGTTTATCACAGTTCCTTGGGTGGTCAACTTACAGAGAGTCTACTCTCCAATACTCCAGAGTCAAGGGAATAAGAAAGACAATGTTAAAGGAACCCAGAATTAGGGCCATGAGTGAATCAATCAGCTGGGCAGATGAGACTGAATTTGCCTTAAGAGATTTTGGGTATCATTAAAGAGTTACAAGCAGGAAAGTGACATGGTCAAATTTGTATAGAAAATAACAGTCCATAAGTTTACTGAGGCTCCTGCTTATGACCTACACTTTCAAATGTAATGTTCTTCACAACCTGATGACAGAGGCATTGTTGTCCCCATTTCATAGCATCTAAAATGAATCAAATAATGTGACTACCAAGTATGAAGCTGGAACATAGACATAGGTGCATCTAATTCAGAAGTCTATGCTGCCCCGTACTGTGATGGCAGGGTAGAGGGTGGTCCTGCAAGGAAACAGGGTAGTGAGGCAGGAAGTCCAGCAACACGGCTACTGAAATCCAGATAGGAATTTTAAAAAGAACTAAACATGGAAGGAGCAAGGGGTACTCCCAGATTAGGTAGTCCCTCCATATAAAGAGAGATAACAAAGTCATAGAACTGGGTTGAGTAAGTGAATGGTAGGTTTGAAGAGTCTAGATTTCTGGTTTGCCTCCCTGAGTAAACGGTCATACTATTCACCAGGGCAAGCCATTACTTGAAGGCATAAGTTTTATGAAAACTCTGTAAGTTCTCTTTGAGACTATTGATCAAGAATTGCTGCATGATGGTCAGTCATTGAATGTGTGAGTTTGGTGTTTACCAGTAAATTGGTAAGTAGTCAAATTGATGGAAGACCATACCAAGTGAACAGATCAGAAGGTTCAGTGTGGAGCCTGGATGATGCCACCCCCAAGGGGATGAACTTAAAAGAGATGAAGATGGATGAGAGGAAAAGAAGCAGAGAATGGGTCAAGAGAACATGGAGTTGCAAGAGACTAGAGGTCGTCAGGGGACAATAATTGCAGTAAAGGACAATGAAACAAAGATGTTACAGATTTAAATAAACAGTAGCTTGCTCTTGGAACTTAAGTTGATACTTGTTACATGAAGAACTACTTGAAACACTTTCGATTCTTGAGTCTATCATCTTCTATATTAGCTATTTTTTATACTTTGTATTATTTATACAATGTATATACATATATATGTACAGACATATATACATACACATATACTAACACATGTACTTTACGTACCCATATATCCATATCACCGGGTCTTTAAGAAAGTTTTGAGATACATAAAAATCAAGATACTTAAAATCCATGTGAACTGAAATAAATGAACCCCAGCCACCCACCCACCCAGCAGCACTGTGGACCAAGCAAGCTGTCACCTGCATGGGTGAATCAGAAAGGACGCTGTTGACTGTTTCTTGGAAGGGAAATAATGGGCCATAACACAACCTGTCTCAAAACTTTTCTCGTGAACCATGTAATAGTTACAATTTATTAAATGCCTACTATATCCTTGATTCATTATGTACATTATTATTAATTTATAAGTAATCTTGCAAAATCCTTATTATCATCTCCATTTTAAAGATTAAAAATAGAGTGTTCCCATAATTGTAATTCAAAGAAGGAAATGGAACTAAATCAGGTAGATATCAAGGACTGTCCTCTTCATACTTACATTATAAGCCCCTTGCATAAGCCAAATGCCCTCCAATGCAGCTCCCTTACGCCATAGGAAAACTAGCAACACATAGCAAGGTTATCTGATGTCTCCATCCCTTGAAAGAAGCTGGATTATTTAACCCACCATAGAAGCAAGATTTGTCAATATTAAGCAAGGGAAGATGGATAGAGCCACAATGAACTAAAATGTATAGGTGACAGAGTTTAAAATAATCACATCCAAAAGGAATCACAAGAAAAAAAACAAAGTTGGGTGAGAGCTACAGGAAAATCAAAGTGATATCCCTGGTTCCACTGGGCTCCACTTTGAAAAGGCGACCGCACTACTGAGTATTCCTGCAGATCCCAAGCAGCCCTAATGTAATTACACGGCCACTTTCTGACATTGAAATCTGAACACAGTGTAAAGTCCATGGGATGATTTTAATTAAAAGTTTTTTCAAGAGCAAACATGAATGGAATTTTCAAAAGGGCAAGTAAAAATCAGATGTCTGAGCGTTGCAAAGATTTCACTTACTGGGTGAATTTAGGTTGATGCTATTTTGGGTAAAAACACTTCCCACTCCAAGAGGGTCAGCTCATTTCCTATGTCGGAATACGCTGAACTTGGGATGAACTCAGACCTTATAGCACAGTATGTTTAATGTAATGTTGCCAAATGGCAGATAAACGATAGCAACAAAAACATGAGAAAAGTGCTGGAGGCTTCCAATGAGCACTAAATAATTGTAAACGCTCGTTAATCTCTGTGAGTGCAAAACTACCCTGCCCTCTTACGCATAAATCCCACCCACGGATCACTGTTCTTTTTTTTTTTTTTTAGATTGCCTCCTTCATCAGATCTTCATCAACCACCGTATTTAGTTGTCAAAGTCTCCTTCTTTTAAAAATATACCTCCTTACTGTCTAGCCACTGATTCATTGATAACAAACAGGACATATGCTTTGGGTTACTAGTTTGGGAGTGCGTGGGGGAGGCGGGGTGGAGAGAGGGGGAAGTAGCTTCTTTCTCTCCACGCTCTAAACTGGCCCGGCCTTGCTTAGACATATGGCAACCAACAGGCGCGCAGCCTGCAGGCACACAAAATGCCTGGCTGTGAGAGTCCACTGGGGATGCACATGCAAACTCGTTCATACCATGCTCTAGCTCGAGGGGGTTCAAATTTTGGTATAAGTTAGAATCACGGGGGGGCCATTTATTAAAAATTCAAGCACTTGCATCCTATTTTAGTCCTACCCAATTAAAATCTCTGGATGGGGGCCCCTGGCATCCCTGCCGTCCTCAGGCTCCACCTATTGGTCACAGACCACAACTGTGGAACCGCTGCTCTGGCCACCAGCAGACACCTCTCCAGCCAGGACGCGGCCTGCTTGCTGGGTGGCAGATGGTGCTGGCTGACAGAGGCTCTGTCCTTGGCCGCCCAGGGCCTGGCTACCGCGGCTGCAGGTCTGATTTCCTCTTTTTCAGAATGCTTTGTACATCTTCTGCGAGGACACAAAATAAAACAAAAACAAGACCAATATACTTTAAAAATGAGGAAATTAGAGAAATCTAGAAAACACACACGAGGCGACAAATCATTTATAATCGTAAGATTAATTTACGTGAATGCTAAAGTAAATTATTTGCACCGTATATTCAAGCAGCTCCAGGTATCCTTTCATCAGCCCCCTTACTCCATTTCAAAGAGAGTTCATTTTTACTGAGGGCCTTGTGCCTGTGCTAGATCCTTCATCTGCATTATCTCACACACGCCTCACAACATCCCCTGCTTTATATGGTAAGAAACTGGGACTTGGCACCTGTGGCTCAAGCGGCTAAGGCGCCAGCCACATACACCTAAGGTGGCGGGTTCGAATCCCAAGCCCGGCCTGACAAACAACAATGATGGCTGCAACCAAAAAAATAGCCGGGCGTTGTGGCAGGGGCCTGTAGTCCCAGCTACTTGGGAGGCTGAGCCCAGGAGTTGGAGGTTGCTGTGAGCTGTGATGCCATGGCACTCTACCCAGGGGGATAGCTTGAGGCTCTGTCTCAAAAAAAAAAAGAAAAGAAACTAGAGTTTGGAGAAGGCAGAATAGAATAGATAATGACTAAGTGCTTCTTTGGACCCAAGAACACAGTCTCTTCCCTTACTCTAACATTTGACATACATATCTTTCCAAGATATTAAAACCAGTTTCTAAATATCATTCATAACAGTCACATACTTTCTATAGTAGGATTCTACCAGTTGCTTATCCAATGGTCACAACCTAACAGTGCCTTATAAATTGCTATAGTGTTGCAGTGAACACCTGCACGGATTTAGCTTATCTGTTTTTCCAATTACTTCCTTAGAAGAAATTCTCAGAATATGAATCACTATGTCAAAGCGTATAAATATTTAAAAAAAATTCTTGATGCACACAGCTAAGTTGCTCTGAATGAAAGATTACAAATTTTTTCCCACCCATTTTTAATTTGCTCCGGCCAAAATGCTTAGATAGCCATTTTAAAATTTTTCCTGATTATAAATAAATTACAAGTAACCATATTTGCACATTTATCTCTGGTGATTTTTCTGATCATTTATATTTTATTTTATTTTGGGGGATTCATTGAAGGTACAAGAAACCAGGTAATTCTGATGGCATTTGTTAGGTAGAGTCCCTCTTATAATTGTGTCTTGCCCCCAAAAGGTGTGTGATACACCGAGACCCCCACCCCGCCCTCCTTCCCTCTCTCTGCTCTCCCCTCCCCCCATACTAGGTCATTAATTGTCCTCATATCAAAATTGAGTACATAAGAGTCATGCTTCTCCATTCTCATGATGTTTTACTAAGAATAATGTGTTTCACTTCCATCCAGGTTAATACAAAGGAGATAAAGTCTCCATCTTTTTTTTTCTTTTTTTTTTTTTTTGTAGAGACAGAGTCTCACTTTATCGCCCTCAGTAGAGTGCCATGGCATCACACAGCTCACAACAACCTTCAACTCCTGGGCTTAAGCAATTCTTTTGTCTCAGACTCCCGAGTAGCTGGGACTACAGGTGCCTGCCACAATGCCCAGCTATTTTTTGGGCATGGGTTGGCCGGGGCTGGGTTTGAACTCACCCCCCTCAGATTATGGGGCCAGCAACCTATTCACTGAGCCACAGGTGCCGCCCAAGTCTCCATCTTTTTTAATGGCTGAATAGTATTCCATGGCGTAAATATACCACAGCTTCTTGATCTATTCCTGGGTTGGTGGGCATTTAGGCTGCTTCCACGTTTTGGCGACAGTTAAATTCCTAAAGGCAGGTTGCATTGCTGGAGCAATGGGTGCATGCACTTTAAAAGCTGTTGATACTTGAGGTATTTTAAAATTTTCTTCTAGACAAGTCACATGTCTACTCCCAGAAGCAGAGAATGAGGGACCATTTCTCCATAGAAAACATATTGTCATTATCTGCATTTTTAAGAACAACTGGAGTTGAGCAGCTTCCCGTGTTTATTGACCCCTTGCTTTCCTCCTCCTTTTTGTAAACTTCTCACGCATGTCCTTTGCCTTTCCTTTAAAAAAGTCTTTCAGTTGCATGTTTCTTTCTTACTGATCATGAATTTCCGAGAGTTCTTTATGCTGGGGCGTTAGCTCTGTCAACTATGTGCTCACATGTCTCTAGCTTGTCCTCTGCACGTTCCTTATGAATATTTTTGATAAATAGTTTAATAACCACAATAATGTCTTTAAACATGTTTCTTTCCAGCTTCTACCTTCAGTTTTTGATAAAATTATTCTTATCCAACTAAACATAAATATTCACATATATTTCCTCATTTAATCAGTTTGGAATGTAGTTTGGGGAAAGGTATAATATAAAAATTCTGCTATGTTTCTAGGGTGCTTGATGCAGTTAATAAATTAAGTCAGCGAATATTTCTTAAATAATGATTTTATTCTCCTATGTGAAATGCTAGCCTTATACATGCATGAAAAAGACACAAACATAAGACAAACACAAACACACATGTGTATATACACACATACATCGTATGTATACAAGCATGCATATATACATATATGTGCATTGTCCTTGGACCATGTTAGAGGCATTGAGCCTCTCCCCCACTGACCCTCCATGTAATCAAAACCCAGCTTGTAACGTTTGATTTTTTTTTTTGCAGTTTTTGTTTTTGGCCAGGGCCAGGTTTGAACTTGCCACCTCTGATATATGGGGCCGGCGCCTTACTCTTTTGAGCCACAGGCAGTTCCCAGCTTATTGAATCAGTTGAATCAATTCCCAGCTTATAACGTTTAAATCCCCAACACATGATTGTGAAGAGCTTACTGTTGACCAAAGCCTTACTAATAATCAGGTGATTTATACAGATTTTATATGTAATATGTATTATAAACTATATTCTTAGGTTAAGTAAAATGGAGAAAATAAAATGCCACTAAGTTTTTCTTAATACAGAGGGTGTGAAAAATATGTCTACACATTTGAAGTAAGGACAAAACCATATTAAAATTGTAATACTCGGTATATAGTGATACCAAAAAAATAAATACAAGTCATGTTTGACTTGTGCGAACAAAGTGTTCAAAGTATATACATAATATAATATATAATAGATAGAACATGGAGAATATATTTTATAATGGGTAGACAGTCTTGGCACCCCTGGGATATTTACTGTTGATTAAGTGGAAATGGGTCATCATCAAAGTCTTCACCCTCATCATCTTCACCTTGAACAGGATGCAGAGGAAAGGAAGAGTTGGTCTTGTGGTGTCAGGGGTGGAAAAACATCTCATAAATGGACCTGAGCAACTGAAACCAGTACTGTTCAAGGGTCGACTGTACATGCATGCACCTGCATCTATACATCGATAACACTTCAAAGTACTTCTGCAGGTATAATCGATATTTAAACAATCTAATGCATTGATTTTTTTTTATTAAATCATAGCTGTGTACATAAATGCAATGTGCTAGTTTTACTAATAATGTCCTAGTTTTACACACAATCTGAAATGCTTTCATCAAACTGGTCAACATAGCCTTCATGGCATTTTCTTAGTTATTGTGTGAAGACATTTATATTCCACACCTAGTAAATTTCACACGTACCCTTGTAAGATGCACCATAGGTGTGGCCTTACCACTTACTCTCCCTCCACTCATCCTCCCTCTCCCCTCCGTCTCCCCTTTCCCCTTCTTCTTGGGCTATAATTGGGTTATCATGGGTTTTTTTTGTTGTTGTTTTGTTTTGTTTTTGCTTTTTGTTTTGGCTCTTCTTTTTTTTTAATCATGTTATCAATGCATATTCATGAGTAGGTTCTACGTCCAAGTTCACGATTAGACAATACACTTTTTCTCAATGTTATTATTGTATTGACAGGGGAGAGGTCTTCTCATTTAATAAGAAATTCTATGTTGCTCTCAACTTTATAGCATGGATGGTCTTTTATGCTCATTAGGCACTTAGTTACCTCAAGTACAACGGGATGTTCTCATTTAATTTTAGACCTTTTTGGTTTGTGACTGTATAAACATAACATATTTGGGTATAAGGACTGTCCCTGTGTTCTCAGTACCCCTCAAAGCTTAGCAAATGTCTACATACATGTACAACAGAGTGGCAAGGCAAAAATATCCCATTAAAAATTAGGTGTGCATTATTTACCCTAATTTTATCAATGAAGCAGATTCAAGGAGAATAAATGACTTAAAAAAAAAAAAAAAGGAGAATAAATGACTTGTCCAAAGTCACACAGCTACCCAGTGACTGGGGTAGGAGAAGGACCCAGGTCATTTAGCCGTCATTCCAGAAAGCTTTCTGTCACCACTCTATTTTTTCACTAGTATTTCATGGATGTGTATATTTCATTTTTAGCACTAACTGATGTGCTATTGGCATGAGGCCAAGGTCATTATGGCTCTCATGCCATAAGTGAGTATATTATCAAATCATGGAAAGTTCTTGATGAATTATGAATAATTCTGTTTTGTACTTCACTATGAATGCCATGAAGCATAATGCATTTTGGCTCAGTTATTAGGGGTATAGGAGAATTAAATACACCAACTGAAAAGTTAAATACATACGGCAAAGTGATAACACTTGCTGAAGTGAATACAGAAAATGTTGAGGATGGTTTTATCATGTGTTGAGGTCAACGCTTTTTCAGTGGGAACATATTGAAAGTATAATTGTTCTTAGTGGGAAATATGGTTTCATACGAAAATATTCCTTGCTTTACTGCTAAAAGCATTGTATAAAAATCAATGTAAAAATAAGTCAATGTAAGTCTATTCTTTTGGTAAATTACATGACGATAAATATGGTTTGATAAATATGGTTCTATCTATTGATGAGAACCTGCCTGAACATTCAATTTTTCTGAGGGCCTTGCGTGTAGCAGGCTGTACACAGCATCCATCAGGTAAGAATGAACAAGACCTGTGGAATATATAATCTTAGTACAGAAAGATCAGACGTGACTAGAGGCATGCAGTATAAGAAAGAAGAGTGCCTGGGCTAGGGTTGAAGAAAGACTATTCTAAAGAAGTGATATTTAGGTTGAGCCTGAAGAGATGAGTATGAAGAAGCTTGGGTGGGGATGACAACTGGGAAGTAGGAATACCATCCCAAGCTGAAAAGCTCCCAAAGGCAGGAGGCGAGGAGAGGTGCTGTGTGTTAAAGATCGGCCAGACTTCATGAAACCCTGAACTTAACCGTGAATGCTTGATGAAAGGAGGTAGAGTCAGGAAGGCAGATCCTTACCGAAGTATTTTATACGTGGGCCCTTTTATTCAACCCCCACACACTATTCTGTCCCTTACGGTGGGACGGAACTAAAGTTTCCAAGGATCTGGATGATCTAATGACAGAGTCTTTGCCTGCCTTCTGCACCACTGGTCCCCCCTACCTCCCCTCCTGCATCGCCAAGTGCCTTTCCTGACTCGTAAGATACGATCTTTGCATCTGTATTCGGATCACCCCCTGCTTCCCCGTAACGTACTGTTGCCACTGCTCAGAGTGGTGATTTTAGACTTCTTCTTTTTTTAATTTTACCATATTCATATTTTATATTTCCAGGCTTCAGCTCATACTTCAATGCCTCTCACATATTCCACTCCTAGACATGGGACTGCAAGGACTCCAAGTCCTTATTTTCAATGGTCCAGCCAGACACCCGGATCTAAATGTTCCAACAGAAACTCCAAACCCGACTTTAACATTTTCCTGTTTCCTCATTTGTGTTCACACGCTCCTAGTCCCGTAGGTTCAGAACTCTGGAATCATTTTTCCTCTTCCTTTTCCCTTGGGTGCCTGCTTTTCTGACCACTGATCCTACTCTTTTACGATGCCAGTCATTTAATCTTTGTATCCCACCGCAGTCTCTCAGGAGCGTGTTTGGATAATTGGAACAAGCTTTGTGATTCTTTTCACCCTTTCCTCAGGCTCCCTCTCCTCTGTCCCACATGTGGTTGTCAGAGCGATTCTGTGAGTCCTAGGTTCGAAATTCTCCCAGGTCTTCCAATTAGTAACAGCTGTTGTTTGTTAGATTCTGTAGAAGGGCCACACAGTTTGCAGTTCTTCTTCTAACATATTCTCCTTCTTCGCATCATCACCCCAAAAGGAAGTGTCGTCTCCATTTTAAAACTGAGAGTGCGACAGATCATAGAGCTCAATGATGAAAAAGCAGAGTTCAAACCAGGCATCTGGCTAACTGTAAATCTCTGCTGTTCCCGCTGCAAAAGTCAGTTCCCAACCAGTACTTTCCCACCAAGAGTCAAGGTCAAGCTCCATGGTTTCACCCGCAAAGTCTTCAAATGTACAGCAAACATAGAATTATTATTATTTTTTTCCAGTATATTGCCCTCAGTAGAGTGCTATAGCATCACAGCTCACAGCAACCTCAAACTCTTGGGCTTAAGCGATTCTCTTGCCTCAGCCTCCCATGAAGCTGGAACTACAAGTGTCTGCCATAATGCCCAGCTATTTTTTTTTGTTGTCTGTTGTTGTTGTCATTGTGGTTTAGCAGACCTGGGTTTAAACCTGCCAGCCCTGATGTATGTGGCTGAGCCCAAACATACATTTTTAATGTTTTGCCTGACTATTCCTCCTTCAAATTTAATTTTTTTGAAAGAGATTGAGTCTGGCAATATTGCCCGGGCTGGACTTGAACTCCAGGGCTTCACAGATCCTCCTCTTTCAGCTTCCTGAATAGCTAGGACTACAGGCTCTGCTCAATCTTGGCTCTATATGAGTTTTACTTACATTTCTGGCACAAATGCCAACTGGTGGAAAGTCTTGGAGATGCTAATGCTCAAAAAATCATACAGCAGTTCAGCAAGGGCCACGTAACTTGGGTATTCTGGGCCGTACTTGATCAACAAGATAGTAATAAAGCCTTTATTCTTTACGCCAAAGTGCATTAATTGCTACCTTTTTCTTTTTTGGTTAGAAGGAAAAGATATTTTAAAAGATGGTAAATAATTTATTAGAATACTTTATGTAAAGCTATATATACACTATGTAATGCACCATTTTCTGGGATTCAGACTCCACAGCTAGAACAATTTATTTCTTATAAATGAATCCATCTAGTATTCTTTTATGTAAATAGATGTCTATGTATGCAAGAGAGGAGTCTTCTAATGCCTCAGCACACCAAAGGCAGCTGTAAATAGCTATACAACTCTGTGCATGATTTACAAAGTTTTTATACATGTATAAACCTCACTGCACACACGTGTGAAGGATACAGTGTTTGCTATTTGGATACCCTAAATATTCACTGGCTTAAAAATGTATTAATATTTTAAAATTTGGCTGATGAAATTTACACTATTCTTAGCAAAATCTTTGGAATTGGAACAAAGGAGATTAGGAATGTCACAATAAATTATATCAATCACATCAATACTTATTGGTAAGCCCTTCTATGCCATGAACCCCACCAGCGGCTGACAAACGCTAGCCTATTTACAAAGGCCCTCACTTTGTTGAAATATTCACCCTAAGAAAGTGACTTTACAATTCATCTCTCTCTTCTTACTTTCACCCCTTTATTAGATAATGTTATTTATCCTAGTTGCTTCTCTAAATGTGTAGCTATGACAAATATTCACATGAGGCCTCTGCATCATCTGCAGAAAATCATCCATAAATTCCAGAAAGACAATGAGAGGAGAGCACGCCGTCCTCCACAGTGTTCGTTAATGGGGGCTAGTGACAAGAGCCTGTCAGCTTCAGTTTACTAATTTTTTCCTGCACGGCTCCTATTCCCCCAGCAGAAGGCTTAGGCATCACTAGGAGAGCTCACCATGGGTGGCAGGAGCAAAATGACTTGTCTGTCAGGCATCCTACAAAGACTCGGGTTGTTACCAAGAAATAGGATGAGGTCCTCAGATCTTACTCATCTAGTGAGTGGGAGAAAAAAATGCCACACTGAATTAGATGGGCTCCCTTATACCTTCAGTCACTTCCCCACCATGTGCCCTTGGTGCTAGGATAATTAAAGAATTAGGATTTAGCCGTGGCTCCTAGATAAATGTTATAAATAGCTCTCCCGTGGCCTCACACATCTGCAGCAAACACCTTCAGAAATGACCAAGCGACGGCAGGTCCCCTGTAGCCTCCTCATCGTCTATTGGCTGTGTTTTCCTCTTTTAGGAGAAAAGGCTGACATTCGTTCTGTATTGTTAATTCTGTTGCTAATTCCAAGGGGGTAGGGATGAGGAGCGCCACACATCCAGATGAAAAAGACCACAGAGGCTAAAACAACACATGGAGGCGCTCTCCCTCCCACTGGGGATCTTCGAAATGCGCTGCTGGAATTGTCTGCAATTGCTACTATTCTCTGTGGGCTATTGATACTGCACCTGTGGATTCCATGCAAAAGTCAGATTTCTGAAATCACTGCAATTTCATGGTTGATCATAAAGCTCATTGTTTTCAGCAATTTCTGACCTGCTTCTGGGCTGCCAATGAGTCTGCTGCCATTTTTAATAAGCTTTAGAGTTGGTGGATTAACACTGAATGTCAAGCACCACAATTAGAATTGCTGATTGTCTGAGGAAACAATATGTTAATATATTAAAAACTGCCTTGCCATAAAATTCAGCACCCACTTCTGTTGTATTTGATCATTCTTTCATGCACTCCTTAGCTCTCACTAACCCTTGTGTGAATGCAAGCCTTTGAAAGGGAGAAAGTGAACATAAATAAAAATGACAATCGGAAGAGGAACCTAACTTCCTTTCACTTTTATAAAAAGGTGCATGAGGCCATTTAGCTGTTTGGTTTCCCTCTGAGTCACCATCAACAATCATATAATCCAAAATCTATGGAGGTCAATTTGAAAGCTAGACCACAGCAGAGTCACGTGGCCCTCCTTAGCGTGGGCTTTCTTGTATTTTCAGATTACAGAGCATAGTTCTCTAGAAAGGAGCGGCATCACTGACCCACTCTGCTGCATAATATGGGGGACAGTTATAGAAACTGTATCTGAATTTATTTCATACTTTCCTACAGCATCAAGGAGGATAATTCAGTTGGGAGAGAACTCAGTAGTCAAATGTCCCACAAAGCTTAACCTACATCAAAATATTTTTTATATACATGATTGGCAATCAATGAAATTAAAAATTACTCACTGAGACACCTCCATGACTAGTTAAAACTAGATTTAGTGCAGATTTTTGTATCCTGCTCTTTGACACGTAACATTCTCTGTTCTCCATTCCAAGTCAATGAACGAATCCACCTATTAATAGCTATCCATGAGTTAGAGTTCATTCTATTGGGTATGTTTCTCTTTTTAATTCTTCCCCTTCCAACATAGGGATATTAGTTAAAGAAAACTTGGAATACGCTAAATACTATAACAAGAAAAAAGTACTCAGAGTTGTGCCAGCACACTTATCTATTATTAATAACATTCTGAAGGTAATTCCATTTTTGTCTCAAATCTCTTTTTACGCATTTTTTGAGACAGAGTTTCATTCTGTTGCCCCAGCTAGGGTGCCATGGTGGCAGGTCACATCCTCAAACTCCTAGGCTCAAGTGATCCTCTTGCCTCAGCCTCCTGTGTCACTGGGATTACAGGCTAACCCTAACCCTACCACACCTGTCTAGTTTTTCTATTCTTAGTAGAGACAGGGGCTCATTCTTGCTCAGGCTGGTCTTGAACTGCTGAGCTCAAGCAATCCACTTTCCAGAGTGCTAGGATTATAGGAGTGAGCCACCGCATCTGGCCTTTTTAATGCATTTTTAAAAATAAAAGTCAAATTAAAGCTTATATACAGTTATTATCTTACTTTTCTCACTTGGCATTGAGTAAACATTTTCCATGTTACTATAAGCTATGAAGTACTGTTTTTAAAGGCCACTTAGTTGTCCATGAAGTGAATCCATTACTAGGCAAAATTTTTAAGTAGAGATTTGGATTTTCACTGAGCTGTAAGAGATGCCTAAAAACTGCCTTAATGGAAAGCAAGAGGACAGATCTAACAATATGCTAAAATTAGAGGTAACAATTAGGGACATGTGACTGCATAACTGAAAGATGGCGTGGAGTCCGGGAGCCGGTGGCAGAGTTAATGATGTGGCTAATCCTCCCACAGTGGTCCCTGGACTCCATCTGCTGTGCCACAGGGATCCACTGTACGTTCTTCAGCACAGGTATGAAGATTCATGCAGCAAATTAAGAAAGCTAATATGGCAGTAGTGTGTGAATTAGAATGAGCAGAGACAAAAAAGGAACAATATGTCTGGGTCAGAGCTATTGAAACGGTCTGGGCCTAACTTACTGGAAATGGCAACACGGCAGTTAATCCGACTTATTCATTCCAACGTAGTCCTTACATATCAAAGAATGCGACTACATATATTTGCAAAATTGAAAGTGAATAACTGATAATTGCATAGGGTTATTCCCACTAACAGAACCCAGGTCTGTTTAGTGCTCCTTATCAACGACTGGGCAGGCACAATTGACATGGTATTCAATGCCTTCTGTGCCAGGCGCTGTTCTAAGGGACATCAACCAGTGTTCTAAAAGTGTTGTTCAAGGTCCAGTGCTGATCTGCACATGGTGACCTGTCTGTGATTGGCAGGACAAGTAGCTTTGACAAAGTCTTAATTGAAGCCCTACTTCCTTCCTTGGGAAGGTCTTGCTAGAAAATATCGGCTCATTACAAAGTGTGCTTAGTAACTTAGTTGCTTTACATTATGGTGAATGTTTCTTATCTTTAATTAAAACAGGTAATAAATAGTTTATTAACATGCAGTGGTCTAAGGATCATATTTTAGATAAAACTGCTATAGGGAAATGTATATGTGTACACACATATGGGGTGGCCATAGAATTCATGTGAGACTATTTAAATTGCCCACAAACATTACAGCCACCCCATAAACATTTGACCAAGCACACAAGTCAAGCCTAATACCTAACTGAAGAAAACGCAGAGCAGAGAAGACATTTAATTTAGGACTGGTTCATTTCCTCACCGTCCTGTGCCCACATCATGGAAATTCTACAGCTCTTAAAATATTTGGGAAGTGGTGTAAAATCTTCAACTATCCTGAAAATTCTTAACAGAAACATTAAGTCTCAGAAGGGATAAACAGCAGAAAACAAATGCGTTTTCCCTTGTTTAAGAAAAGATTATTATTCTTAATATATTATTATTAAAAGTCTTATGAATAAAATTATTATTAATATTATGAAAAGTCCTATTATTTTTTCTGAAAAAAAAATCATCCCTGATCAATATAAACCCCCAAATTGTTTAAAAGGCTTGTGGGAGAAGACGGAAAACTGGGGATAGTCATTTGTCCCTTAGTTGCACTGGGGATCCTGAAGCAACTGGACAAAAGTTTTTTTAGGGACATAATTGCAATTATTTTTAGGGACATAATTGCATGGAAGTGCAAAGAGGAACAGACACACAGCAACAGAGACGTAAGGATGGATAGTTAAGCATCCCCTGGGCTCAATACTTAGTTGAAACTTGTAGATTAACAGCAACCTGCACATATGAGAGAAAAACTGAATTAAATTCAAGAAAGGGGGAGGACAGAGGGGATTTTGTACGTTCCCACCTACTGGGCCCAGTGCACAGGTGAACGGCACGCGTCCTGGGGAAGGTCACGCCTACAAATTGGACTTTACATTACAAATGCAAATAGTATAGCCTAATCATATGCACCCTCCTGTTAATCTGAAAGTTTAAAAACAAGACGGCCAACATCAAAAACAAAAGCAAAAAAGCAAAGATATATGATGCTAACACGTTCCTGGAAGAAAACAAATGGGAATGCTGGCAGATAAAACACAGGCAGAGATGCAGCAGCCCCGAATAGGCTGTACAGGGTAAGAGGAGTAGTGAGAAGGTGAGAAGGTGAGAAGGTGGCAACCCAGCTTCACCTCGGGGCTAGAAGGTTAGACGAGAAGAAAGGTGAAAAGTGGGGATTCAAACAGGGAGAAAAAGAGACGATATTATACAGAACCACTGCCCTCCCGCGCTCATTACTCAGAGTGATTGGCAACCTTGGTGTGTTCTCAACCAAAATAAAATGAAAACCAGAGGGGTCTTTTTGAAATAGACCATCTAGGGACAGACTAAGTTTCCAACACGAGTGTGGCCACCCAGGACTCAGCTCCTCCTTTTTTGGCATTAGTGGTCCTGTGGCTTGGGGCCTGCCGTCTGATCTTTGGCATGGTTCCCTGCCGACTGGGAATACCTGCCCAACACTGAGCTTTTGATTAGACTTCTGACCCGTGGGGAAGACTTTCACAGTAATGTATGCACGTGGTGGCCAAAGACAGCTGTGCCAACTTTGCACACTTTTATTTTTATGAAAGAATGGATAACCAAAAATCACCCGACACTGGAGGAAGAGTTACTGCATGGCTGAAAAAAGCCAAGCCAGATGGGAAGAGAATTGACATTAAGGGCAACAAAAACAATTCAGGAAACAGAACTGTATAAAAACTGTCATGTGCCTCCATGGAGTCAAAGAAACACACACACACATTATGAAAGAAAAGGTGAAGACTATAGAGATTCAATTTAGGACAGCCAAAGGGCACCTAATAGAGTTGTAAAAGAGACAGAGGAGACATGTACAAGAAGAAACTGCCAGAAAGAGAAAAGAAGAATTTCTATAACTAAGGAAGAAAATCAACCTTCAGATGGAGAGACTCCACAGAAATATCAAAACAAAGAGTAAGAAAGGGAGAGCACCAACGCATCTGTAGGAAATTTAAGAAAATCAAGACTAAAAAGATGATTCAAAGAGGTTTAGAATAAAATACACACATGACAAAGGTAAAGGAACTCAGAAAACATGAGACCTCTTCTTTAATCAGCAACACTAGAGGCCAAAGCCAGTGCAATGTGGGTTTGCTGGGACACACACCTGTAGGCCTGACTGCTTGGGAGGCTGAGGTGGGAGGATCACTGGAGTCCAGGAATTTGAGGCTGCAGTGTGCTATGGTCGCACCTGTGAATACCTGTAGCACTCCAGCCCAGGCAATCTGGTAAGAACCCATAACTCATCTCCAAAAAAATAAAAAATAATAATTTTGAAAAGCCAGTGGTTTTAAAAATATCAAAGGAAGATTGTTTTCAATGCAGAATTCTAGTCCAAGCCAAATTAACAGTCCTAGATGGTAGGTTTTCATTTAAAATTAATTTACCAAAATTTTCTTTTGAGGAAGCTAAAGATGTGTTCTAGACAAATGAAGGAGAAAACAGAAGTCAAGAGAGTCAAGAAATAATTAAGTCAGGCCAGGAGAACAGAAAGGAGGAATCCTAGTGTGACATCTGTGCTGCTGGCTTCCGTTTCCAATAACTCACGTTGAGGTTGGTGAGAAGGGCTGTTAGCTGCTCACCCAGGGATGCTCGTTGGCTGTTTATAAATGACTTCTGCCCTGATTGGTCAGTGATGATGTCATTTGTTATATAATTGCACTCCAAGGTGACTCCAAGGGGGAAGTTAACAGGAAAAGGGGGGACCATGTGCAAAAGATTTTATAACTGAGAAGACAAGAAACCTTAATTATGATACACATACATCCTGTTGTTAATAAGATAACAAGGAGGGAAAGAAAAAGCTGTAGAAAACAGGATACAGATGGATATGTAGTAGATATGAACCAAAAAATAATGTGGCATGATTTTAAGCAATGAGAATTCACTTTAAAATAATCTATTCAACCTTGCTGCTAGAAAGATTGTTTGAATGACTGAAAGGTCATGGCATTGATTTGTAGAAAAGGAAATGTAATCTTCATATTCAATTCATCCATGAACAACATCGACATAGTCGCAGTACCCGGGCTATGGAATGTTAATTTTAGACTCAACTTACGAATCAGACATACAATGTAACCATTGAGAGTCTTGGCAACATAAAAACAAAAATAAGAACAATTAAGCAGGTGATGAGTGGAACAAGAGAAGAAAAAGGAAGTTTAGAGGCATTAAAATTCTCATACAGGGGAAATTAAAGTGCTCATTGAGATTGTTGGAAAAAGAAATCAAAAAATTCATTTTTTAAAAGTTACAAACATAATCAATAGAAGATTTAATGCGACAACCATCAGACAATGGAAAAAGTGGAGTAATTAGTAAAAATAATACTATACTATTATTACATCCTCATACTTACGGGGGGGGATCAGTGGATATCATCTAAAACTCTTCATTGAAAAAGAGTAAATACATAGAGATAAACACATATTGGTTATGGAGATAAAGGCACCATAAAAACAAAAGCAAATGGTTAAAAACCATTGTGCTGTGAGATTAAATGAATAAAAGACTGTCAATCTTGGTCTCGCTTATCACAAGCACTTATTCTGTTTTTTAAAAGATAATAAAAGGAAGCACAAAACAAAAGCATCTGTTATGGATCCACCGCGTGCATGTGAACGCTAAAGGAACGAAAGAGTGTTTTGTTTTCCTGAAGTCTTTCCTGTTTAACACGTGAAACAAGACACGAAACAACGTCCCAGAAAGTCAACCTGTGGGCAAGTACTTAGCTGAGTGTAAAACGCGCTGGTCTATGAGCCAAAGGAATGCACCTGCCGAATGACAGTCTTTTCATCTTATTTTTATAACCTCTAAGAGAAAATTGGGAGGATAGTTCTTTAGAAGAGATTTCTTGGAAGAGAGGTAGTTTTTACCAGATCAAGATATCCTCAAGGAAGAAATGGATTCCGACGGTCAGGGAGGAAATGGAAAGTCCGTTTTCATCAGGATGAAACCCACGAGCAGATATTCAGAGATAAGAAGGGGTTACCACGTGGTGAAGTGCAGAGGATGGTCAACAGGGTGGTATTGTGCAGAGAAACCGTATCACGTAGTTTTTAATAGCACTGTCTTCTGGAAGTTACACCACACATTACCTTGAACCACTTCTTTCTGGCATGAAAAATGTTATATGAAATAAGGATGGAGTTTTATTTATTTATTAGACTTAAGGTTGCTTCTAAGAGACACTGGTTTATTTATAAGAATGCAAATTTGAAAAGCCTTCTGGAATTTAGAAGAGCTTGTCATTTAAACCCCTATAAATTAGATATGCTCTGTTCTATACAACAAACTCGTACATGTTCTTTCTCACCAGGTATGCGGCATCAACAATTTGTTAAATGTGATTCGTTGAGGACACCATTTGAATTCAAACTCTGAGATTTAAAAAAATGACCTTCATCGAATGTCTATTCAAAACTGCATATATAAAAAAAAAAACCTTTGATTTTTTTTCTCTGAAACATATTTGTGCCTCAAATTTCCTGTAATGTTATAATTCTATTCAGCTGAATATTTATTCTGAATATCATAATTAGCTAACAAGTCCTAGGAGTCTAAGTAATTTTAAATAGATTTAAGATGAGATTAAGATGCACTGTCTATTGTTTCATTATTGAAAGTGAGTTTCATGTATTTAAAGTGAGTTTCATGTTTGGATGCAACTTCATAGTAATATAGACCTTCCCTACTGCCTCAAGTGTTTTGAGCCATTGTGGTCATAATGAAAATAGGGGTTCCCAGATCTCCAACTGCAGAGAGTGTAGTTGACCGAGGTCCCCAGGTGCTGGGATCTGCATTTAACTTACTGTGTTTCCCCCAAAATAAGACTGACCCAAAAAATAAGCCGTAGCAGGATTTCTATGCATTTGTTAAATATAAGCCCTACCCCAATAATAAGACCTAGTGATGGCATTTCGGCACAGAGTGGTAAGGAAGACTGGAATACCTTTTATCTGCCACAGCTCCTTTCTCTGAGCCATTAGCACTTGCGCAGGTGCGCGTGTGGTAACCATGGTCGCAGGCATCCTATTGCGCATGTGTGAACAGCTAGTGGAAAGGAGTTCACACATCAATAGCTCCAGCCCCACCAACAAGGTGGGCTCTCCCTGTCAGGTTCCAGAAGAAGATGACTTAACTGTATTTGAATAAATATAGATTGTTGTATTATACTTAATTAAAATAAGACATCCCCTGAAAATAAGCCCTAGTGTGTCTTCTTGAGAAAAAATAAATATAAGACAGTGTCTTATTTTTGGGGAAACACGGTAGTAAGTTGAAGTCTAAGGGCTCCTCCAACCAACAACTAAGTGCCCCAAGGATATTAAGGGAAACAGTTCCTGAGACATGCAAAGTCTCTGATGGGAGACTTTGGCAAAGATTCTCCTTTGGCATTTTGACACTTTTGTAGAACTGTAGTACTATCTGGAACTTTTCATATCCAACCATCATCCCTCTTCTCTCTCCTTCTCAAGGATTAGGCCTGGATGGTGGCTGACAACTTTCCCAGCTTCTTCTCCATTTTCACGCATGAAAGTCCTCCCCAGTGAATCTCTCGCGCATCTAAACCTGGTATAGTGTCTAACCTCTCGGAGGACTACTGAAGATAATATTTTAAAAATCACTGATTTTTCCTTCTTTTCAGTAAGACAATAAAGGAAATTGAAATGGCCTAAATAGGTGTTAGGGAATACTAGGCAGAGAATACCATTTCTAATAATTTTATCATGCATATTAGTTTATTCATCCAATCATATTGATTTCTGTCTGCCAGGTGGAGCACTAGGTGTCTGGGACACAGAGACTGAATACGATCTAGACTTAGATCACCATAATTTCATTGGCTGGCAAAGAAAGCAATAGCTACTGGATACACTGTAATGAAGGTAGATACTCAGTGTTATGGGAACTCATTTGAAGACACAGTTGATTCTTCTACAAGAGAAAGGTTGAGGTTGGAGGCTTAGTCGTATGGTCTTAAAATTTGAGTAGACATTTTCCATGTAGAGAAGGCAAGGAGGAAAGTTTCCCAAGGTTGCAGAATATGCAAAAGCAGAAAGGTTGTGGGAAATGTCATGAGTGGTGACTAGTAGGTGTGGTAAGAATTTACAGCAATTTGGGGGAGGGTGGCAAAACTGAAAAGGAAGACATTATTGTCATGATGAGATAGTGGTTGACTGCTCTGCTGAAGTCTAGTAAATAAATGACTAGAAATACGATTTTCCTCCTCACACTAAAGAAGAGTATAATCAACAGGTACTTAAGAGAATCTCCTTAATAAGGAATGTAATTTTGAGCAGAAGCTGTGAGGGATATAAAAGAAAAGGTCTGGTGTGCATAGACTTGGTGGTGAAGATCACATGTATACACTGATAATGGAGAATAAAGCAAAATTAGTTGAAATCTATTTTATTTCTATTTTGTCCAGAAAATATTCAGGCGACTAACATATTTAGCACCTTCTGTATTCCAAGTTCCATATTAAGGGCTGGGCGATTCAAAGAAAACTAAGAGAGAAATCCTCTTCCTCTGTTAAGAGAGCTTATGGTTTGGGGTCGAATGATGAGGATGTGACAATTCATTACACCGACATCACTGGGACACTGGGTCAAACATTAGTCAGACCATTAGTTGTGTCCATGAGGAGGTTTCAGTAAGATTAGTATTTGAAAGAGTAGACTAAGTAAGCTGCTTTGCCCCTTCAGGGTGGTTGGCACCATCCAGTTAAGTGCCTGATTAGAAGGAAAAGGCGAACCCTCCTTGTGTTGGGGAGAACTCCTGCCCCCTACCTGCCTTTAAACTGGGACTTCAGTGTTCTTCTAACTTTGCACTCTAACTGAAACTCTCCACTTCCTGCATCTTGAGCCTGCCAGATTGGAACTGTGCCATCATCCCTCCTGGTTCTCGGGTCTTTGAATTCAGACAAAAGCTTGCTAACTTCAGATCTTGGGACCATCCATAAAATTCTTCATATTATATTTCTATACCAGCACACACACATGCTCAGTTGGCTTTGTTTCATTGGGGAACCCTGACTAATATGGAAGGGAAGCACACAGGTGTGGTAAGGGTTATGAGAATAAGAATCCCTGGGTCCTTGGAGTAGCAGGTGGAACGGTGGTCAGGAGGCTTCCCAGAGGGGTGTCTAAGCTGAGACTTAGTGCAACAATTTATATAGATAATCAAATGCTAAATAATAAATGCTCAATAAGTCAGACTGTTGACTAAACAGTACTCCAGGGCTGGCCCAAAATTAAGTGCGAATTCCTCAGCCGACATATCTAAAGCCCTTTGCAATCTGTCCATACTGGAAGATAACTTGCCTTCTGTGCTTCCTGCTCATTGCTCAGAGAAAACCACACGAGGCAGACTATGTTTGATTCTTTCCAGAGCTCCTAGCTATGTCATCCCTTTCATCTGAATAACCTGGCCCTCTTTGCTGCTCCCCTGACCCCTTCTCTCACTGGTTGGGTGACATGTAAAATGTTATTTAACTGGTTGCGTTTCAGTTTTCGTATTTGTAAAAGGAAAGGATGATAATAGATTTGTTCTGAGGTATAAGTGACTCATCCCAAGCTCCACACTAAGGGCTGGGGGATTCAAAGAAATTGCTGTTAGCATTTCAAACCCAAGTCCTACCTACCTCACCAACAGTTCCACATTGCACACTCACAGGGATTTCATTTTCCTGCAATCTGATGGCACTTTACAAATTCTGCAGTGGACACTTAGCACATAATATCTTATCATGTCACCTGTTTTCTCTGGATGGGCCCTGGGTACAACCTGCCTGGGTTAGAACCTCATGCTATCCACCTTGTAGGCTTGAGAAATTTACACCCTAAGTTTCAATCCCTTCACTGGTAAATGTGAATGATAATAATACCTACCTTAATGGGTTCTTCTACAAGCTCAGTAGCAAAATACAGTCCTTAATAATGGGATGGCTGGCACATGAGAAGTGCTTACCGTATATTTGATATTAATAAATTTTAAGTTCTGAGCTTTGTTTTAATTCTTAGGTTTTTAGAACTTATGACAGTTGCTGAAAAATCATAGCACATCACTGGAGGAATTCAGAAGGGAAGGAGAAAGCACTGTCAGAAAAACAAGTCGTTGAAAAATAAAAGTGCAATGCTCAATTGGTCTGTCCTGCAAGTACTTAGTTAATCTAACACATATTCATGGAGTGCTAGCTGAGGTCCTAAGGGCTTACAAGGCCATGTCTGGTACGTAGGCATCAAGAGGACCATCAGTAACATGAGATGACAGAGATACGATTAAAACCATGGTAATGAAGTCCATGATTCACACCGTGAAGTTCAGAAATGTGAGAAGAAACTTCCATCAGTCCTCACATACTCATTTTGACCATACAGGTATAAGTTACTTCACGAGGCACTTCCAGGGGCAGGGTCCTTTAAGATCTGTGGAACCAGTGGCCATCCATAGGGGACAACGAAAATAAAAGTGGCAAGAGATAAAGAGACAGGACACAGAGAACAGAGTTTTAAAAGGTGGGCACAGAAGGCCACTGCTAGTCTGTGGGGCTTCAGGGAGTGGCCCTGAGTGCTCATGCCACTCAGCTTTTATTGAAGGCTATTTTCTTATATAGACAAGAGGGTAAGTTGAGGAAGGGAGTAAAAACATCAGTAGTTTCCCTGTGTAAGCATATTAGTTCTTATTCTATCTATAATCATTAACTTTAAAGTTTGGGGCAGCCTTGAGAAATCTGGAATCTGAGCTTTATGGGGGGTGCAGCCTCTTGTTGTGATCACGTACACAGATCTCTTAGGGGAGGTTAGACCCCTCCAGTTGCTCTGTGGAGCAGAGGCTGTGGCATCTCTGAAGAATCGGTGGACAAGAATTTTCCACTTATCTCCACCCAGAGGTGTTTTCCTCCATGGTTAGGGTACAAGTACCCGTCCATATCTCAGGGCTTGAGCTGTCCCCCTGATCCCTGCCCTGGCCATTACACAAATCCCCACAATGGGTATTTGCTTCTGGAAGGCTGTTGACTGTTGACTGGCATGGGTCAGCCTGGTTAATGTTCCTTCCCAGGTCTTCCATGCAGTAGTCACTGTTTTTCAGAGGCTTACAGACCCAGCAGGAGTATTTGCAGGGCTATATCCCCTACAGGCCAGGCTTCCAATAAAAGCAGAAACTGCCCAGACAAGTAATTCAATTGTTATGTTAAACATAGACTAGCTGGATTATTTTTATTCTGCCTTGCTTAGCTTATTTCTCTGTTTCCCCCATTTTCTGGGGGTGTTTTCCCTTGCCAAAAATGGGGTCTTTGGCCCCCATTCTCTCTGCACAGGGAAGTCTTGAAAAGAAACAGGAAAGGAGGGCAGACAGGGCTGCTGGTCCACTTTCCTATCCCTTGTGTTTGAGAGACCAACTCAGGGCGGCGCCTGTGGCTCAGTGAGTAGGGCGTCAGCCCCATATACTGAGGGTGGTGGGTTGGAACCCAGCCCTGGCCAAACTACAAGGAAAAAATAAAAATAGCTGGGCGTTGTGGCGGGCACCTGTAGTCTCAGTTACTCAGGAGGCTGAGGCAAGAGTATCACATAAGCCCAAGAGTTTGAGGTTGCTGTGAGCTGTGAAGTCATAGCACTCTGCCAAGGGCAACAAAGTGAGACTCTGTCTCTAAAAAAAAAAAAAGTAAGACCAACTCAAACTAACCCCCTCCTCATAGACAAAAGCAATGACAACAACAAAGAAAACCTATGCTCCTTTGTACTACGGACTTTCAAAGGTGTTTATCTCATGCAACCCATGAACAATTCTCAAAGGTGAGTTTTAAATAACTGCAGATATTTTATAATAATTTGTCTTAATTCACAAGCCAATATGTTCTTCTACCAGGATTCCAACACCCAAACATCTGACTGTAATTTCTCCACTCGCTTCATCACTCAGGCCCCGCTTCTGTCACTGTTGAGCCCCACTGTGTGACGTGTTTCAATGTGGGACCTCCCTTCCTTGACATCTGTCAGCTTCTGAGTTCCCACACCATCTAGCAAGACCTGATATTTGTTCATAAAAAGAAAAAAAGCAATCAATAGCCTTCGTAGAAGGGGAAAAATAGATACACACTTGATTCCTTTACTAAGAAATGGGAAATGATTGTTTTTAGTTGCTTTATCGTCAGGCAGAAAGCTAGCTGTTTGAAAAACAATGATGGCAGGGAATTTGCTGAGCAACATTTAAGTAGTTATGAAAATTTATGAAATGTACAGAAAATTTCACCAGAGCTTTTAAGTGCTTCCAACTTCAGTGCTTTAAACACCCTAAGCATTAAACTTGACTCCTTTAATTCAACACCCGTGAAGGCCAAGTATTATACATGACACATCAACTTTAAAGATTGGTTTCTGAGTGACATAGGAAGCACTATCCAACCTCAATATTGCCCCTCCATGACCTTTCCCTAAACACAGATGAGCTTTCACTTGTTCAAGTGTGAATATGAGAAAAGGTTTCTGGGACTTGATGGCTGCCTCTGAGGGGTCTCAGATAATCTATACAGCCAGGCTGAATCCCATAAATAACCATCCTAAGCGGAAGTTCCCAAGAGAACTTCATCTGCTTGCTCCAAATACCTATGGGAATTCACTGGAAAAAATGCCCCGGAGGGCTGATTTGAATATCATTTTCCCACTGGAATTCTTTCTAAAATGGTCACTTATTAAGCGCCCAGGACTAAAATGCCCAGCAGAAACCTAAAAAGTCATGGAGCAAATGCAGAGAATCATTAACTTTCAACGTAAACTCAGGGGAGGAACAAGGCCAATTATTCAGTGTTCTGAATACTCAGAATCAAACTCAGAAAAGGAAATACTTTTCCGTGGGAGGAAAAATATTACTCACAAAAGAGACTGTGCAAACTTCTTGTAGTTCCTTTAAGAATATTATTACTAGTATTATTAATGTTATTTAAAAAATCAGACAATACAGTTATGGATGATAACTACCTGGGCAATTTGCAAAGGCCTGGTATTGATACAACAGAGTTTAATATTTGTTGGCAATTCACTTAAAAACACCAAGGATAGTTTACCAAAGTTGATTTCCATTTGACTTCTAAAAGTTCTCTGCATGGGTATTTGGTCGGACGGGAATTTTAACTAGAAGAGACGGTTTTAGCTTAAAACTCTGAATCATTGTTTTTAGAACAGGTACTAAACTTGACAGAACAAGGTCTTACCTCCCCATAATTCCCTCTTTTCATTAATGTCATTTTTTTCAATGCATTTAAAAGACAGTGCATGCCCTAGATTCCAAAGTCACTAATATATATTCATGAAGCAACATGATTGGAGTGTTAGTCTGCAAAGCCCTGTACCTAGCCTATTCCTATCTTAGATTAGTAGCACTTTTTTGACCTAAAGATGGGGAAATGTCTATTTAACCAGACTTGGGAGAGCCAACACCACTTTTCTGTGTTGTGTACTTATATGTGATGACTTTGCCTCTGTTGTCTAGTTTTAATAAAACATTAACTCATACCCAAATAACTGTTACAATAGGAGGTATTACTTTGGTATTGTATCCAAGTTTTCAGGATTCTTATTTATCTTCTGAAGGGTTTATTGAAGTTTTTGATGTCTGCCAGTTAGAACGTGTATTTGCTGTTGTTTTAAATACAACTTCTGAGTATACTGTATTAATGATTCATAAGTTGAATCTGGAATAGAATGGAAAAGGAAAATGTGGAGGTTACAAACAAAAGTAATAAATGCCTAGAGGTTAAATTTGTACAGGCTAGACTTGTTGGCTTCCAACTCGTTATTTCTGATAATAATGCTTATGATCTAAATGAAAATATATCTGGGCCAATTTATATCACCCGGAACCCCAAAGCCTAATCTGTATCTTTATATAAAAGGTCATTGTAACTATTTAAATCTCTTAGTTTTAGATTTATGCCTAAAAGTTGTTGCCCACTTTTTGCGGTATGAGATCTGCCTTTCAAATTCTTTTGGTAGAATACGTAGAATATCTTCTGTTAGTTAATCAATTTTTCAGTATTGTACATAAACTCACTTGTTGTGTTGTCTAATTCCCTTATTATTAGAATCATCCTGTGTGTTTTATCTTGTTATGCATAAAGGGTGACTGAGCAATATGGGTATCTTTTCTTAAAATAAATATTATACATGTTATTATGAAAGTAAAACTAACACCCTATCATGCTAATTTGTTTTCTTTCCAGAACCTGCACTATCATTGAAAAATTCAATTTTTAAGTTCAAAGAAATATGTCAGGCCTTGACTAGAAGGAAGGGGAAAACAGTACTTTAGGGAGGTGAACTGGTAAGTTTTCCTTATAAACTGAACAAAAAGTTTATGCCTTAAAGATTAATCCATCTCCAAATTATGAACTATTAATATATAGCTTTTCCTATACCATGATAGAACTGATTAAAAACAATGGAAATAGTAGTACATGCATGTTGAGTTTCATATATGATTTGCTTATTTTAATCGTCACAACAACCTTATAATTCCCATTTCATGCCTGGGAACATGGAGTCGTAGACATGTTCAATAATTTGTCAGAGACTACTGGGATAAAGTTCCAAGAGTTAGATTCAAATCAAGATAAGCCAGATCACAAAGCCTGAGCTTCTAAACTGCAATAGTAAATGAAAAATAAGCCAACTGTCACTATCTGCAATTGGATTTTATATCTTATAAAACTATTTGGAGAAATGACAAAGCAATCTTCACTATAAAAAAAAACCAAACAAACAAAACTCAATACAAGCCAATACATTCTACCAGGAACAAAAACTCAATACAAGGGATAGGTCAAAAAATGCTAAAAAATAATACAAGGATATGTGGTTCCAGCTGGGTGAACACATTAAGTTTGTTTTCTATTTTAAAAAATCACTGACTGTTTTACATCTGTGTTTCTGCTTAAGGTGACTTGGATTTGGTTTTCACCAAATCTGGAACAGTTTGCCGTGCAGAAGCCCAGCTTGAAATAAAATGGCAGTGGATGGCATTTTTCATATTGGCATACTTTGTATAACATTCAGTGGCTTTTCAATGGCATTTGGAACACAAATAGAATTTACCGAGCTATGCTGAAAGCGAAACAATTGCTTAGACCACCACTGTGAGGGCATCAGTACAGAACCGCTTTAAAGCTGCTGATGGCTCCATGTTAAGTTTACCATATTTAAAAACAAGAAGTCTGGAAATGGAATGAGAGAAAATTGCTAAAAGTAACTCTGTCAGGGAAACTGCTAAGTATTCTAAAGATATAAAATGTAACATGCCAAGTTTACAACCACAGGGTCTTATTCCACACTAGTATATTTGAGCTACAGAGTTGGAAGGAATAATTAATTGACATCCGAGTCTCCCACAATCAGCTGACGGACTCATTCAACAAATATTTTCTTAAGCACGTTCCACACATCAGATGCTTTTCTAGGTGTTGGGGATAAAGACACATGGAGAGAAGGAACCAGGATGCCTTTTTGCTTAGGTGACAAAGTAAGATTTCACTGAAAAGGTTACCAATGAGCAGAGAGTTGAGGAAAACGAGAGTGAGCCGTGCAGATTTGGGGAGAGGGACAACTCCAGGCAGAAAGCATAGCAAGTGCAAAGGCCCTGAGGTGCAGGCATCCTTGGTTATGTGGTAGAGGGCAAAGGGGAGGCCTGTGGTGTTCACAAACTAAACAAGGGAGAGATGAGGAGACAAAATCAGAAAGGTGGTAGGGCCATTAAGAAAGGGTTGACTTTAAATGCTTAGCGATGATATGAAGTCATTGGAGTGGCATGGTACGCCTCACCTTTTAAAAGAATTGTTCTAAGGCTGTCTTGATAAAAGCCTATAGGCAAGGGTGGAAATGTTGAGATTAGATAGGATGCTACTACTGTTATCCACGTGAGAGATGGCAGTGGCTTGGATGGTTCATAAGTCAGGTGTGAGAAAGGGAAGATGCCAAGTTATGGATGTGATGGAGAGAGGGGATAGAAATCTCCAAGATTTTTGGTCTAAAGAATTTGCAGAATGGAGTTGTATTGAACTGAGGATGTCTGTGGGTGGAGTGGTTTGGAGCAACAGGTAAGACGTTGAAGTTTTGTCTTACATAAGTTAAGCATAAAAGGCTTCACAGAAACTCAGGCATGTAGAATAGCCTTACGGGGCCTCTGAGCGCAGTAAGGTCAGGGATGGAGCCATTTGGTGCATGTTGCCGTACAGCCCACATTGAAAGCCATGGTACCGGTTTGCTAGGAGTTGTAGACAGAGAAAAGGAAACAGAGTCCCCCTTAGCCAGTTGGGAAAAAAGGAGACGTTAGCAAAGGAAAGAAAAAAAGGAGTGATGAGAGAGAACCAAGAACTGAGGTCCAAAAAACCAACCGAAGACTGTGTCAAGAAGGGACCAGTCATCACCTGAGTCCGATGTGGCAATAAACCAAGAAAGGTGAAGTCTGGAATCTCACCATCGGATTTGGTAACGCAGAGATTAGCAGGGATTTTGACAATTTTGGTTCGAATGGTGGAAACCAGTGCATGAGTCCGGTGGAGAGAGAGAGAAAGAAGGCAAAGGAAGGAGAAAAGACCAGAGTGAATGACTCAAGGAGTTCTGTTGGAAATGTTAAGTAGAGAAACAGAGCGGGGGCAGCAGGACGTGCGAAGTCGGGGAGCTTTTTAACCTTTGTTCATAAGATGGGATTAATGATATGCTAGAGGGGGAAAGGATGAGGTAGGAGAAAGGGGGGAAGTGGCTGCAGTGATGACTTGGCTTTGTGACACAGGGTAGGATTCAGTCCACAAAGACAAAGACTGGGCTTAGACAGAAAGGGGACTGCTCATCCATAGCAAGGAAAAGAAGGGTGAAATCCGGGAGCTACACGCAGGGTAACTGTTGGGCGTGTGCTGGGGAGCTTGGAAAGTGGGCTCTTATTGGACGGTTAACAGAGCAGCTTCCGTGCTTCCACTCTGGTGAAGGACAGAGAGAAAAAGACAGGCAATGCCAAGTGTTGATCAAGACTCACAGAGGAAGGGAGCTGGGAGGTAGTGTGTGTGCTTGGTGCACGCTCAGGGCGGGGAAGGAGCCAGGCCAGGGGCCAAGTGCACCGTGTTAGCCAGCAGTATGTCAAGGGCCTCAGGGCGAGAGAACGGAGGACGCTGTGGGGACCCAGGGTAGCTGCAGAGATCATGGCTGGAGAGAGGTGCTGGAAATGGAGACGTGCACCAAGAGCTGAGAGGGTAAGAAAGGCTCGAGAGATATTCGGAAGTTAGAATTGGCGGGATTGGGTAGTGAACTGAATATTAGGGAGGAGTATGATGACAAGGGACAAGCTACCGTGATATCGAGATGTCAGTTTGAGCCACTGGGTTTATGTTGATGCTTGAATTAACTCAGCCACCCCCGAGCCTTTAATCAGGGTTTACCTCTGTGCAAATTCACTTCTTCAGTCAAATCTCACACCTGCTCTATCTCCTGAGAAAGCCCCTTCGTATTCTTCCACCCCACACTGACTCGGTTACTGCTGTTCATGGAAAGTCTTCTGACGACCAGGCGTTGTCTGTGCTGTTTATAGTGTCTGTCTTATTGAGCTTTGCAACAACTCTGTTGGGGGGGGGGGGCGGGGGCGGAGGTCTCATTATCTCTTTTTACAAATGCAAAAGATAATGAAGGCTCAGGGTAGACATTTCAACTTGTTTCACAATACTCAATTGGCAAAATGAAGGTAGCTGAAGAGCGGTTTCTGAACCTCTGTTCCCTCTATTGTTTTCCTTTGTACTTTGTACCATAATGTGTTCTGAGTTAGAGGGACTACGATTTCCAAAGGTGCAGCCAATGTCCCTGAAACTCTAATCTTCTAGTTCTTTAAACACACCAGGGGAGTCGATCAATTGACATGAAGTGAAAGACACCTGTGAATGAGACCCATGAAACCTTGAAACTTTCAGGTGAACCAACAGTTTTCATTCAACACATTCAGGGAGGGGAGAGAGACCTCCCCAAAGCACTCTGATGGGCTAAAATAATAGCATCACTCCAACAGGAGCACATTAAAGAAAGCAGTGAACATATAATATTTCTTTTGATTCTTCTCAATGACTATTTCCCTCACATTACAAATAGGAAACTGGAGTTTAGATGGTTAAATAACTTAAGCCTAAGTTCCTCCACTTGATATACCAAGTCCACACTCAGAGAAAAAATGAGCATCCAGTATCCATTCCTTTTATACCATTTTACCTCCCATCACTGTCAAAATGGTCCTCAGCGGCCCCAATTTTAGCTAACCCATGTTAGGCATTTATAGCAGAAAATAAAAGATGAGTGAGACATGGGACTTTACATTCTAGCAAAAGGAAGAAAATAAAAATTTGAAAAATTACTCGAAAATGTGACCAGCATGCAATTAGAAAATACTAAGGAAGCACAGGGACGGGAAGGATTAATTTTGTCTAGGGCTGAGAGTAGAGGGGTGGAGGCAGTTTCAACTGTCCATTAAGTCTAAGACGCACTTTTCAAGTATGTTGATCATTACTGGACATTGAATTAAAGAGAAGTGCTTGCAGGCCAATCAGAACACCAGAGAGAGTGCCCAAGTTTTTTCTATGCATTAATAGTTCTGCTTTATTTTCTTATATATTTCCTAAATAGATCATTGCTTCTATGTCTAATGAAAGGAGGGATCTGATTGAAAGTGTTCAAACAACACCCGTTTTTGGTTCATAATTCTTATAATTTCAACTTTTATGTTGAACATTTAACAGAAAGATATCTACTTCAAAATAACTTATAAAGAGATGACTTCAAAATAACTAAATCACCTAACAGAAGAAATGCACTGCCTTTCAGAAACCTCCATGTGACATTTCTCTCAGTGGCTAGTTTTGCAGCCCTACAAATCTTAATTCATGATAGAGAATGTTCGATGCCTATGATTATTCGGTTAATCATAGTTCATTTATTATTATTATAATTGACCCCTTTGAGTAAGTCCTCCTATCTCCAGACTCTTACCATTCCAATTCATTGCCAAATTAAGAAAATCAAAGGAGGAGAATATTGGCCGGCACAGTGGTTCTGTAATGCCAGCCCTCTGAGAGGCCAAGCAGGGGTGGATTGCTTGAGCTCAGGAGTTCGAGACCAGCCTGAACAAGAGCAAGACCCTGTCTCTACTAAAAAAAATAGTGTCTCAATTTTTTTTTTAAAAAAAGGAGAATTCTGCATTTGAATTTTCCCTAATGAAAATCCTCTTTTTATCTGGAAAAGTAATTTATAGAATTCGGAGGAGCGTATTTGTAACAGCTAGCTAACCAAAGCACAGAGGTAGAGACGTTTGTATTCTTTTCCCTACGCTACTGCCGAATTCTTGTACATTTTTATCAGCTTCTACTATTCTGTAATTCTTCAGGGAACTCAAGCAGGCATTCTCCCAAGAGAGGAAACTGAGATAGAATATTGTAACGATGAGAAAACACGATACCGTCAGCACAGTGGGACTAGTTCTTTGTGCTACATACATTCACTCAATAAGCATTTGTTGGTGATCACCGTGCCGGACAGTGGGGGTAGAACGGTGAAGACACTGGGAAAATGCTCGACACTGGGTGAGAGGTGGAGAGGTAGAATTTCTCTGTGCATTCGAGTCACAGAAAACATCTGCCTGCATTTTTAACTAACACTCTACTGCAGTGGAAACAAACTATATGTGTATGTGTGTTTCACCCAGGCTGGGATGCTCAAGGAAATTTCACAGGTGCACCAACTGACCAAAGATTGCACCCAGCTTCTTCCTCAGCTCTCACCGACCACAAATGGGGCCAACATACAGCCCAAACAGAAAAGAAATAAAAATGAATGGCTCAAAGATGCCTTAAACTAATGTAAACAGAGAAAATGTTGAGATCAGCTGAACACGTGCAATATAATTTCTATTTTTAAAACGACCAGTGTACGAAGAAATAAGAGCAAGGAACTACATCCAGGATTTCTTAGAGAACATGGGGTGATATGATATAAAATTCCAGGGAGCACTTAAACAAAGTAAAAGGAAAACCCATAGATAGTCTTCTGACTTCCCAGGGAAAGATGGGGGACATGGATTGTCATAAGATTATGAAGGATTTTACTCTGTCGCTAACTGGCTTACTCCACTAGAACTTGGGGGCTGCTTCTTTAGTAGAGCCATCTCTAGAACAAATGCACCTTTCAGCCTCTACAAAGGAAAAAAATGGGAGGGAGTCTGTCAACCTCCAATAAATCGTGTGGGAGGTAAGATGATGGATAGGAAGTCTCTCTCACTGCCACCTTACAGAGCAACAGCTATGGAAACGCACAACAGGGCGGAAAAATGGAGGTGGTGGTGGTGGGGTGTGTGGTTATGAATTCTGAAAAACAGACAGAGATGTGTGCCCGTGTGTGTGCATCCCGTAGGCAAGAAGAAAAGATGGTGGCATGCTTCCATTTTATCAACTAGCAAGAGAAAACTAGAAGTATAGACTAATTGCCTGTCATCTACCAAATACAAGATAGCTTGGTAACTATAATTCCGCAGAATGTTTCAACAAATTACGTGAAGAGGACCCCTAAGAAAAATAGTACTGTACACTTTGTAAAGATAAGGAATTTCAGAATAGTTAATCAAGATGTGTGTGTCATGATTTTTTTGTATAATACCTTATTTTAGACCTTTTCTGCCCAAATCCCAACAATAATATTTAAATCGGACCCCCAAATTCTAGAATACTCTGGTATAAAAATGAACGTTAAGATGGACTTTTTTCATAAAATTCACAAAGGCAAGTGCCGTAAGCATAACTCTCAGATACATCTTTCCCAGAGGAAATATCTGGGATTGCCTCAGGTTAGAAGTCTTGTAAGGAGACAAGAAATGCTAAGTGGGAAGTTACACTACACAAGACTTGGAAAGATTTTTTTTAAACTTGCCTTGTTAAGGATAATTACCATAGATGAAAAGAGCTAGATAACAGAGTATTCATTAGCTCTCTCACTCTGCTAAGCAACGGTCCCCAAAGTGCTAATATCTTCCTTACTACATTCTTAAAACGTTTCATATTCACTATTCATGATTCACACTTGGAAAAGACCAACTTCCTGATTAATGCCTAAATGGGAAGAGTATAAAATGTGTTTCAAAAATTAGCATAGGCCTCAAAGGTGTGAGTCTATCTTAAAGGATTTAGGAACATTTATTTAAAAAAAAACAAACCTAGAACCTCATCCTTGAGCTTTCTCCTAGAACCTTCACTAGAACTCTTATAGGCTTCCCCACACACCCAGTCTAACAGACATACACACATGCTTCCTTTCTCTGAAGAACTATGGGGCTTCAGCCATATTGAGAACATGGAGGTAGATTTGCCGCATTTCAAAGCTGTAGGATTTTGTGCCTTCTCCTTCTTCTCAATAAAGACAGTGTTGAGTCCAACGTTTCTCTCATCTTTCCTCAGAATTGTTTGCATAATAACTCAGACGTGAGTAAGTGCCCCACTTCACATTAATTGTGCTGGACAGTGATTGCTATCCCTTGGCCACCAGATCTTCTAATGGGATGATTTCTCAATTCAGCTGTCACTACTATGGTTTCTCTAATTACAAAAGTTCATAGATATAAAAAAAATCGTGCACCAGAAGAAGTGTCCCACCTCCATCCACTACCAACAGTTGGTAAGCAACAGACTACGAATAACCCTTTACTTGGCTTTCCCACCCTGTTTTTGGAATAAAGGGAGAGATTGTTTTTCATTGGTTTGTCATTTCCTAAACTGAAGGCAAATACTCTTCCAGGAAATAGGCAAACCATTGCCTCAAGTCAATATAAGTGATTTTTTAACCACTTCTAATTCATCTATTTATTTCTCAATTCCCAGCTCTTTTCTTGAGTACTTAAAAATTACTGTGTCATGTCATTATGTGGGCTGTAGCCAGACTGATCATAATGCTCCCTTGCCCTGAAATCTTCAATGCATAAATCATCAGATAAAATTTGAACTCCTTAGTTAGGCAGTCAATATTCACCAGAGTTATACCCTAACCAGCTCTTTTTTTTTTTTTTTTTTTTTTTGAGTCAGGGTCTTATTTTGTCATCCAAGGTGGAGTGAAATGGCCTGGTCATAACTCAGGGCAGCCCTGAACTCCTGGGTTCAAAAGGATCCTCCCACCTCAGCCTCCTGAGTAGCTGAGATGGGGTCTTGCTATGTTTTCTAGGCTGGTCTTGAACTCCTGAGCTCAAGGAATCTTCTCACCTGGGCTTCCCACATTGCTGAGATTACAGCACGAGGCACCATGCCTAGCCAATTTTCCTTTATAGTTTTTTCTTCAACAGTAAAATAAATCTCTATTTTAGCCAACTGTTCTTTGGCTTGTCTCCCAGACACACCTTGATCTATGATAAGTCACCTTTTCACACTGTCCACTCCTTCATGTACCACCCTCACCACCCTCACAGCTCTCTCTGGCCTCTCTACCCAGTCTACTTAGTCTCAACCCAGCCTCCACTCATCCACCTGTGTGCCTCCTTTTTTTTTTTTTTGGAAACATTCAGATTTCATGGGATTTGCTAATTGTATCACTACATGTACAATAGATTTCAAAAATTGCCTTCACAGAACTTTCCAATACATGTACCATTGGTCATTATCAATCTAGGAGTTGTAATTTTTAGCTTCAAAATTTATAAATAGCCTTTAGACTCATCTCAAATTATTATCTTGTGGTTCTATCACTGTGTATCTTACTTTCTTCCATGAGAGAAAACTCCTAGGATGCAAATTTTCTCTAGTCCACAGTGCCCAGGCAGAGTAACTTGTATAAACCTTGTGTTTACCTTACAGACAAGAATGTTGAAGCCTAGATCACATAATAGAGTTGCTATCTTTGTATTTTTTTAAATAATTTTTGTTGCAGTTTGGCCGGGGCCGCATTCAAACCCGCCACCCTGGGTATCCGGGGCCAGTACCCTAACCTCTGTGCCACAGGCACTGCCCAGTTGCTATCTTTTTAAATAAATTTGTTTTCTAAAATCAACAATGAACTTGGAAATAAAATGTTAATTTTAAAATTTTTTGAATTTTCATGAAGACTATTTTTTAATCTTGTAAAACATGCAAACAAAGAGGACGTTTTAACTGCCAGTATTTTGGACCTGAGGCTGACAAATACCCTTGTTGTTATTGGCTATTGAAAGTTGCCTGATGTTTTAAGACCCTCTTAGATGCTTACAAAGTGTTCATCACATTTGTGGTTAAATAATAATCTTTATATTTGTCTAACATTTTAATTTCCTACTGTGTCATCCATCTCAGCAGGGCAGGGCTGGCGTTTACCTTGTTCATTCTCGTACCTCCAGTAGTTACAGTAGTGCCTGGCACTTGGCAGGAGCTCAGTAAAACCTTTTTAGATCAGTGAATGAAAGAATGAACACATTTAAAGAAAAGATGAATGAATTAGAAAACAACAATTAATATTGCCAGCACTCCTATTTCTTTGGGTTCTCATTCACTGTAACAGTATAGTTCTTCAAACGTTCTTACCCGGACTGAAGCCCTATTTCATTAAGATTCTCTGGACACCCTCCCTTGCTTTTTTCCCTTTGCTATGAAGTAAACTTGGTGAGACCTTCATTCTCTGTGTAAAATACTGGCTTTGAATTGGTGGCTTCCATTTATCAGCTTTGTCAGGCAAGAGAAGCAGTAAAAAGCCAACAGTAGACACCAGTGCCATATGCATGTGGCGGGAGGGGTGTACTCACCTGCTGATTTTGTGGGACCTCTGAACACCAGCATCTTGAGAATAGTGCTACCTAGTAAGAGATGCTGTGACTCAGGAACCCAGAGCAGCTAGATGGGAAGATGTGGAAGTGGTGACTCAGCCACGGCATTTTCAAAGCAACGTGTTTGGAAACACATGGTTTGTAATGACGACCGCTGCAGAAGCCCAAGAAGCCAGAGGCAGCCGCTTCCACGGGGCATCGGCCTCCAGGGCTTTCTTTTGTCTTCCTGCTGCTGCTGCAACTGAACCTCATGCTAGCAAGACAGCTGCTGCTACGGCTGATATGGGAAGAACATCAAAGCGAAATGGGATCCTAGTATCTCCACACTGAGCATTAGAGGGGATGGCGAGGAGATATTCCAAACCAGCCCCGGAAACCAGGCAGGGAGATCATCTTCTCCCTGTACCCCAAAGCGTCTTTATAGCTTGCTCCTGGCACTCTTGTCAAGGCCACTGTAGGCCTCCTTTAAGGATATCTGAAAAGCTAAGGAGACTGCAAAGCTCATTCATTTTCTATGATGTTATCACAGACAACTACTATCGGGAGAGGAGCCAACGAGTGTTCTCAGTTTTCAATCACTGTTTACTATCATAGAGACTTGGCCAAAATTTTAATTTTCCGTGTGTGTCTTCTTGTGAATTCCAGAGTCATTTTTTTTTTTTTTTAAGATTAACCTGTCATTTGTATTCAAAAGGAGAGAATCAAAGGTTCACACAATCACAGCTCTGGGGTGGCCTTCTCACCTAGCTGAATATTTATAGTAAGTTCCTGACCTCAATACCAAATAGTCATTATCCTGGAGTTCGAATCAATAGGATTATAATTAAAATGACAGAATGGTGAATTCTACTTCTGACTCAAGATATAAAGAAAATTATAAATATTGTAATGTTCATTTAAAGAAAACGTAGAAACCTAATAAAAAGAAATCAGTCTGAAAAAGATCTATGGCTTTGTGACACACGCCATCTCACGCACAGGACAGAAGTAGCTGAGTGGTGTTTGAATGAAGCAAAGAGTAAGATTGAGGTTTTATCTTGTGAAGAACACAGAATAAGGGTAAAAAAGAAGAGACAAATGTAAATTATTCATTGCCAGCAGAATAATATTTTAGGAAGGAAAAATAAAAGGTATAGCCGGAATGAAATAACCTAGAAATTAGTGGTAATAGGTTCTGGATTTACATCTGTGAAAATTATTCTAAGTAACAAGCTCAGAGTTAAACTAAATGGCTGTAAAGGTATTTTCTGGGTATAATTTTGACGACTGTATAAGCTCGTAAATCAAAGCTGTCTAACATTTCATGCCTTACAGAGGATGCTTCCTAATAATTTTGATTCTTTCACTGACGCTCCTGTCAATTTATTCCTGCTATTTCTAGCACTCAGCGTCTTCCAATGAAGATATTTGCTGCCTTGATCTAGTGGGCACTTGAGTGCGAAAGGGCCAGTAATACAGTTGGGAACAACCAGAAATTTTTAAATTCCAGAGAGCTTTGTAGCTTTGGTTGAATAAAAATACATCAGGAAAGGGCGGCGCCTGTGGCTCCAAGGAGCAGGGTGCCGGCCCCATAGGCCGGAGGTGGGGGGTTGAAACCCAGCCCCGGCCAAAAACTGCAAAAAAAAATCAGGAAAACAGGTGCAAAAAAATAAAAAAGAGAAAAAGGAAAAGCATTAAAGAGGTACTTATAATTTTAATGTTGTTATCAATTTTAATCACAAGCATTTTCATACTGTAGTTACAGACCAGTGTTTACTAAAGTAGTTTTCCTTTCTGTCCCAAATATCAATCACATTTTGGTCACCCTCATCACAGACCTGTTTAATTCAGGACTCTTTCCAAGTGTTGCCTTCCTGGCTTTATTTTCCGTTTACCTTTAGATTTCTAGATAAAACATGTTGTAGCCTCTGGGATGCTTTTTTCCCCCCTTTCTCCAAGGTTCAAAACAAATAAATAGTAACAGCAGCAGCAACCCCCCAATGGCTTTATTTTCATTGTATGCGGATGGTCACACTGTCAGCCTGGAGTCCGCTGCTCCTTAGTGTGGGATCGCCGGCACCTGCTCACTGCCTGCCATCCGCTCTGTCTCTCTAGTCAGAGGCATCCAGGGAGGTGGATATTTGCACCTGTGCAGCGGGGCTCCTGAGTTCCAGTTCTGCCACTTGCTTTTTTACGAACTCAAGTGAGTTACTTAATTTCTGCGCCTCAGCTTCCTCATTTAGAACATAAGGACATGACAATATACACTTTAATAGGTGATTTGTGAGGAAATAAATCCTGGGGAGAGTCCTTGGTATGTGACATTGCATGTGAGCGTTTGCTGTTATGATGTACTGTCTCTGCTTATGCACGCCCCTGAAATGAGTCAAAGTTTACACTCCAATTTCCTTTTCTTTTTCAACAAAATGCAATATAGAAGGTCTGTCATGGACATTTTTTGTTTTTGTTTTCATTCAGCATTGTCTGTCATTTGTGTAGATAAAGCAACGTGCTCGGCTTCAGAGATGAAGCTGCATTATTTTAATGCACTGACCATTTCTTCAGTAACGTCATGGAGATTTTTCTTCCCCTCAACCGTTAACAAAGTGGGGGGAGGAAACAAAAACTTCTTAGATCCATTAAAATGCTAAGACTAGCCCTGGGCTAAACGTTAAATAAAAATACCTATAATCCCAGGAAGAGCATTCACTTTAATGACCTTTCCCCCCATAAACCCAAGCATAGACAATTCTATTCGCACAGGGCAGGACTGCCAAGGCCATGGTAGGTTTAGGGATTAACCCGAGAGTATCTTTCATAGGATGTTTTAATCCCCTTTGTCCAACATTTAAAAATGGGAAAGGAGGTCCCATTATCAGGGACAATGTCCTAACTCATAAAATAAGTTGGGGGAAGTAGGCTTTCTGGGTTAGGAAGCACGGGAGGAATGCTGGATTATTAAAATGGAAATGTATGGTGCTTTCACTGCTGAGGTCATTGGGAGAATAAGGTTTTTCGGTTGTGGGGAATTCCAGCCAGCTCCGTCTACAACTGTGCTCTCCATCCTGCTTCTGCAGAGCATGTGCTTTCCTCCCCTGCATCTGGGCAGCTGAAGGTGTGGGAAGGGTTCTCTCAGCCAGGGTCCCTGCAATGGGGCTGCATTCCCACCACCGTGGTGCCTGTTCTTAGCTCACCTCTACATGCAGGGATCAAACTGGCTGTGCAGAGTCAAGCTGGTCTTTTTGGATACACTCACAATCAGTTCCAAATAAAGTGGCTGGAACAGCTGTGTGGAGATGCAATTTATTCCTTAAGACGTCCCAAATGACTATATTGATAGATTTTGAGCCTTCCGTTGCCTTAAATAAAAAAAAGTGCTAAGCCTTTATTTCCAAAGAGCCAATTAAGAAATTGCAACAACGTAGTAAGGAGATGGGAGGCATTCTTCATTTGCTTATCTATGCTTAAGCTACAAAATAAATATTTGGAATGGACACATAACAGAAGGGGAGACTTTGCTCACATATTTCTCTAGATCTAGTGGTTCTTTGGTCTTAGGGTAATTTTAACAAAAATGTGTTTCAGCAATATTCTCACAGTGACTTCCTATGGTATTTTTTATTTTTAACGTCTTGAATTATGACCTCGACTGGTCCATCTGATCCAAATAATTACAAAGGCAGGTAGTTAATATCCTATACATAGCATAGTTAATGTCATATAATCTCTTTTTTCTCCATTCTTTTTTTTTCTTTTTTTTAATTAAACCATCTCTTTTTTAATATTATATATGATTATTGTGGGGGAAGCAGACTTACTTTCCTACTTTAGCAGGGGGAAAGATGTCTAGCAGGTAGCTGAAGGAGGAAAATAGAAGTTAGAAATTCAGACCAGAAAGAAAAATCTCCGTATCTTTCAGAGAAGCAAAAAACATTTCAAAGTCAAATCTGTCAGAAATGGAAGCCCGCTCTGTTTGGACAACAACAATCACAGAACGTTTGGATGTTCTGACAGGTATAGAAAAGGCATAAAGTATGGTTGATCAATTCAGTTAGAATATGATACTAATTGGGCAAAGTCATTCTCTCCATTAAACCCTTCTGTGCTCTCTAGTAACCCTTCTTTGCTCTCTCTTTTACCTCTGCAAGGTAAAAGCCAAATGAACGGTTTACAAAGCTCTTTGGAACCACCTGGAGGCCTCATTCCTCCTCTTCCTGTCTCCTCTCCCTCTAAGCCTGTGGTTCTCTCTGCAGCTTCCCCTGAGGAGTGCAGCACCCTCTCTCTGCCTGGACACACCCTTCCCTTAAATCCTCCTTTCTGGAAAGCTCTCATTCAGTCTTCCTTTGGGACAACATGGGCAACCTCTCTGGATTTTGTTAGGTTGCTTCACTCTTCAGGTTAATTGCTTGCTCCTTTGCAAGCCTTCTCACAAAGCCCTGAGGTCTTTGAAGGCAGGGATTATGCTGTCTGTTCACACAGAAAATAAAAGCCTGCAGCCTGAGATCTGTATGAAGTTCCATACACTGCATAAATACATTTATTCATTGAATGAATGAATGAATGAGTCCAGTTAGCAGCTCACAGTCGCAGAAAACACCCAGTACTCTCCACCCTGGTTGCTGTCTCCTGAGAGATATCTTTGGTTATGGGAAGAAATTGATGAGAGGAATTTGTGGAAACTCATTGTCCACGAAGGGAAAAGGCAATTACACTAAATTGTGGGTTGGGAGTAACCAGGGGTCAATAATGTCATTTTTCCTTATAAAGGACAGCCGCATTTAACTATGAAATAATTACAGGGACCTCTAATATTTAAGACGTGACCATGCAATGATGAAATTACCTTAATAAATAACACATGAAAATCAGTTTCATTAACTTAAAGTCACACTCTTACAAATGTCCCCAATTTGCTGCCTTACAACAATTAAGACAATAGCTTTTAAAACAATTCAAAGAGGTTCCAAATACAGATATTCAATTTGCTCCAAACACAGCTATATTATATGTGATAAACAATAATTACAAGCAATTTATTTTAGTAGAGTAGGCTTTAGTTGTAAATAATAATAATAATAATAATGTATGAAAAGGCCAATAAAGGAAGGTACCAGAGACGCAGGGGAAAACAGAGCTCATTTCTCAGATTCTGGGCTCTTTCTAAATGTGCTAAACTTGAGTTTTCGAACCTCAGAAAACTTGTTTTATAGGTAACTTGATTCCCACAACAGTTTTAGCCCTGTTTCTCAAGACAGCAGTCTGTCAGAACTGAGGGATCCGGGGGTTTACTTGAAACGTCTGAATGACTCGAGTTTCCTACTTCACTTAGAATAGGGCCGTTAATGAGAAAGGAAAGTGTTTAAAAAGAAATTAATTCCCATCTAGTTGCCACTTTTTAAGTCACACAGGAGAAGAAGAATTTAATCAAAACAGCCCTAAATTAATTTTCAGCTGGGCTAATGCATTTCTTTTTATTTCTGTTCTTTGCACCACTGGATAAAGCCAACCAACTCAAAAACAACTGCCGGTCTCTCATCAGCTTCTCATCTATCCCTGTCTTCATACCTAGGCTCTGGGCTGCCTTTGGGTAATTACTGTACCTTCAGGAAGAAAGCTATCTTTGCCATCCATAGGGAATGATGGGTTATGATGTTTAATAAGCTTATCTTCAAAATGATTTTAAATGATAAAAAACATGTATTTGTAAAAGGCTTACCTTCTGAAGTCTCAAGCTATGAAGAGAAGATTGTAACTGAACCATGAGGCAATTTTTATTTCCTTGTTACTCTCTCACTATTTTGGTTATTTTCTTCTCATTTGCTTGGGTGTATATTAGTTACAAAGCTTGCTTAGTTTTAATCCACAATAGCAAAAGGTCCTAAGCATTTTTGTGGTTAAGAATATGATGAATAGATGTAAATAATAGGGCCAAATGGCTAGAAACCTAGAAATGCTCGTTAGCCTTTCTTTTCTGGACAAAGGTATGGTAATTTTGGCAGGGATGTATGAAGTCTCTTTGAGTCCTTCACTGTTGGCCCATAAGCATTCAAAGTGACAGATAGGTATGATCCACAATCACGGACAGGCAGTGCACTTTTTGTGTCCCCAGGTGGACGGATTAGTCCAGCCTTTTACTGAACAAGAGGCTGTTTCACCTTTAATCCTTAACTCATTTGATTCTTTCAAAAGTACTCTTCTATTTAAATTTAAGATTCCCCATTGCAACCAAATCCTATTATTGCAAATCCTCTCCCAGTGCTGACAGCCACCCCTTGAACACAGCAGATGATACATGTTCTCAGGCATCACATAACCCCATGCAGGTTCCCACAGTGAGGCAGGCCCCTCAAAGGGCAGTGCTGTGGATTCTTCAAGCCCAGGGAGCTCCTTGGCTGCACTGCAAGGGCAGATACTAACAGCAGTAGCAGCAGCGGTCCTCATGTGGCTGCCACCAGCAAGTGAGGGGCGCACCAGCCAAGAGGTAAAATACCCACAAAGTCACCGAGAGTCTGTTATTTTAGCTTAGCAGACACTGGAGAAAATCTTGGGAAGTGCTTATTCCCTTCAATTTTACAACCCAAGTGGTGTTCTGGGTTTTCAAACTATATAGTTCCTATTAACTCAATTTTATCATCAATGGTTTCTCCTGATGTTAAACAGATTTGATGGCTACTCTGGCCACCACTCTAGGTGTTTATTTAAAGAACACATTTTCCACAGCCTGTTCTCCACTGTACAGCTTTCCTGGAACATTCTCGTGTCAACCAAGCCCCCTGGGCTTTTAGAAGTGATGCATCCTAAAAGATGTTTTCCCCACAGAAACCACAATGTAAATGTAACAAGTAATCAATCTTCTGAGCAGCAATCAGGCAACCACTTAACGAACATACTACACAAACAGAATAATTAATCTAAGCACTGTCCCGAATAGTAATTAATCTAATCGGCTCCCAGCGAAGTGTTTGTTCACTGTACACTATTTTGTTTCATAGTTGTCATAGTTAAAGGTGTCGGAGACGGTACAAATGTGTTAACCAGTTTCAAAGAATTCTAATTTCAAAAGGAAAGTGCGACACAAATGTTTATGCAGCGCGGGGTGTTGTTTCTCTGTTTGCAGAGAGGAATAACGCATATCAATGTCAGGGTGAAGCAGAGAGGACAAATGCTTTAAACTGAAAGAGGAAACCGGAGCAGCTCTATCAGACATTAGCCAAACCATTAAAGATCTGAAACAATTATAATACAATCCGAGGTCGTAATTGCCTTCTGAGGAAGGGCAGGTAAACTTAATTATAAATGGCCCCACAAATGAAAATTAAATGAAGCAGAAAGGGTCAAAAGAGTATGTTCTCTGAGATCAGTGGCACACAGATTAGAAGAGCTGGCTGATTTTCTAGGGAAAATGGGTTACACGGGAGATAATTTCTCTAATTTAGAATGAAAGGCTAAACGTAAATCTCTCACTAGCTGTTTCTTGCTTTGGATCCAAAATTCAATAATCTCAAATGTCATCCGCCAACTCACACCACTGAACTTCACTTTATGTCACGAAGTCCCCACCTTTATTGCAGGGGGACTGCCAGCAAGAGTAAAAAGGAGTCCCCAGACTGCATTTGTAACTGAGATGTGATTCAGGAGTGTAATGTCCACAGGGGGATCAAGCCTTAGTTTGGGCCACACACGACTGAGTACCAGGCACTTTCTCAAGATCAGGGGTCCTCAAACTTTTTAAACAGGGGGCAGTTCACTGTCTCTCAGACCGTTAGAGGGCCGGACTGCAGGTCCCAGGATGAGTCAGCTGCTAAGCAAGGCAGGCAGCAGCGGCAAAAACACCCAGCGGACCGGATAAATGTCCTAGGCGGCCACATGTGGCCCGCCAGCCATAGTTTGAGCACGCCTGCTCAAGATACTGTTTTAACTCATAGAAGCTGAATGAGACCATCTTCCCACTTTTAGCCTTGTTTGCAGAGAGACCCATAAAATTAAGATTGTGATTTCAAAATGATTTGGTCTACAAAGTTTTCCCTGGCATCCACTGGTTCTTCTGGGGTGGGAAAGGGGAGTGAAGAAAGCAGGTATTTGGGAGGAGAAACCAAGATGCAGTGTCCTGCTGCAGAGATGGGATGGGATGTAGGCCTGATCTGTGGTGTCTGCTCTGGGCTTCTGTCCATCGCTGGGGCTCGTAATATTTCCCACCCACTGACTCTGCAGGAGAGACCCCACAGTGATTTTGTTCGTATTGGATAAAACTACAACTGTGACTACAGCTAACTGAAATAGGAGCAGACACCAGCCAGGAAACCAAACCACAGTCTGGGCCACGGAGATACTCTCTCCTAGGAATTTGCAATTTAGACCCCAAGAGGGTGCATTTATTAGTTGCAACGAATCCTAATGACTATCTATGCAGGAATCTGTGCTTTAGGAAGCTGAATCTACTCATGTGCAAGAATATTAAGGGAACAGCAACATGAGTTACAAAGTCAGCCCTAGGGGAAGCCAGGGTAAGAAGCAGACCACAGCTGTGTGAGATGGCCCAGAAGTCAAAGAGGAAGGCTTAGTCTAACCTCGTATGGCCTGGTTTCCATGACGTCCTGTTTCTGGATGTTGATGTGTTTACCTTTGGATCTATTCAGTAAACACCATGCTTACATGCACTAATTTCTGTGACTTCAAGACATTTCTTGGGTTAGACTAGGAGAGAATCACCAAATAGAAAAATCTGGGATAAGACATAACATTAACAAGTAGCAAATCAGTGACTGGGTTTAAAAAGCACCACACATCACAGAGCTTTAGTAAAAGATTCCATAGAGGTATTACCAAAGAATTTGACCAGACTTGAACCAAAGCAGTAATAGCCAGCATTTACAGAGTGCCAGCTATAGATGCAAGGGCATCTCTGAACCCTTTGACTGGCACAACATCTTCTGATGGAGATGCTATTATCCCCATTTTATGGATGAGGAACTGATTCCCCAAAGAAATTAAATAACCTACTCAAAGTCACACTGCTAGGCAGAAGTAAACCATGGAGGCTTGTTTCAGAGCCCACCAAATGGATTAACAAGCTGTGGTATATGTATACCATGGAATACTATTCAGCCATCAAAAAGATGGAGACTTTACATCTTTTGTATTAACCTGGATGGATGTGGAACACTTTATTCTTAGTAAAGCATCCTAAGAATGGAGAAGCAAGAATCCTATGTACTCAATATTAATATGAGGACAATTAATGACCTAGTACATGGGGGGGGGAAGGGGAGAGCAGAGAGAGGGAAGGAGGGAGGGAGGTAGAGTTCGGTGTGCGACACACCTTTTGAGGGCAAGACACAATTGTAACAGGGACTTTACCTAACAAACGCAATCAGTGTAACCTGGTTTCTTGTACCCTCAATGAATCCCCAACAATAAAAAAGAAAAAAGCCAAACTGTTGTATTCTTCTGTCTTCAATAGTTCAGTATTTAGCTTTTCTTCTGCTTTTAGAAGCTTATAGATTTTAGGAACATCATAGACTGAAAAGCCATAAGCCATGTTCAAGAAATTGTACAATTTGGCTAAAGCACCATGCCTAGGGCAAACAGAGGGAGGAGAAACTGGAGAAGCCAGAGAGAACAAAGGGCCCTAGACGCCAGGTTGAGGAATCTGGTGGTAGAGAACTCTGAGCCAAGCAGTGCCACAATCAGGGTTGAGCTACAGGACAGTGGTCTGATAGAGATAGGTTCAGCTGGGGATGTTAGTTTCTATACTGGAGTACTAGTTGGGTTAGAGTTTTTATCGTCTTGAGCTGAGACCAGAGTACTAGTAGGGTCAGAGTTTTTATGTTCTTGAGCCAGACCAGCCTGGGAACAGAAAGAGAAGGATGATTCAGGAGACAATGAAAATGCAGAACTCACAGGGTTTGTTAACTAATTTGTTAAGGAGATGCCAAAGCAGTCTGAGAAATAACAGTGGCTCTGGGATTTCCAGTCTGAGGCATTTTGAGAATGAGGATTCCACTAAAAAAGTCTAAAAACCAAAAAAGGGGATTCCTTTAGCTGGAATGCAACTGGAGGGTCAATGAAAGTGCGTGTGGGGGAGAAGAGTTTCCCCAAGGTACCTTTTGGGGCCCAAACTAATAAAAACATTTCTTCATCAAGAAAGGTTCTATTATGCATATTGCAGTCTTTTCATTGCAATGTGAAAAATATTGTGCTAAGACTTCCATTAAAAATAATGTTTAAAAGTTTGGGCACTTCAAGTGGTAAATTCTTCAGCAAGAAAAGTCAGTCATGCAGAATATACTCTTTTCTCAGTGATTCTGAATGATTTGAAGCATGACTGTGTGAAATTTCTATATTATAAAGGTATTCTTTTAACATTTCCTTAACATTTATTTTGCAGGACTAAAGACATTAAAGAGATATGAAGAATAACTATGTATTTAAATGATTTGTATTATTAAAATAAAAATATTTTATTTTATTATTTATTTATTTGAGATAGAGTCTCACTTTGTCACCCTCAGTAGAATGCTGTGGCATCACAGCTCACAGCAACCTCAAACTCTTGGGCTAAAGCGATTCCCCTGCCTCAACCTTCCTAAATAGCTGGGAACCTGTCACAACACCCAGCTATTTTTCT
>NW_003852405.1:3952508-3997739 GCF_000181295.1 Otolemur garnettii
CAGAGCCTTAAGCTGTCCCCCTGGGTAGAGTGCCATGGCATCACAGCTCATAGCAACCTCCAACTCCTGGGCTCAAGCGAGTCTCCTGCCTCAGCCTTCCAAGTAGCTGGGACTACAGGCGCCTGCCACAATGCCTGGCCATTTTTTTTCTTTTTTTTGGTTGCAGCCATCATTGTTGTTTGGCAGGCTCGGGCTGGGGATTCGAACCCGCCACCTTAGGGGTATGTGGCTGGTGCCTTAGCCACTTGAGCCACAGGCGTCAAGCCGACCTGCCAGCCTTAGTGTGTATGTGGCCGGCGCCCTACCCACTGAGCTATGGGTACTGCCAAAATATCTCATTTTAATAAGCGAAAATTAGTCAATAGACTGGCTTTCTTATCCACACTTCAGAATCAATATGCCCATTCCATTAGTTGCCTGGTGGGTTGGCTGCTGTCAGGTGAAGCTGGCTGGACCAGGGTCACTTTACCACTCTGCCTCCCCAGGATCAGCACATCCAATACTGGTTGAATGGTCGTACAAATGCCTGGTCTTCTTGCCTGGATGCCAATGGTTACGTTGTGATCAGTTTTGCAAAAGTTTGCAAAGGTATGCTGCCCAACTTCTCTTCTTTCTTGCCTCACTCTTTCGCCAGGGCCTTTCTTGAAACCATTCCCTCAGCACCTTCCCCTGTGGGCCATCCGTGGGCCACACCATGACCAGCCCTCCCTCTCTCCCTGCCGACATTCACCACCATCCTAAATATGGAGTTCATTATCCCTATACTGTTCTTTCTAACTTCACTCAGGGAAGTTTCAGTTTTCTACATCCTTTTCAAAGCCATCTTTCTCATCATCTTAACAATCTGCAGACTTCCTCGGTTAAACTAATCACTGAATTAAATCTACGAAGATAGTGCAATCTGGACCTATGTCTCAAGTGTAAATCTGTGCCGATGAAAATTTAATCAAAGATTGTAGGTAAATTTAGGTGGAAATGTAAGTAAGCTCATGTTGAACATGAAAAGCACTTATCCTCGCCCCCTGACCCCTGCGTTGCAGACTGTCACCATTGGGAAGGACCACTGGAATGAGCTAATTTGGAAAGAAATATCTCTCAGCACCTGTTCTTCTCCCAGGTAAGCACAGTGCTCTTGTTGAAAATAGGTGATACAAAGAAACACAACATAAAAAATGCATATTATGGGGCAGTGCCTGTGGCTCAGTGGGTAGGGCGCCGCCCCATATACCGAGGGTGGAGGGTTCAACCCAGCCCCGGCCAAACTGAAACAAAAAATAGCCGGGGGTTGTGGCAGGTGCCTGTAGTCCCAGCTACTCGGTAGGCTAAGGCAAGAGAATCGCCTAAGCCCAGGAGTTGGAGGCTGCTGTGAGCTGTGACGCCACCACACTCTACCAAGGACAATAAAGTGAGACTCTGTTTTTTCAAAAAAAAAAAAAAATGCATATTATGGCAACATTTCCAAAGTATATCTCTTGGCCCCTTAGTTCCAGGAGATGCTCACAGTTTTGATTTTATAGAAAACGACTTGGTAGTCAGATAAATTTGTAAAACTTCATCAGATAATATAAAGTAAGTTCATTTTCTCATGGAAGTATTAATATAATAGATATTAATATATTATTAATATAATAACTATGAAACATTACATATTTCATACATATAATAATCTATTAGATAACATATTAAACATTAGATGTATATTTACGTAGTATTCTGCAATACTCCTTTGAACACAGAGCCCTTTTGTAGGATGGTCTCACATTTGGGGAACTTTTAGGGGATAATGTAAGTAGTAATTTCTTAAGAGATAATATCCAGATATACACATGACTAGCCAAACTGTTCTAAATTTCAATTGATATAATATTTAAACTTCGTTGAAGTAAACCAGGAATATTCTTTTTTTTTTGAGACAGAGTCTCTAGCTGTCACCCTGGGTAGAGTCCTGTGGCATCATAGCTCACAGCAACCTCAAACTTTTGGGCTTAAGTGATTCTCTTGCCTCAGCCTCCCAAGTAGCTGTGACTACAGGCACCTGCCACAATGCCTGGCTATTTTTCTGTTGTAGTTGTCATTGTTGTTTAGCAGGCCCAGGCCAGGTTTGAACCCACCACGCTCGGTGTATGTGGCTGGCTCTGTAACCACTGTGCTATAGACGCCAGCCAAGCCAGAAATATTCTTAAGGTTACATAAGAAACCAGATAAATGCACAAGCATCTCTATTCTCATTCACAAAAGGGAAATATGAAATTCAGTCCTTCAGAGATAAAGAAACAGTCTTCTGTTTGTAACACTGCCCTGGACCTGAGATGTGACCAGAATAAGAAAGACAAATAATAATCAACAGGTTAATAAAGTCACTCATATTGTGATTGTCATCATAGATTCTATGAACTCAGTTTGATGGCCAAACACCAATGAAAAATGCTTGTCTTAAATCACAGAAGACTTGGGGATAGTGGGTAGTGAAAGCATGCATGTGTCATCGTAGTTCCCTGGTACGATTAACTCCTGGTTACCTCCCATGTCTGCTGGGCACCACATCTGTAAAGCAGCTAAGAATGCCAGACTTTCCCCAACTACACACTGGCTTTGCCCCCGGCTACTTCCTCCTAGCAATTGGAGAAGACGTTGCACTGCATAAAGTGAACTTCTCAGTAGTTATGTGACGTGACACTGCCAACTTCTATTCCTGAAGTGATCATGAAGGCAGCGTCCATTCTCATTGTGGAGTCAGGATTCCAAACAGAAGCATCTAATTAGCCAAGTCAAAGTCAGAGGACTGAACTCCAGCTGCCAACATGCCTGAAAAGTTTTATTTCCCTTACTTGACTTTTGCACTTGTAGATAAGGTATTAATATTTCAATAATACTAAACACAGTGGGATGTTGCCTTTAAGTAGAAAGGCAAATTGGCAGTGGGGTAGCTGAAATAGGCTAAAGTCCAGGAGGGGACCAGGAATCTTTTTTTTATTTTCAGGAACCATTTTGAGTGACCATCTCTAATTCTGCGGGAACCATACAACTGACCTAAATAAAGGAACAGCTGCGATTGAAGAGGGTGAACCTCTGCGTCCACTTGCCCTCTCACCTGTGGAACAATGATCTCTCACTGGGGGAACTTTTTCTTTGTCCTTGCTTTGCCTGTACTTGAAAACATGGGTGTCAGACACACTAACTGAGCGGGCAGCAGCTGGGCCTCTGAAGGTCTCCTGGTTGATGGCACCTATAGCTGAGACCCTCCCTTCACTGGACACTACACGTCTCTCTTACAGGTAGAGTCGTTTGTTGGCAGTGAATAAGACCTTTTTGTTGACGTGCCAGATGATTGGTATTTTAACTTTGACATTCAGGGACATGACCATGTAATTTAGAGAGAAGGGAAAAGATCAACTACTCACCTGGAACCCGACTCACGATATTCAGGCAAAAATTAGAAGAGAAGGTCCAAGTTTTTGAGTCTAGATCTGTCTAGAAGTCAGGAACCCACGGGAAAGGTACCATGTTTATAACTACACGCATTATTTCATTTAATCCCTCCAATAATCAGATAATGTGGATGGTATTATTATACCCATTTTACAGAAGAAGAAAATGAGTCTCAGGTATTTTATGCAAAGTCATACAGCTTGCGAGTGGACGAGAGACCCGGCCTGACTACGAGCCCTGTAATAGCCCCTACAAGACCCTCTTAGCTTAGCTTGTTTTTCTCCTTTTCACAGCTCTGTGGCCTCATTTGTAACATAAGACTGAAAGAGAAAGAGAGAAAGACAAGGGGAAAACCAGCTAATTAAGTCATGATTATTTCTAGGTAGAAAGGAGGCTGTCACTGTGGTGTGACTAATAGTGTGACAATTCCCGTTTGGTATTCACAAAACACCCAGTCGCATGTGTGTGAAATAAAGCCTCCTAGAAATACAGGATCATTCTCATAGGGAATCACCCCCTTGGCTTCTTCCTCTAGAGACTCACAGTGGTCTCCTGAAATGTACCTCAGAGAAAAAATCAAGCAGAAATGCAGCCTCATCTCCAAATTCACTGGGTTTCTAAGGTGACAGCCACGTCAATAAAGCCACAGAGAAGTGACAGAAAATGTGTCATGCCTTTTTCGGAATAACCCAATGCCAGGCTGAAAGCTTTAATTCTCCCCATGAAAGGAAGCATACGATGGAGTTTGCAATCTACATGTGGGTGTTGTGTATTATGAAAAGTTAAACTTACTAGACAAATACATTTACCTCCATTATAAAAGAAATCTTGGATTTTATGTCTCACTGAAAAGCTCCTTGAAGTAGCCAGTTTCTCTATTATGTGTTACTGTTTTATTATAACTTATTACACAGGAGCTGTGAGATGGCAAAATTTAAGATTTCAGCATTAGTATCAACTGCAGGCAAATTTTTAGCATAAATAAAAATGCTTTTTACATTATAATGGGCATATTACAGGAAAAAGGAATAGATGAGAAAAGTCGAATTTAAACTCTACCCGTCAAGATTATGCACAGTATATGATTTGAGGTTTAGAGGTGTTTCCCGATTGTAGAACAGGGATTAATAAATTTACGATAGCATTCCTTTATGAACAGTTGCATTTAAGCTCTCATTTCCCACAAGGGCCTTTTTTGGGCTTAAACAAAGAGAATAAAACTCTAAGGCAGACTTTATGACATGAGCAAATGGAACACACCTGACATTGCCCCTGGGTTATCCACCTGCACGTAAACTTGCATAAATTTGTCATAAAGTCATAATTAGACAACTGACTGTTATATAAACAGTATTTCTAGACACTTTATAGCCTGGTATTAGGAATCAATAAAGTCTTATAAGCTACAAATTTTAAACAACTAATTTAGAGATTCAGAATTTATTATTAGGGTACATAGAATAAATTTTGTTTTAATAAGATAAATATATATATATATATAAAATTCATTGAGAATCTAGGATGTGCCTAGCTTTAAGTTAGGCTCTGTACACTCATTATAATATTTAATACAACCACTCATGAGATAGGTATTATTACCATTTAATAGATGGGAAAATAATGACTTAGTATTCATAGCTAATTTACCAAAAAAGCACGAGTGGTAACAAATGACAAGCCGTTCAAATGCTCACGTATTTCTGAGACTATTATTCCCTATGCATTTGCTTCTCACTCTTGTCCTCATAAAGCAACTGCAATGAAAGGATTTTCCTAGATGACACCCTGCAAATCATTCAAACACAGTAGCATCAAATTAAAACAGGAAGACGGTATTGATCGCAAGCGATGGCAAAAATCAACACAATAAACGTGCATGATTAGACATGCATCTAAATGGTGAAGTGTGAATTAAACCTAAAAAAATCATTTCAGTTTAAAAACTAAGCAGTGGCAATAAGAGCGGCAAATATTTTTTTTTTCTTATAATAGCCAAATGGCTGATGGCTCTTTTCATTGTGCAGCAACATTCTGATTTTTCTCCTGAAGCTGGAAATGCCTATTTACTAGAATGAGAAAAATACTTACACTTAATGTAAACTGCAGTGGTAAATTATGCATGCTCAATTAATCCACAAGTACAGCCGTGGGTTTGCTTAAGGTTCCTGAGGCATGAGATGCAGGTGCCATGCTGATAATTTATCAACCCCTGGATTTTTAGTCGTCTATTCAGATTAAGCTAATTGTGTGCAAAATGTTCACTGTTTAAAAGGAATGACATAGACCAATTCCTGCAGCTGCCCTTCCCCCCCGCCACACAATTCATTATTGCGCTCCATGGATGTGAAAGATGGACACCTAAGGGCCTTTCTTTAAATGCAGTTCTGAGAAAGTACAGTTAGCTAACGAACCCAGCCAATAATAAATCGTCTCTATTTACTGCCCCCCTGGCGATGGCTCTATCAGTATCAGCAGGAGAAGAGATAAAATCTTATCAGTGAACTGCGCTGACACCAGATGCAGTTTCCCTTTCAGGACTTGGGGAACGTGAATTGCACACGAGTTCCGTCAAGCTCCACAGTGACAGCTAAATTCTCCAGCACGAGATGGACTGTCCAGCATGTGTCACAGTAAAGATCCTGGTGTCTCCTCTCCTGATTCAGAAGGTCAGTGAATGGCATGAGAAAGAGAGAGTGAGACAGACAGAGGGACAGAGAAAGAGCACTGTGAGCCGGGGACGGGAAGAGATGGAGGAGGGAATAAAAAGGGGCCGATCATTAATTACTAAGCGGGTAGCACTGGTTTGTACGGAGCAGCAGGTGCGGGACAGAGCGCGAGATACCTCACGTAGCACCTTTCAGAACAAGTTAAAATGATGGAGCCCTGGAGGGGAAGAAGCCAAATGGTCAGCACTTTATAGTTTTTCAGAAGTGTGAGTTTCGGAAGTTATAGGAAATATAACAGACTAATAAATCATTCAAAATTTTAAGTTTTAACTATTTCACCAGTACTTTTGTCTCCACAGGATAACTACAGGTAGGTAACACTAACGCTCTTACTTATGGGTTTATAACTATAGAAAGCAACATTTGAAAATAAACAACAGGCACCCTCATGGGAAGTCACTAAAGTATCCATCAGCTGCAAAGCAGGTGTACTTTCACATTGATGTATTGAACCCATGTGTTTTTATCTTCCAGTAGTTACGCCAATGGATTGAAAGATGCCACATGGCTGAATTTGCCTCCAAGTTTGTTAGTCATTTTATTTTTTAAAAAATAAAACAACAAAACCTTCCTAATTTGTTTTGTAGCCACTTACACTTGACTGGAAAAAATGCCCAGTTTTGATGAAATTTGAAAAATAATAATATATATAAAGAGTTAGAGGATATATTTTTTTCTTTCTTTTTTTCTGTGGATCTATCTATCATATTAAAATGATTCAAATACAAAGAGCTATGCGGTGAAAAAGAAAACCTCTCAATGTCTTTAGCCCCAGCTCCTTTCCTTTCCTCAAAAACAGCATAAATAAGGCAGGTGTGGTGGGGTGGACCCCCTGGGAGGTCGGGGGGGGGGATCACTTGAGTCCAGGAGTTTGAGGCTGCAATGCCCAGCGATCACACTTATAACTAGCCACTGCACGCTAGCCTTGGCGACATACAAACCCTGTCTCTTAAAAAAAGAGCAGCCTAACCAATTTAATATGCAAGTCTTCTTTCAAATGTATTCTTTTTTTTTTTTTTGAGACAGAGCCTCAAGCTGTTCCCCTGGGTAGAGTGCCATGGCTTCACTGCTCACAGCAACCTCCACCTCCCGGGCTCAAATGAGTCTCCTGCCTCAGCCTCCCAAGTAGCCGGGACCACAGGTGCCCGCCACAATGCTGGGCTATTTTTTTGTTGCAGCCATTATTGTTGTTTGGCGGGCCCCATATACACCTTAGGTGTATATGACTGGCGCCTTAGCCACTTGAGCCACAGGCGCTGAGCCCAAATATATTCTCTCTATATATATCATATACACATGAAAATAATGAATAAACAAACCAAGGCATTTAACAGTGGGGGGGGGCCTTATTAACTTTCAACGTATCTGGATATGAGCTTTTAAACCAGCAAACAGAATTCCACTTGAAGCAAGTCCCTTAATTTATTTAAATAGTCCCTATTTGTGTTCATTTAGGTAATTCTAGGTCTTTTGCAAGCTTAAAACATTGTTAGAGCCTACTTTGGGGGTCACTTTTCCTCTTCCAAAACTTCCTCCTTTTTTCTAGAAACGTTCAAATTCAATTCAATCACCGATGTCATAACAAGTCTAAAGCCTGCACAGGGGTAGCTAGCTGCACAGCTACAGGGAGAAACAGCACACGGAATATAAATGCGGGCAAAAAATATTTTGTATAATTTTTCAAAGGAATAAAAGTCAAGTTCACAAGTTACAAGGATTTTCAACAAACCCCTTGATGCTCTGATCAAGCCTTAGAAATTTAAATCAGAAAGCCTGCAGCAACCCTACCTCTAAGTAATCAAAAGCTCACTTTCCCTGTGTATGACATATTGACATACGGTAACCTCTTATTCCAAAGAGTTATTTCTTCTCAAATAAGGCTTTTCATGATTTTGTTCCCTGGCTGCATTTAATCCTTCGGTATAAAAGTTTTTTTTTTTCCTCTTTAGTTTGGAAATCCAACAAAACAAATGTAGTTTTGAAGCACAAATGTTTCCATTTGGGCAGCTCAGAGAAATTCAGCTACAGTGTGAAGGAGATGAGGTGGTCCAGGGTTGAAAGGGAAAAGATCATTTCTTACCATAGCAGAATACGTCCTTTTATTCCTTTTCAGCACCAAAGTACAGTGACGACTTTATAAGTAGAGCATATGGTTGGGGTAAGAGTGAGTCTAAAGCTTTAGATGTGTTCATTTTGCAGACCACAAATACAGGAAACCCAGACTGATGTGCCGTTTTACTTAACTGCGTCTACATGGTATTAATGTTGTCTGGCATCCAGTAAAACTCAGAGGCTAATCTGCGTTTGCCACGCTATTTAATAAAACCGCGTGGCCTGAGAACTTCCTCTTACCATCCATGTCTCAAGCCTTGGAGTTAGATGGTATTTAGAGAGGGATACAAATGGCCATGCAGTGAGAAAAAAACCTTTCAATCTCTTTAGCCCCAGCTCCTTTCCTTTCCTTAAAAGAAGCATAAATAAGGCAGGTGTGGTGGGGTGGACCCCCTGGGAGGTCAGAGGTGGGGGGATCACTTGAGCCCAGGAGTTTGAGGCTGCAATGCCCAGCGATCACACTTATGACCAGCCACTGCACTCTAGCCTTGGCGACATACAAACCCTGTCTCTTAAAAAAAGAGCAGCCTAACCAATATGCATTTCTTCTTTCAAATACATTCTCTCTATAGATTATATACACATGAAAATAATGAATAAACAAACCAAGGCATTTAATAGTGGAGGAGCTGTCTGAGCCATGCATGCAAATACATAACATTTTTCATAAAAATGTTTGTGCCATACATGCAAATATATGTACACATCAAACATGTTCTGATATGATACATTTCATAATGAAAAGCTTTACTAGAAAGTCCACGAACACTGTGATGCGGGAGGTCATGAGGTTTTAAGTCAGTTTAGGCGTCATACAGTATAATCCCACTCCCTGCTCTTTTGCCTTAAAATATGTTGATGGCATAAAGTCACCCCACAAAACAAGTCAATTTAATCCATCATTAAAAGGTGGTATCATAGCGATGTTCTCGAGCCGCTGACTACATTTGCTTGAGAGAATAGGGAGAACTATGGTACAGCTACTGGCATTTGGTGGCTTTGGTCACTGCAGAGTTTTGTCCCATCTGAGCTGTTCTAGTTTTAAAATGCAAGGTTGAGTGCAGGGTTCTCGAAACCGCTTTTAGCATGTGATTTCCTTAGTATTGGTTTCTTTACTAATATCCTATCACGGTGTGAAATTCAGTTATATTTGGACCATTGTTTGTGTAGAACATTAACTGAGGGCAATTTTTCTGCATAATTAAACATCACTGCTTTCTCCTTTCCGTTTATACCTAGGTTTGGCTGTTCCAGGAGGTCTCCGGTCCAAGAACCCATTAGTAATTTATCAAAAGAGCAAATGCTGTTATGCAGGAAGCCAAGGGAACTATTTTGCATCTGATTTCTGGTTCTGATAGCATTACTATTGATTGTGTATTCTCCAGCACGACATGGGCTAGACACAACAGATCATTGTCGTTTTGAACTGTCAATCACAAATGATCCAAGGCTTCCCCAAATATGTGAACACATCGGAGTAGGAGGGCTATCTCATCGCCTGAAAACAAAATCTTACCCCAAATTCCCTGGACCTGAAAGATTCAATAGGAAGTTGCATTGTTAGTATTAAAAAGATTTTCTAAAAATAAAGAAATCCAAAAAATGATAAGAAAAGCATGTAATATAGTTAGCACATTAAAAAGAATCAAATTTAAAATTGATTTTAAAGATATTTATTTTGGAACTGCCATCTCCCAGAAGAAAAAACTAAAAACACAGAGGGCAGGTTAAATGAAGGCACTTCACTTAATTCCTAAATAGTCCAGAAATTGAGGAGTTTTTCCAGAATATAATGGTAAATTTATTTTTAAAAAATATTTTAAAATATTTTAATTCACTCATGAATTGATGGGCACTTGGGTTGATTCCACATCTTTGCAATTATGAATTGTGCTGCTATAAACATCTGAGTGCAGGTATCTTTTATTTATTTATTTATTTATTTATTTTTATTAAATCATAGCTGTGTACATTGATACAGTCATGGGGCACAGTGTGCTGTTTTTATATACAATTTGAAATATTTTCATCAAACTGGTTAACATAGCCTTCATGGCATTTTCTTAGTTATTGTGTTAAGACATTTATATTCTACATTTAGAAAGATTCGCATGTACCCTTATAAGTGAACCATAGGCATGATCCCACCAATCATCCTCCCTCTACCCATCTTCCCCCCTCTCCTCCCCTGCCTCTCCCCTTTCCCCATATTCTTGGGGCTATAATTGGGTTATAGCTTTCCTATGAATGCTATAAATTAGTTTCACAGTAGGGCTGTGTACATTGGGTACTTTTTCTTCCATTTTTGAGATACTTTGCTAAGAAGCATATTTTCCAGCTCCGTCCATTGAGTGCAGGTGTCTTTTTAATGTAATTTCTTTTCCTCTGGGTAGATAGCCAGTAGTGCCATTGCTAGATCAAAAGGTAGGTTTACTTTTAGTGATTTGAGGAATCTCCATACTGTTATCCACAGAGTTGTACTAATTTGCTGTCCCAAACTGTTTATAACAGTTTCCCCTCTGCATCCATGCCAGCATCTATTGTTTTTGGACTTTTTAATAAAGGTCATCCTACCAGGGGTAAGGCAGTATCTCATCATGGAATACTACTCAGCCATGAATAAGGATCACTTAATGCCTCTTGTAATAATTTTGATGGAACTGGAGACTGCGGTCCTAAGTGAAGTATCTAAAGAATGGAAAAATAAACTCTACATATACTTACTATTAAATGAATCTATGAACACACACGTGCAGAACGGGAAGTAAAACTGAATGGAAATCAAGCAGGGAGGATGGGGAAGGAGGAGCTGGGCAAAAACCTACGAGCTGGCACAGTGAACACCATCTGGGTGATGGACACACTTAGAACCTTGATTCAAGCATTGCAAAGCTAGCTGTGTCACCAAAACCATTTGTACCCCTATAATACTTTGAAATTAAAAATGAATGAATGAATAAATAAGTAAATACAATACCATGTCCACAGGGGGGAAATATTTTAACTGGTTAAACTAAAATTATAGCTAAAACAACAGTGTGTTGATACTGCACATGAAGAGTTTGCTCATACTTTTTCATGAATTAAACAACGGATCAAATTGGAATCATGAAAACCAAATAGATAGCTAGGAATTAATGAAAAGCACTTAATACATGTAATGTTTTGCAAAGATCAAGAAGGATTTGTGGAAGAACGTGCACAATTATCAGCTAACGTGACAGTGCAAAGCATGTATTTAACAACTTCTACAGCAGGGCACTGCTCAGACAGAATGGATACATACATTCACTCCTAAACTCAGACACCGGCTACAATCAGAGGTGCCTGCCACCAAGCTCACGGGTGGTCCCTCAGTCCTGGATGTAGTTTCCAAGCTGTCTGGGAGCTCAAAGGTCAGCTGAATAAGCTATGGAACTCCGTTGCCTGACTTAATCCAGCTTCTGATTGTCACCATTTACTGCTGGTGTAAAGAGACTTGACATCACTAAAACTAAATTTCCTGATCTATAAAATTAAGGATATTTCATTCCACCTGAACGAGGCAGACAAACATCCCTATAGATGTTGGCAAAGTTGGGTAATTACGCTGTAAGAACTTTACTCACCTCACTGCCAAAAAGTAAAAATAAATAAATAAAACCAAGCTACTTTGCAGTTGTTTCTGGAAGACATTAGCTGCATTTCATTACTGTGTCACCACACCCCACATGCTTTAGAACACATTCAATAGCACCTTCTGTTTTGATGGGAAGGTTCTGTTTCTGTGATGTCCCACATGGTAGCCACGCACTGTAGCTATACGGCCAACTGAGTATTTGAAATGTGACTAATACAACTGAGGAGCAGGGTGTAATTTTAATTAAATCAAATTTAAATTTAAATAGGTAACAACCTTGTGTTCAAGTGCACAACTCTAGAGAGAATTATTATTATTATTATTTACTAGATTCAATTTCTCTCATGATTCATCTCATGATGACATCCACCTCCACTATCAAGGATACTTTCCTTTATTCTTTTAAACTATTTTGCCCACGCCCCAACTCCAACTCAACCTGACCAGATGTCATTGGTATCCTCTTGTTCTGTCTAGTCCTACTAAACATCATGGCTCCAAAGACCACACGTGGCCTGTACAAGTCTCTGATCTAACCAACGTAATAACAGATGATGAACTCTCATTGGTTGATTTTTCATAAGTACCATGCGCTAACCCATTGTGCTACTGGAGCTCTTGGTTGGTTTTTTAGTTGAATTATTTATCTATCATCCCTGTGGTTTTTAGAAAGCTAGGACCCATTCCTGGCCATGAGTTTTTGTTCCTCTAGCAAAGGCTTCTCACTCTTGGATCAAGAATGTCAAGTAGGTTTTAATTTCCCCCCAAAAGGCAGGACGATGTGGAATAATGCACACCTGATATTTAAGCTCAAAATGCGATATCAGAACCTGATCTTCCCTTTCATTTCTGTTCTAATCTAATGTTTCTCTTTGTCTGATGTGGCTCTTGGGTCCCGAGCTATATAATCCATGAGACTGGTTTGAGACAAAGCATGAAACATTCATCAGATTCCTGAGTCAGGAATCGCTGGTGCTCCACGTCTGCCCTTCAGGCTGTTCTCCCTCCTGCAGCCTCTGTTGCTGGCTCACGTTCTCATCCGATGTGGTGCATCCCGGGAGGCCCAGACTCTCACGTCATTCCCCATTTGTAGCTGAGACATTATTATCTGTCTCCTAACTTGTGATTTTATAACATCTTCTACGTGTCTTTGTTTTGGCAATTACTACACTGCCTGGTATAAAATAGGTGCTCAGTAAATAGGTGTGGAACAAATTAATGAACTGGATAACAAGGGTAGTTTGTCTCTGTCTCCTTCTTGACCACAGCTTACTAAATGTATGAACCACAACGTATTCATCTTTTTATCCCCACCATGAAGCAGTGCCCGGAGAGCAGGGAGCATTATAAATCATCCCTCAGCCCAGATGACCTGCATGGGCTTCCCGCAATATTTTCTTTTCCATCTGACCACACTCTGATTGGGTTCCACAAACTCTGCCGGTGCAGATTATCAGCTCTATGCTTCACTCTGCCTTTCTGAGCCTTCAGTGCTCCTGGTTTCTGGCCCTCTGCCCAAACCTTCATACTTGTGTGCGGTAAGTCTGCCTGCCTCTCAGGTTTCTGCCGCCATGGACCCCACTCATCTGCATTCATTATGCACCTACTTTATGCTCGAGCTTTGGCTAATTAACAGAGTCAACCTATTTATCAGACACATTTTTAAGGAATCACAGTTAAAAAGATATATTTGCCTGGTCTTCCTTTTATCCTTGTTCCAGTTCAGTATCCAGGCTCTGTCTTAATTTTTTATTTCTAGCCAAAGCAAGACAGACAGCAAGAGCCCTGTGATCGGGGCGTGTTCTTTGTTTTCTGCCTACCCTCCTTCCCTTCCCCCAGCTATTTCTTCCTTCTCTGATTTTAATTAAGTATTTTATATGATTATATTTTTTATCTTCTCAGTATATCAATTATGCTTTTTTAAAAAAACTTAATGGTTTCCCCAGAGTACACAATCTATGTTTTTCACTCATCGAAGTCCCTTTTTTCAAGTCACACTGCATAGCTTCACATGTAGTGCAGGCAGCTATCACAGAGTGTCCCCAGTGCCTCCTTCTTATCCTTGTGACACTGCTCGTTCCCTCACCTGACTCACATGCTATAATTACCCAATATGCTGTTACCATGATTGCTTTAAACCAGTGATTTTCACTTGGTGTGCCGTGGCCCAGTGATGCAGCATGAGAGGATCTTAGGTGTGCTGCAAAGATGTCTAAAGATCATTAATTAAAATATTTTCAAGAAAAGTTCTAAGCACAGTAAGTATATGCTTTTGTTTTACTCTTTTTTTTTGATCAGCATAATTTTAAGCGTGCCATAGAAGTTTAACTATAACGTGCTGTGAGATTAAAAAAGGTTGAAAAACCCTGCTTTAAACAGTGATCCTTTAGAAGAATTAGAAATAAGAAAAATAAAAATCTGTATTTTCCTTCTCTGAGACTCTCCCTTTCTTCATGTAGATTCAAAATTTCTGACCTATATCCATTTCTTTCTGCCTGAAAACCTTAAGTCTTCATTTTTGAAGGATAATTTTAATGAATATAGAATTGGAGGTTGGTATCTTTTTTTTTTTTCATTTCACACTAAATATTTCACTCCACCCCTCTTCTTTCTTGAATAATTTCTGAGCAGAAGTCCACTGAAATTATTTCACTCATTCCTCTGTAAATAAGGTGTTTTTACCATCTCTGGCTTCTTTCAAGATGTTCTTTGTTTTTGATTTTTTGCAGATTGAACATAAAATGCCTAGATGTGTTGTGTGTTGGTGTATGCGTGCACTTGTGTAAAACGCACACAGGTATCCTTTCTGTTGTTTTTCTCTCTTGACTTTGAGAGTCCACATCGTGCAGCTTTTCCAGCTATAATCTACTGTTATTATACTGTTAGTACAACACCAAAGAGTGGGAGACGGGAGCATTCTATTACTTTCTGATTCTATCTCATTATTTTAGTGGGCCCTTGTCTCTGGGCTGTAGTCTTCCCAAAGTTACTCTAGGAACATAGTCAATCCCCCTGCCCCATCTCACCATCTCCAGAGCTACAGCATTTCCAGTACGTTTCCTTCAACACCTGACCCCGTGTCCTGTGTTACCTCCAGTAGATGAGACTGGCAGGCCAGACAGATGGCATCGGAAGTGGAAAGAATGTCCTTTTCTTAGCAGAGGCTAAATCTATTACTCTGAAGAATAAGCCTTTGTTATGGAGAAAGTTTTGTGCATATTTTACAAGAATTCTTTCTAAACAATTATGTAGTCTTAACCATGAAACCTGATGAGGTTCCTAGTAAGGAAAGCCTGTAAAAGGCTGGGGGCCCCTCTAAGGCTGGGGTTCCTGAAGTTTTTTCCACATGCATTCCAGTTTATACTCATGTCCAGCAATTCATCAATATCATCATTTATGTGGTTCCCCCAGTATATGGGCTCTAGGTAAACAGAATTAGGATTTTTCTTATTTTTTCTGAGTGCGCCCATCTCTCCAGAACTTGAAGTGGTGATTTGCCCCGTAACCTCATCTCTATTGTGTCCAAAATGGTGGCTGATTTTCAGTTTGTCAAAGTTCTTCCTGTTATAAGGAGAGGGATGAAGCCTTCCAGCCCTGCAGTGTCAGAGCTGAATTTGGAAGTCCCAGAACATGCCTTTTGAAATCAAACTGGTGGATTTGGGGTCTTCCTACTGTGATTTAGCAGCAATGTGACTGTGGGAAAATTACCCAATCTTTTAAAACACCATTGCTGGATTGATAGAATTGGAATAATCATAAGTAGCTTGTATTAAACACAGCATTGCATTACATTGAGTGTAGCACATGGGACGCGCTCCATGGAAGTTAGCTGCTGTTATTTCCCAAGGGCCCTTTTCATCTGTGCTTATGTAGGAGCCTTTGCTAGAGGCCTTGCCCTATTTTTCTGTGTCTTGTCCCCTTATCCCGTATGTGAGGCTTGATATTGATGAGCAGTTCCAGAGTCAGCAAATTTGGAAGCTGCAGATTCAGTAGCAGCAGCCCCCACCTCCATGTTAATCATTGGCCTTTAGCCAATAAAAGATAGAAATTCCTGGCTATCGATGCTTTGTTCAAAGGGACAAATTCCAGCTTGGAATTAGAATGTGTTGCTAAGAGTAGAGAAGAAATTCAAATATCGCCTCTGTCATGATTTAGCTGGGTCATCTTAGGCTTGTTACTCACCCTCTCTGTGTAACAGTTTTCTTATCCCTACACACCATAGTGAGGAATGATGGTACATCATGGAATGGCTGTGTGGATCAGGAACGCATACAGCTCTGAGAGCAGTGCTTGGCACAGAGTGAGCACTCAACAAGCATTAGATAGGATTATCAATTGACCCTATCTGCCTGAATAAAGGGTGAAAAAGCTTTCTTGACTACTTCGACAGTTCCAGGCCATTATTTCATTACATGATTAGATAAATTATACATTCTCCATTATGAAATTTTATCCCATATAAAGGCAAAAATGAATGACCAAAAAGGTTGTATCCAGGGTGTAAAGTGACAGAACCACACAGGCAAAATTAGTTCCAGTACTCTCTGCCCCTTAACTCATGCACCTCTGATTTTGGAAAAAATCCTGCACTGCTTTAGAGCAGATGTCTTTGAAAACAAAAGAATAAGATAGTAAAGGTGGTTCAATTACATGGTGTCTGGTATGAAAAACCTAATAGAAAAGGGTGCAAAAGAGGGAGGGAAAGAGTCAAAAGCCAGATGGTCATAAGCATTCTGAACAGGCAGCTGATAATTAAGTAACTTATCCATAATCAAAATCCACAGATGAGATTTCCATTTCAGGGACACACCCTAATCGCTCTATGTGATGCCGTCTGGGGAGGGATTCTAGCTCCTGGGAGTAAGGACCAGTAAAGGCTGTGATTGTCAGGGAACTCACTAAAAGAACTTAACCACCATGCTGAGTGTTTTCCAAAATGCTATCAGCACATTTCTTTCCCAATAGAGGATGTAATTTATCAATTGTGGAGATTGATTTTCACGGTAAAGCTCCTTTCTGGATGGGTTTGGAAATTGTGCACATTGCATTTCTTTCCTAAAACCATAATCAAGGATGCTTACTTAGGGAGCTAACAGTGTGAACAGCACTGGGTGCTCTAAAAGCTACTCCCAGTGGCAGGCTAGGGTTTAACTGAATTCATATCACAATCGTTTTAGAAATATTTCAGTTTAGTAAAATTATTTTCTGAAACCCAAAATGCACAATGAATAGACACATGCAGATGCTTAAAAATAGTTGACTAAGTCCCTGACCGCTCAGTAATATTTCTTATCTTTTATCTCCAGTGTTCTGTTGATTTATATAGACCTGAAATTGAACACTGTTATTCTCAATGCCGGTGTGTATGTGTTAATGTTTCCATAATCTCATACTGATGGACTTGAGGCAAATGCATCAGTCATATTAGAGACAATGGTGAAATAATGGTAAAACATGTTAGTGGTCTCTGAAAGGAAATGCAACTAAAATGGTTCAAAGTTAAGAAAAATATGACATGATCCATTACATTATAAAAATGTATTCTGTTGATATTTGTGCCTAAAATTCACCCTAAATAAAATAACATCCAATATGGGAGCTTCCAGCTTTATCTGTTTCTCTGTAGACTGAGCTATATGCACTGCCATTATCAGATAATGTCTACACAGCTGAATGCGATTAGCACCCTCCATTTTGACTAGACTATTATATTATAAAACGTGAGATTGGGCAATTTTACATCTACTCCTTTTATTGATTCTGACTAGTAAGTAGGCAATCAATGGTGATTACAAGAGGCAAAGCGTTCCAGAGTAGAACAAAAATTAAATTTGGCTCTTCTCTTAACTATACAAATGTAATATCTTTAAGAACAGCAGGCAGACTTTAATATAAATAAATAGACTGTTTAAGATCCCAAATCAGCAACAAAATTTATGAGACCACTCCAAAATTATGATGCATTTAAAAAGAGATTATATTTTCATAGGGATTGCTCTATTTAAGTTGTTTGCAATATATGCACAGAGTGACACAAATTAGTGGGTAAAAGAACACATGGAATATTTATTAAAAGAAAAGGGAGAAAGCATGGAAGACGTGAGATCTGAAGCCCTGTATTCATGGAGGGAGGGAAAGATACACACAGGAGAACAGGTGTAAGCTGTCATTCTGTGTTTTCTCATTATTTCGTTGAATTCTTTTTCACCTATGAAGAACTCCATCTGCAGCGAGCGTCCTTTCTGTGTTGTTACTCTGGATTTGTACTTGCCTTTACTTGAAAACATACTATTATATTGACCTGATCTTGAAAGATTTTAGTAACTCCATCTGCAGCGAGCGTCCTTTCTGTGTTGTTACTCTGGATTTGTACTTGCCTTTACTTGAAAACATACTATTATAGTGACCTGATCTTGAAAGATTTTAGTAACTAGGAAACAAAGAAGGTTATACATTGTATCCATCCATTCCATTCACCTTGATTTAAGGTGATAAAGACTAGTTAAGATTAATCCCTGAGGTTAGGCTATTAAACAGTCACAGAATACCATGCTGCTATCCAGAGTTTCTGAATCAAAAGGCTTTCATGATTCATTCTCTCTACATAAAAACCATCCAGAGTACGAATTACCCGCAGACATATAGGAAACGCCTGGTATGTCTCCATCAGACTGGTTTCATTTGAGTCTTCTAAATAGAAGCATCAATCTATGGACTATACATTTCCATCCTCCTCTCAGAGAAGGTTTCTGTTATTATAGCCATGTATTAATTTCATCTCATCCTCTCTAGCAACAATCTGCCTTCCACATCCTGGCAGCATCCAGGGAAAGGAATCGATGCCAGTGAGAACAAACCAGCAGATACCGGGAATTGTCTCTCCTTCAGTCTGCACACCTCACTGGCCTGAACTTGGTGGAGACAATCCAGGAGTTAATCTGCTTATTTATCTGCCCTTCTGTGTGAGGCAATGCGATTTAACAAGTGGTGCGGTTCTCAGAATTCTAATTAATTGGGCAGTGGATGATAACCCAACACACTAACATCACAAGGAGCAAATGACTAGTCGTCAGAGTTGGATTACCCCCAAGATGCAAGAAATACACTGGTAAAAAGCAAGCAATCTGCTAAGAAGAAACACAATTGTGTTTGGCACAAATCACTTACCTGAATTAACCACTATTTACCAGCAGTAAGTGGCAGAGTCAGGAATTGAAGTCAGGCTGTGTACCTCCAAAGCCTGTTCACCTGATCTCTGCACTCCAGAACATCCTTCAGGCCACATCCAGGACCCAGAGGCCACCACTGGGCACAGGGGAGGCTGTTTATGCCACTATGTGAGCTTCTTCATTAGAATTGTCTTTTATGGTAATCCTAGTACTCTGGGAGGCTGAGGTGGGCAGATCACCTGAGCTCTTGAGTTCGAGACCGGCCTGAGCTAGAGTGACACCCCGTCCCATCTCTAGAAACAGCTGGGCATTGTGGCTGGTGCCTGTAGCCCTAGCTAGTCAGGAAACTGAAGCAAGAGAATGGCTTGAGCCTAGGAGTCTGAGGTTGCTGTGAACTGTGACACTACAGCACTACCAGCGGTGACAAAGTGAGACTCGGTCTCAAAAAACAAACAAACAAACAAACAAACAACAACAACAACGACAACAAAAAACAGAAAAAGAACTGTCTTTTATGATGATCATCACGCCATCATGGTCATTGTATTGATCTTTTATTGTACAGGTAGTTTATGTGAAAAATCTGTAAATTAGGGATAGGTATGTCTGTTCCATGGGTGAGGAAACCGAGACTCTCAGAGTCGAGCACCTTGTCATACATTTCATGATTTGCTCTTCCCGGCTTCAAACCCATCTTTACCTGACTCAAAGTCCAATCTCTTACCCTTTATACCACACTACCACTGGATAACATTGGAATTAAAAATATGGTTAACACCTTAAAAGTTATCCACTGTAGAACCACTCCATGTTGTACAAGAAAAGATAAATTCATGCATCTCTAAAATTGATTAGTGATCAATTTAGCACCCTGTTGCCAAGTTATCTGCCAAGGTCAACTGGTGAGTCAAATGCCAACTACTTTACATATCTAGGCTCTCAGTATTAAACTAATATGTATTCAAGTATTTGGCAGACCTAGAAATAACTCATTTTTATATTATAGTTTAAAAAACACGTTCTTAAATGATGCATGGTTTGAGGATCACAAAAATCCATCAAGGCAAACATTGTTATTAATATTTTCATTCTAAATAATATAAGAAAACATATCCATAAGAGGTCAATACTTAAAAGATAAAAAGTAGAGGTTTAGAAAATGTGTTTGCCTGATGCATACAGACTCAGTATTCAAATCCTATTGTTTTGACTCTTTCCAGAATTCTAAAATTGCTTCTTTGGCTCTAGCTTCCAGTCACCCTGTACCCACTATTCAGCCTCTTTATTCTCCTAGAAACCTCTCTAGTTTCCTACATGAAATAAATCCTGCAAGAACTGCAGACATTTAGAGGTCTGTCTGAGGCAGACAGGCTGTCAAAGGATGGTCCAGAATCTGCAGGAAGAGGCATCATGGCACTATTCCCTCCACCTTGACATTGGGAACTTCTATCATTGTTATACCTAGGGATGTCCAGAAATAATAACGTCTTGTGATGACTTCAATTCCTTAGCTTTTATAATTATTTTAAGGCCTTATAAAACTAGTACAAAAAAACAGGCAATCCAGCTAATAACAAGAAACTGTGCATTTTAGAATAATTACTAATATTATCATTAATGTATTACATCCTTACTTTCCTCAATTTATATTCTGTATTTTTCCTTAGTGAAGTATTCCAGAACCAGTCTGTGCCATCCTTACAAATAAGCCCAATTCCCAGAGCCCACAGAACAGTGTTTCTAAAGGAATAAATTCAGTTTTCAGGGTCATTAACATATTCCCCCGAGAGGACAGAGCCGCAGGACTGTGAGGGAGAATACATTTCCCTCCTGCAGAAGAGGAACCACCATGGTTTTTTCCATCCTCCTCTCGCAGAAGCATGACCATTTCCATAGAATTCACAGGAAATGCAGAAACACTCAACAATATGACTTAAAGGGAAGGAATCACTTGGGACTTTTAAAAGAATATTTTTAAGACAAAAAAAGAGAATCCCCCGAAGTTTCTGCAAACTATCGTGGCACAGCAAACTTTTTAGAAGCGAGCGAAGGGGAGATGAGATTTTACAGGGATCAGCTTCCCAATTCCCCACAGAGCACCCTAACACACAGGTACCTCCCTCTCTGAACATTTTTTCCAATTGTTTCTTTTCCAGAGAAGAACGATATTATTGTTTTGTTTTGTTTTTAGAAATTCTCATTTAAAAATGAATGAACACAACTTTGAAATGTATTAAGTGCACCATAAATTCTGCAGTATAAATAAGTCCCTCTGGACAGACAGGTTTAAGAGGCTGAGAAGGCAGCAAAGGAATGTTCTCATCCAGCTTTTGTATTCCTTGCTGTCTTTTCTTTTCAGAGAAGCCAGGCTGGATGAGAAAATGACATCAAGTGTATTCAGATGCGGCTAAAAAGGCCAAAGCTGGATCAACGGAGATCACGCGAGTATCGAGCAGAGATTGATTGTCCTTCAATCAGCAAGTGAGTGAGGCTGCTGTCCAAAGAGCCCTTCTCACTAACATTCCACTTTCCTAGACCCCCAGTGGGCCCTTTGCTCAATACGGGCAGTTCCCATCAGCCCAGCAGCTGGCGAGGCTGGCAGTGCAGCGATGCCCCCTTGGAGGGCATCTGGCTTGAAGCCAGTCTGAGACGACATCTAATGCATCCTCCAGGAACCTTTTCCAGTTTCCTGCTTTTGAGGAGGTCCCAGCACCACTGAGAGGTATTACTTGGCTGTTGTTAGCCATGATTAACTCAATACACACAAAGGTGCATCTCAGCGCAATGCTGCCACCCCCGGGGACTGACCACACACAGCACAGGTCCCCAGTCTAGTGTTACCCCTGATGCTCACAAACGCGGCTCACATGTGATACCAACTGAGCCCCCCGGGGCCAATGGTGATGTTTCTGCTTGATCCGGGTCTTACAGCCCCACCTGAACTGGAAAACACTATTAATATCTGGACGTAAAGGTATGTCGGTGCCTCATTGAACTTCCCTGGGCCTCAGTTTCTTTAGCCATAAAACTGGAGAGATAACACCACTACTCACGAGCTTGTTGTGAGGTTATTGTCAACAGCCTCGGCCGTAAGACTCATGCCGTATTAATTACTGTTGTTGCTGTTTCTCAGCTTCTCAGAGGATGTGCGGACTTCAAGTGTCCAGAATAACCCCTAACATGAAATGACCACCTTAGAACTGGGATTCTAATTTGACCAGGGTTTGACTTTTCTGTAAACGTGCCAAGTTTATGATAACCCAGATTGGAATTTTTACTGATTTGCTAGATCAAAAACTATTATGTAAATGGACTTTGTAGTTCACAAGGTAACAGTTGATCCTAACCTCAGAATTGTGAAGTTTCCTGACATGTAACAAGGAAGCGCTGAACAGTGTTTTAATGTGGAGAAAGTTTGAGAAAATGAGGAGACAGGAGGAAGAGGTTAATACCTAAGGTCAGAGGAGTTACTGCTGAAAGGTATAACACTGTGTTTGTGTTGGAGGAATTGTTTCAAGTTTGCCTTTAGAGAAGAATCCTGTCTAATTTGAGTCTCATCTAGGAAAAAAAATGTAAATGTTTTAAAGTCGATGTAAGACTAGTTTATGTGGATTACTTGATAACTTATGTAGTACTTGAATAATAACAAAACAGCATAAGTGATTTACTATTCAAAAGTCATATAATTAGGTCTTTTTGTTTTTGTTTTTGTTTTAAGGCAGAGTCTCACTCTGTTGCCTTGGGTAGAGTACCACGGCATCACTTAGCTCACAGTGACCTCAAACTCTCGGGCTCAAACAATCCTCTTGCCTCAGTTTCCCACGTAGCTGGGACAACAGGTGGCCCCCTAACTCCTGGCTCATTTTTCTATTTTTAGTAGAGAGAAGGTCTCAGTCTTGCTCAGGCTGATTTTGATCTCCTGAGCTCAAGGAATCCATCCACCTTGGCCTCCCAGAGTGCTAGGATTACAGATGTGAGCCACCACTACTAAATGAATGCCTTCATTAGCGAACAGTTCTTGAATTCCAGTTTCAAGCAATTGAAGGACAGAAAATTAGCATCAGCAAAAGTTTATTTTGCAGGTTTCACATAAAACGCTATTATCTCACAATGATGTTCTGTTGAAACTTCAGTGACATAGTATCTTTGAATGAGATTTAATAATGAGAATGAGATTGAAGTATATTTAAGTCAATGTTAGAACTAAATTGTAATGGGAGGTTTCAGGTGCTGGAAAAATATAAATCTTTGCATTTGTGTATGTGCGTGTGAGAGGCAGAGAGAGAGAGAGAGAAAGCAAATTCAGACACAGATTCCAACATCAGATCATCTTGGTCTATTTGTATGTCTCGTGGAGCAGTTCCAACAAGAATTATTTGTTCTAGGTACTGAGGAACTAGCTCTGTAAGAATGAATCCTAATCCCAAGAAAGGAATAATGAAGGCACACAAATGTGGTTTAAGGTTAATGCCACAGAACCGGAGAGCAAGGAAATTCTGAATAAAGCCAAGTGCTTACCACTCACAGCACCCTCCAGTTCATGGCTAAGTTCTAGGGAGAAGGGCTATAAGTATAAACTGAAAAGGCAGAGTATTTAAGTCTATTCTGGGAGCCCGGGCCAGTTAGATTCGTAACCCATGGAACAGTAACAGTGGTCAGCATTTACTGAGTGCTCACACTGGACTACGTGTGACCCAGTAAGGCAAGGACTACCATTGCTAACTGCACTTTATGGATGAGGAAACCTAGCCAGGGACTAAGAAAGTAGCCATGGTCCCCCTGCAGCCAGATAGAAGGGCTGAAAGCTCAAATCCACTCTTCACCCCTACTCTGATCTACTACTGGTCCTGGAGTACAACATTCAGGTGGAGAGCCAGGCTCTCCCTCATGAGGTAAAGCATCCAAAGTGGATTTCACGTCAGTAATTCCAGAGAACACAGAAATGCCTTGGTGTGCTCAGGTGCTAGACTTTAAGGAGCATCCTTAGGACCCCCTGTGTTGCCTTGAGGAAGAAACCAGCTGACATCTTTGGAATCTGGGAAAATCTTTGGAATCTGAGCAAATCTTGTAACAACCAAGAGAATCTTGACATAGGGAGAGGGTCACATGAGCATCAATGCGTGGATAATCAAAGACAGATTTTCTTAGTCGTTACCAGTACTCTGCCCCTGTATTTCACCCCTGGGCTGATGTGGCTGGGAAACCATGTGTAACGTTGCTAGAAAGATAGTTGGGTAGGAAACTGCCATTGTGTGCCTGCTGGGTGCTGAGCTCCAAGCCTGAACGCGATTGCCCTGGAGGCATGTGAATCTACATGTGTTTCATTCCTGAGGAATAAAACTTTTGTCACATTGATAACAAAATTCTTTCCTTATGCAATGAGAAGAGTGGGGAGAAAAGGAACACGGATATGGCATTTATCTCAGATGCAACATTTTACTTCCTGACTGTGTTAATGGTTGTATTTGAATAGCAGGGAGGAAGAAAAAGCCCTAAAACAGTGTATTACATTTAGCATTTAACATCTGGGATCAATTCAGTCAAATTAGGACTCACAAGAGTATGCCAGGACATCACCCGAGTTCTGTCGCTATTGTTCTGCACTGTAGATAGGACAATATTATGCTTGTGTATGCTACACAATTGACCCTGGATTGAAAGGGGCTTTCAAGGCAATAGGCCAGGGTTTAAGTCCTGCCCCCTTTCACAAGGCATATAAATTTGGGCAAGATACTTAATGTCCTGCTCATTCATTGGTCTATAAATGCAGATGTTATCTGCCTATTGTATGACACTAACGTGAGACTTGCAAAGACCTTATTTACCAGGGGCTCAGAACAGTGGTGGGTGCACAAAGCCTGGGTGGGTGTCCCTAGTGGCTAACTGAGCAATTCAAGTGTTAATTATCTGGAAAGAGTCCTAGGAAAAGAGAATCTCTGTGTTATTCAAATTTCTCTATCAGTAGAGTGAGAACCAACAAATACATTCTTGATTTTATCTTGACATATGTGAGAACTCTCTTGAAATAAAAAGTTGTTGTCTGCCTGGATACACACCAGTGTCACATTCACAGACATAGAAAAATATTACTAACATGTCTTGATTATTTACCTCCTGCCCTGCTCTCTGCTAATTGGGGTTCAGCGTCTAAATTATGCTCACAGAAGGAGGAAGATATGGTCTGCAGAGGTTATATACTTTGCCCAGGGGATCACAGCTAGTAAAGTGATTTATCTGGGGCTCAAACTTAGATCTGTCTAAACCCAAAGTAATGTCCGAACCCCTAATCCACATTGGCTGAACTGTCCAAAAAGCTTGCCCTGACGTATTTACATACTGTCACACAGAGCCTGTCATTGAAAACAAGCAAGATTTTTTAATTTGCATGTCATTTTTCTTTATCCTATAAGCAAGTGCCTCATCGGCCTTGACCTATGACATGGCTATAATATTTTGATTGTGGTGCCTGTTCATCCTAGAACTTCCCCAGGGAACACCTTTCCAAAGTCAAGTTCTGAACCAAGGAAAATCACTAATTCTTCCAATTTCATCCTATCGAAATCCTACATTCTGTTTGAAAGGATGAAAAATAAATAAATCTTACATTTTGATCAAATAGTAAATTAATATTTTCCTTCGGGACAAACATCTTTTATTCTTTTCTGGAGATACTCTCTGGGTGCATAGAGTATCTATAGCAGCGGAATTAGTAATCCCTAATTTGTGAAACATTTACTGTATGTTAGGGGCTATGCTAATTAATAAGTATTACATTATTTACTACTCACTATAACTTTAAAAAGAAAGTGGTTGCTATGCAACAGATGAGATATGCAGGCTTGGAGCGTCAGAGCTAACAATTTACAGAGGTGGGTCGCAGACTGGATTCTGGCTGACATACACATCCATATTTTGAAGGGATACGGATCTTGCCTCAGCTGTGAACTAGAATGCTATTTAATTTCTCATTATTCCTGCGTAATTAAGTAAGCACACTGCAAACCTGTAGCTTCTGTTAAACACCATGAGACACCTCAGAAGAAAAAGCAGGCAATCATCCAGTCAGGAGCACCCAACCCACAGCATTTCAGGTAGGAGAATAGAATCGAATCCCATTTAGTAAAATCTTTAGGGACCACAGAAGCTCCCCATGTCGCGTCTTCTTGGAGCCCTGTACTCCATGATCTTCTTCATGAGCTCTCTGTATGGGAGGGAAGGTGAAACAGTCTAATATACGGGAAAACTGAAAGTTACTACATGGGAGATGATGTCGTAAATCACTAGCCTTAGAAACCAAGGACCACCGCACTGGAGTGTCCAGATAAGCATCAATTTTCCTGAAAATGTGTTTGAGATCTCTATGGGCAAACATTTTAGGGCAATCTTTCACAGGGAAAGGACCCTTCACAATGTGGGCCTTGATTTAGGGTTTTATATCCTCCATCACATCTTTGGGTAAGGTTAGGTCCTATGGCGGACTGGAACACCTTAGCACGAGTCGCACACCATAAGCTTCTTGCATGATGCCAATAAATTTGCAGTGATCCATTTATTCTCTACTGCACAGCATTCTCTGCTACCCGGGGCACCGTTCTACAGAACAGGTGTCTGATATTAGGATAAATTATTTAGCCCAGGGGAATAGAAAGACGCTAACTGGCCTATCAGGAGATCAAATCTGTGACCTTCGTCCTGAATGAAAACACCTTAAAACAACAGAAACTACATAGGAAACCAACAGATAAGCAACTACACACCCACGCCAGAGAAAAACACAATTAAATTCAAATGGGGGGAGGGAGGGCATGGGTAGAATCTCATTTAAGGTGTGCAACTTAAAGGTATACAGGACACTCCCTGGGTGAGGGGCTCAACTACAACTTGAACTTTGCCTAAGCAACATACACAGCGTAACCTAATCATTTTTACCTCATATTAATCTGAGAAAAAATTAGGAAGAAAAAACAATAGCAACTAGCATTTTCAAAATTCCCATGTGAAGGATGATACCTTCCTTCCTCAAACTCTGGTTCTACTTTCAACAGGCCACGCCCCCTTCATTCATAAACTGCCTCCCGTCCCCCTTCTAACGACCACCCCTCAGTCTGGAACAATTTCAGATTGATTCTCCCAGGATTTTAGCATTACCTCATGCTACCTGTAGCTTCTCTAACGAGCAAGCAAAAATGTTCTCTAACCTTAAGAAAAAAAAAGTAAAAAAGCCTTTCTCTTTTAGTTTTGTTATCTTCGAAGATACCCTTTTCTTTTTCATTCCCCTCAGAAAATTCAAGAATAATTTTCATGATTTTATTTTGGTTATAAAGTCTCTATGTGAATTATAGAAAATACAGTTAGGGAAAACGATGCAATTTAAAACTGCCCATAATACAACCACTTAGATATAACAAAAAATAAGATGATTCTGATTTATTTCTTACTTAAACACGTGCTATTAATATTTTTCCATGTTATTAAGTATTCCCTTCTTGAAATAGCAAGGGACCACCATTAGCCTCCTCCCAGACTCCTTATAGCCTAGTGTCTTGTCCAGAAACACAATTCTCTCATTCATGACTTCTGCTTATCAAACTCATTGGCCTTCTCGCATCTCTCTCCCTCCTGTACCGACTTGTGATACCACATGGGACACTATTCTTTCTTCCAGAAACTCTTTAGTCCTTCTCTTCTATAGTCTTCACGAATGCACATGCACACACATACATGCACACACACGCACACGCACACACATGCACACTCCCACCAACCGATAGCTTCCTTATATACTGTCTACTTCAGAAGCCACTTTCCTTACCCTTCTGTCCTCCTTTTCACCTTAACAAAAGGTACATATTACTCCCATTTAGTAGGGAAGAAACTGAAACTCAGAATAAATGGTTTGTCCAGGGACAGCAGAATCATCTAAGCTATGTATCAAAATGCATCTTGCTGGGCCCCATTGCAGACCTACCCTGTTGTCAGAATCGATAGACATAAAACCCAGAGCTGACTTTTTTTTTTTTTTTTTTGGCCCGGGCTGGGTTTGAAGCCACCATCTCCAGTATATGGGACCGGTGCCCTCCTTCTTTGAGCTACAGGCATCCAAGTTACTCCAATGCACACTAAAGTAAGCAGCACTGGCTCAAGAGATGCCCTGCCAAAAAATGAAATTCGTTCCCATCTCACATCTGCTATTTCTTTCCTGAGCTTCAGGACTAAAGGTTGATCTTTCTGTGAGACATATCACTTGGTAGGCCCCAAATGAGTTCTGAATCGATCACCTTCTCTCACCTACCATGTCTGCTCCTATTTCAAAAAGCATCACTGGGCAGCGCCTATGGCTCAAAGGAGTAGGGCGCCAGTCCCATATACCAGAGGTGGTGGGTTCAAACTTGGCCCCAGGGAAAAAGTGCAAAAAAAAAACCCCAAAAAACCCAAACCAAAACAAAAAGCATCACTGGTCTTCCCCTAGGTGGAATCCACCCTCTCCCATACCCTCTCTTCTATTAGGTAAGCTACAGGCTCCATTGGTTCTTATTTCTAAAACACGCTCACCCTGGCTTCTTCTTCATCTCAACGAGCATGGTTTCAATCATCCAGTAATATCTGGCACACCTATTACACGCTTGATAGTGCATGGCTGAGGAGCACTCTAGGAGTATGATAGTGACTACTAGCGGCAAAGATTTTCCTTACGGTCTAGTCTCTGTGCAAAGGACTCTATCTGTGCTATGGCATTTAATTCTTACACCAACCTTAAGGCTAGGCTCTGTTACTATTTGCACTGTATAAACAAGGGCATTGAGAGTTAGCTACATAAAGGAACTCACCCAAAGTCACGCAGGCACTAAGTGGCAGAATCAGGTGAGAGCAACAGGTTTATACGAGGTCAGACAATTAAGTTCACGAACTCATCCTAGGAAAAGTGTTACATACCTCATTGCTGAATATCACTATGGTCGCCTGTGAAGTCCTCCCCTGGGGAAGCTCTGCACAGACGCAGCACCTCATCCACCCTTCAAAGCAATATTCAAACTGCCTTTCTAGAATGGCCATCAGAGCCATTGTTGTACGAGGTCTGACAATTAAGTTCACAAACTCATCCTAGAAAAGCCCGTATCTCTCAACTCCTCTTTTTGACCAGTGAGTTATGTACCATAGTTGTCACTCGGCTGGAATTTTCAGTCTGGAGAGTTAGGAGGCAGGTATGAAGCAGCAGACAGCTAAGATGATGTGCAGGTAAGAGAGAGACAGTGGGTGAGAGCGAGCAGGGAAGGCCCCTGCAAGAAGCGGTGTGCCCACTGAGATGGAAGATGAGCAGGAGTTAGCCAAGTGGCAGGAGAAGGGGATTCCAGGCAGACGCAGCGACGTGTATGAAAGTTTGAGACACCAAGAAAAGCTCAGCAAGGTGGAGGACCCAAATTAAGTTAAGCAGAGTTGGACCTTGGATGAGGAGGAGAGGGGAAAGGAAGGTTAGAGAGGAGGTGAGGAAGCATGGCAGGAAGTGTCTCTGCCCCTAGGAGCTTCATTTCCAGTTTCTGGAGACACATATTTCTCCAACTCAACTTTCCAGAGGATGGCACTGACAATTATACTCCCTTGGCCAAAAATGTCCCACCTTCCTTTCTTCTTGGACAGAGCCCATACCCCCAGCAGGCACTGGTGCAAGGGCACCTCAGGTGCCCGTCAGGGCCTGGCACTGTGCTGAGTGATGACACACAGACTGGCCTCGTCCCAGTCATCATGCACCTTATATTCTAACCAAATGAATACGAACTGCATTTTCCTACCACTCTTTCTTTGCTTCAAACATTCCCTATACCTAGAAAGACTTTCCTTACATTGTGGCAGGTGCATCTCAGAGCCAGGCTCAGATGTCACCTCTATCACACAGCCACCCCGACCCCAAGTGCCAGACTACCTTCCTTAGATTCTTCCAGTCCCTACCCTCTGTCCGTGTTAGGGCATGTATCAGTTTTGTCTCATAGGTGTCTGCTTATTTCTTTTTAAAGAAATGTTTTCTTGACTACAGGAGTGTGACCTCCCTGTGGGCTGAGGACCCAGGGGAATGGTCTCTGTACCATCATAGCCCCAAACAGCCTTATCATAAAAGCAAATATTCATTGAGCTCTTCACATGAGGTTGAGCTGTATAAAATTATCTCTTTCACAGGTCAAAAATGGCAAATGTCATGTGGTCTAACTTCAGAATAAGCCAAGTAGTGAGCTAGGCAATTTACATGGGATATCTCAATGACTCCTCACAATAGCCCTGCGATGTTAGTGCTCTCCTTACCTTTATTTTACATATGGGTTAATGAACCTTAGAGAAGGTAAGTGATTTGCTCAAGGTTACACTGATCATAAGTGGAAAAGTTCAATTAAATGAAAAGAAGATTGGAATGAAACCCATCAAAATAGTAACAAATTGTATATGGGATGAAGAAATCTATGTGCTCTTACTCATTTTCCATATTTTTCTTTTTTCCACAATAAGTATATGGTGCCTGATTCTGAATAAGAACACTATTAAAATAACTTAAAAGAATTACTGTTATAATGATAAAGGACTTACTTTGTGCTAAACACAGTTGTTGTTTTTTTTTTTTAATTGTTGGGGATTCATTGAGGGTACAAAGAACCAGGTTACACTGACCACATTTGTTAGATAAAGACCCTCTCATACTTGTGTCCCGCCCCAAAAGCCCAAAAGGTAGACCACACCCCACCCCTCCCTCCTTCCCTTTTCCTGCTCTCCTGCCAAACACAGTTTTAACTCCTTTAAACCATTTAATCCTCACAGCAATCTTAGGAGCTATAGTCCTGACAAATGAGAAAACGGAGACTGACGGAGGGTTAGAAACTTTGGCTGAGGTCACACAGCTACCAAGCGGTGAGGGCAGGATTCAGCAGACTTGACTTCAGAGATCACTCCCTCAATCTCTATGCCATGCCTATGCACAGAAGCTGATCCCTCATGGAGAGGATATATTTAAAATAGCAAGAAGCACAAACACATGTTAATCTAAATCAAGGTTAAAAATGCATGCAAAAATGTGAATGAATTTGGTGCTTTAATTTGCCCTTGCTTCGGCTGGCATACATTCACAGGCTGGCTCTTTTTAAGATGTTGCACTTTCAAAGACAAAAATTACTTGTTTACTGGCTTTTTCAAAGGACAATAATTAGAAAAGCACAAAGGCATAGAGCCCCGCGGATGTAGGGATGAAGGTTCAGAATCTTGAATTCAAAAGCGTCATTGATTCTGCCACAGGAATTTGTCAGCAAGACTTAATCAAATCCAAAGTATCAAGGAGGAGCTAGTCATGTCTAATTTAATAACTTGCCTGAGATAAACCAAACAGGGAGAGCTGAGTAGGTACCTAGAGAAGGATCTGTTTGGGGAGAAGCAATTCCCACGCAGGATTTGGGGAGCAGTCTTCCACGCATGCTCCATCGTCTGTCTACTCCCCTCTGGGATATGGAACACAAAAACAGAGAAGCATGGCTGGGGCCGGAATGCTGATGATTAGTCAGATCTCAACAGCACGTCCTCTAGCAGGATTTCTCGTGGCAGTCTCCTTAGACAGGCTGTTGTGCTTTTCATAGCTCCCAGATGTTAGAGCCCTGATGCAAAACACCGAAGCAAGTGTAATGGGCTTGATTGTGCAAAATCAGATCGATGCAAATGAGTTTATGAGCCCACTAAGCATTAACAGTCAATGAGTTTACAACAGATTAAAACGGAAAACAGCACTAACTATGGTATTTCATGACACAATGAGGAATGTTATGGCTAAAATAAAAATATTTCGTTTCACTTTTATCTAGCAGCAATTTTCAGATCACCCCAGAATATGCTCCTCTGTGAATCTTGGTATTCGCCATTGTGCCTTTGGAGGCAGAATTCCAATAGCACGGGTTGCATTGCCCTGGGACATTCACAGTGCACTTTACCGGGTAACAGGCTTCTGACTGACCGGTCCCCTCCTTCACACACATACCTTGCATCAGGTGAGGCAATACATGTAAGAGGCTGGTATATCATGGGCTCATAGTAGGTGTTCCGTATGCAACAGCTTCTTTCCTGGTCTCCCACCCCACAGCGGTAAAGAAGCCTGTTCTGCTTGCTGTGGGAATGACTGATGCAGGCGAGTATTTTTTAGGCTAAATGGAATCAGACATAGCTACAGTTTTCCTCTGTAAGTTCTTGGGAGGGCAGATTGTTCAGGCTATGTCCAGAAGCCCCCATGAATAATTCACTGTTCAATGCTCAAAAATGTCAAGATCCTTTTATGAAACAAGACATGTTATAAACTTTTCATATGTTCAGTGACACTGAATTAACAACAGAAAAAAAAAAATGGTTTGACATGACTGTCCACACAACAAAATTAAATATGAATAGATTTTGGAGCCCAGAAGACCTGGATGTGAATCCTAGTTTCAGCACTTTCTACCTAGGTGACCTTGGATAAGTCCCTTAACTTCATGTGGAACCATTTCAAATGGGAAATTACTTTCCTTGGAACACTGTCACAGTAGGACCTCTGTAAGCTGACCACTCGAGGGACTGTAACAAACTGGTCAACACATGGAGGTGGTCAACATAAGGAACGAGGCCTCCTGTACTGATATGTACATGGGGTGCATGTCTGGTTTATAAAAATCAGGTCAACTTTAAGAGGTGGTCAATGTAGGGAGGTGGTCGCCTATGGAAGTTCTTCTGTGTAAGGATTCAAGATCAGATCTGTAAAGGACTAGTACAGTTTCTAGTAAATAGTAAGCAACTCATTCAATGAGATGATATCATTACAGGTTTTCAAGTATACTCATTACTATTAAGCTTACATTGGATAAAGACAGTAATGTCATAGATTCAAAGATTTTTTAACAAAAATGTGTTGTTACTGAGTAGAGATCAAATGCAGTTACTTGCTGTATGGATTTGCCCAGTTCCCCTAAGCTTTCCAGTTCTCACATAACACTTTCCTCCAGAAAACAATAATACATAGTTCTGATTTTCCCCTTAGAGATTTATGAGTATTAAACATATTTTAATATATCTGTAAAGAGATTTAAGCTCTTTTTGGAAATAAAGCTGAAGGAGCCATTGATCAGAATTTGACGTGGGAATAATTTCACTGCTGGGCTGCATTTTTCCAAATACATTTCTCCCCATAAATTGATGGAAAATTCAGCATTTCATTTTCTGAATATTGCCCAAATGAACTGTGGAAGTCCAGCAGAAGTGCTTGATTGTGCTTTCATTAGACTTCTTTTCCTTTAGGCCATACAGGTGCAATGAAAGAAGAAAGAAAATTAATTAAATTTATAGGCATGTTTATACCCTCCAGGTGTCATAAAATGTACTGGCTCAGACATTTTTCAAGTAATTAAGCAGACATCTCTGTGTTTCCTAATGAGTTGCTGCCCTTCCCTTTTTAATCTGGTGAGAGATCTCATCACCTGCTTTCTGTCCGCTGATGGGCTTATTCCCTGGATGAGCTCAACCTTCTCCTCCTGCTGCAGTGTGCTAATGGGACTCCATGGACACGGATATGAGATCCTCTTCTCTGCAAACATCTTTCCAATAGTTAAGTAATAATCAGACTGGGTGTGGTAGCAGAGGGAAATATATAATTTCAAATAAACTTGTTTGCCCCTTCTGTGTATTGTTGATGTTGCTTTATGCTATTGGAGAAATATTATGATGGAAATATGTACAAATGCTCAAATATACATTATGTATTATATTATGTATTATATACAGGAGAAGGAAAAGTAGATAATTCAGTCCAGTCTGGGGCTTAGCTTCACAGATGAGAATTTGAACTGCATCTTAAAGGACGCATGAGTAGAATTTTGCCAGACGGAGTGAAGGTGAGGGATCTGAAACTAATAGATGATCTGATTCATGCCTCCACAGGGGAAAAACTCACTTCGCTTCAAGTTGGGGGAAGTGGATCGAGGGATGAGGGGAGATTTGGGGTGCTCCAATTGAATGGGCACATTGTAGGGATGTGTGGCACACTTCCTGGGTGCAGGACAGAAACACAAGAAGGACTCTATCTAACAAATTCAAATATGGTGATTTGGTTGTTTGTATCCTCACATTAACCTGAAATTTAAAAAAATTAAAGAAAAAAAAGTGGAGGTGAGAGAAGATTTCCAGCAGATGTGAAGACTACATAGAACTACAATTTATCTAGCACTGGTCCCGACACCAAACACCCTTAAGGAGCGCTGGGTTTGGGTAAGAAAGCAACGTAATAAATATGAAATAATTAGAGGTCTAGTCCATTTCATTACATAGAAGTTGAGTAAAGCAGAGATGAGAGAAGTTATACGAGGGCCAGGGTACAGAGTACAGTAAGGAGGGGGAAAGTGGCCCCAAGGAGTGGAGGACTAGCTGAGCCCAGGCAGTGACTAAAGAAAGAAAAGGGCACAGGGACTTCAGACAAGAGGGCGTATAATTCAGCAACTACAGGAGTATGGAAGGAACCACTCTCTCTGCAGAGGACGGTGTGGCATGGAAGGCATCTCTAAACAAGATTAGAGAGGCACAAAAAGGCCAAATGAGAACAGAAGGCTTAGAATCCAGAGAGAGAGGTTAGGATCTGAACCTTTGTGCAGATTCCTTAACAGTGGCATATAATCAATTCTTAAAAAAAAAAAAAATGAACTTGAAGAAATCTTAAAGATCAACTAATCTAAGGTTATCCTCCTGCAAATTCTTTTCAGAGATGAAGAAATACATTGAAAATTAGTGTTAAGATTCTTAAGATTCATCTGGCAGGATAATTCTAAGGATAGCCTGAGCAAATGCCTCATCACCCAAACCCTCTCCACTCCCAGCACCCCCCATCTCAGTGGAATCGCTCCCTTCCTGACAGGATGGCCTGCGGTCTCCCTGGACATGTTTCCTTTTCATTTTCCCTTGCTCCTGCCTTAATTCAGATCTCCTTTGTTACCTTTTTTTCAAATTGCTGCACTACTTTGTGTTCAATTTCCGATGAGTATGAGGGCACACACAGTGAGGTGACATTGTTTGCCTTGTAGGTAAAGTCCAGTTGCAGCATGTCCTTCACCCAGGAAGTTACTGGGTGACTGGAGGGACACAGGAGTTGTTTAGCTTTTCTCCTTGCCTGCGGGTACCCCCATTCCAAGGCATGCTCCATGCTCATTTCCACTTGAGTGGAAAAAGATTGGGGTACTGAAGCCAGCTTCCTGAATGCATCATTTTATTATAGTCTTCTGGTAGGGCCTTAAGCTCCTCTGCCCGATCTCCCATGGAAATGATTCTCCGACATCCCTGCAGCAGCGTCCCCTCACCCCCATTCCCGGCCTTACTCTTCACGTTTCCATCTTGTTGCCCTTCTGTGATGTCCTTCTCCTCCTCCTCCAACCGTCAACTCTGGAATCGCTTCCACTAGAAAACTTCAAATCCTAAGTCTTTTAGTTGCACTTGACCAAAATCCTGAACCATTCAACTTTAGCAAAGCCAGAACCAAAGTAAATAAAAACAAAGGGGGATATCCTGACAGAAAGCATGCTGATGGAAGTAGCTTCAGGCATAGCCTGACTTAGAGACACACTTGTTGCCACATCTCTCTCTGGATCCTGTCTCCCTTCCACACTCCCGTAATATCATGGCTGCATTTCTTCAGGTGACGGCAACAAGACTGTAGACAACGGTACCTGGACCAGAGGGGAAGGGAATCCTCAGGAAAATTCCAGGGGGATGTCTTCAGCCTTCAGGTGGCCACGCTGAGGTCATGTGTCTATCCCTCTACCGACTGCTGTGGGAAGGAGGAGGAGCTGGGACTATGGGTTAAATCAAGACCATGTGTCTGGGGTTGCTAGTAGGAGGTGACGATAAAAGGAGTGCGGAGCCGAGGAGAAACAGCAGCAGTGCGAGAAGACTTTTGCAACCTGTTGAGGCATCATCCCCCAGAGATGCTCCCTCCACCACCACCACCCCTTTTTTTTCTTACCACTATAGTATCGTCTACTTCCTTTTCTCAAAAAAAAATTTTTTTTTCATTGACTATACCCAAAACGTCAAACTCTGTGACTGACCTAAAGAGAACAGGGAAACTGCCACATAGTGGTAACGGGTTGGTTTCAGATGGGGCAGGCCAGAGCAGTAGAGGGTGGGCTCAAGGCCAAAGCCGTGTGAGTACGTGCAGCTGAGCAGGGCGAGGAGAAGGCAAATACAGCCAAGAGAAACTAAGCAAGCAGAAGGTTCGAAAGAGTAGCAAAATAGTTAGAAATATCAGAAATGAAGCAAAGAAGGTTATGAACACAAAATACAAAATGTAAGCTTTATGTGTTTGGATACTGGCTAACTGGAAGTGTTCTCTAAGTGGCTGGCAAAAATGGGAACTTCACAAATAAACGTGTGGCAGGTGGCAGGGTCTGGGGCAGGAGTGGTGGTGGAGTCCCAGAAAACACCTACAGAAGCTGAGAGCATGAGTGAAAGCAGACATTTCTGGCAGATGAGCTGGAGAAATAAGTTCTGCCGGATGAACTGGAGAGTAAGCGCTCATAAAGGAAGGACTGAGACATGCTCTAGAGCAGACGTCCTCAAACTACGGCCCACGGGCCACATGCGGCCCACCTAGGACATTTATCTGGCCCGCCGGGTGTTTTTGCCATCACTGCCTGTCCTGCTTAGCAGCAGACTCATCCTGGGGCCTGCAGTCCAGCCCTCCGATGGTCTGAAAGACAGTGAACTGGCGCCTTGTTTAAAAAGTTTGAGGACCCCTGCTCTAGAGGGACTCCACTTGCCAGATGAACTGGAGGGTAAGCCCTCAGAGAGAAGGACGGAGGTACCCTCTAGAGCAGGGGTCCTCAACCTTCCTAATGCTGCGGCCCTTTAATACAGTTCCTGTGGGTTGTGACCCACAGGTTGAGAACTGCTGCTCTACAGGGACCCTACTAGGGAAGGGAAAGTCAGTGAAAGAGACAAGCCTAAAGCAGGAACGATGCCTTGATCACCAGAAGGAGAAGATGATCCTGAGTGCAGCACTGAGCTGGTCATTTGCATATGTCTCCCAGCCAGGACCCTGGGGATAGGGACCAACAGATGGAAAATGAAAGCAGTCCCTCATTAGAAACCCAATGACACCCTGGGGCATAAGGTGTGTTGTTTGGGGACATACTTGATAAAGGTTAACACAGAAGTGAGCACAGAAGTATTCTCCCTACTTCTGCACGAAATCGGAGTATGACCTTGACTCCCCCAGGTCTCAGAAGAACAATGGCCTTTGGACACCTTCAGCATGCCAGCATTAGCTCTGTCCCCACGGCCATGGTGAGACAGTGTGGTGCCCTGCAGAAACCATTATTCTATGGCTTCCAGAGTCAGTGCCAGCAGAGTCCCTGGAGCCAGACTGAGGGTGGAAGAGGAAGAAGATTCGCTGCCATGCTGTGGCTGCAAGGACAGGTTAAAGTCCACAGCGTATGGAACCCTCCCTGGGAATCCCAACTCTAACGGAGGGAAAGAGTCAGAAACCCTAACAGTTTACGGGAATGACTTTCAGTGAAACAGGAGTTGTGGAAGAATTAGCCCTTCCCAGAGCACAGAGGGAAGGAAGGTCCATGAGTTATCAAAACTATTGAGACACCCACGTCACCTTATCTCTGATAGTTAAAAATTTTGAATCATTTTTTTGAATATTAAGAAAACAATAGGCAATATTCATATGCTGGGTAGTAAATGCATGTAATTTCTTCACAGACGAGTTCATTTTCTCCTTATTTTCCACAGCTGAAGTTGATTAGAAAGAGAAGCAGAATAAATTCTTTAAAAAAATAAAGTGCACAATGAGATCTCTTATGAAGCACCAAAAAAAAAAAAAAAATTGGCTTTGTGCCATCACCTTCACAGTCTTCACCGTTATAATATTCTGCCTTTGGGAAATGGCTGTCCACAGTCTAAAAGTCATTTTTTGAATGTGCATCCCTCCTCCATAAAGCATCTGAATCCAGAGAGGAGTTTTTCACAGATATAAGGGGAAAATGGAAAGCGTCTGAGGCAAAATGCAATCTCTGGGTGTCACAGTTAGTGCCAAGAAGAGTGTGTCCTCACGGTGGAGGTCACAGTTCTGCCACTAGAGAGGATAATGAAGCCCTGTTAGATGGGGAAGAGGGTTTCTTTAATAAAACCCACACTGACACGTGAGACAACCTGGGATACCTGAGAAACTAGGAACCGAGGCATTGGATGTTTTCCTCTCCAAAACACACTTTCTGGCACTTCTGAAAAAAAATTCAGTGAAAAATCTTTATTTTTTGCATTTAGATAATTACTAGGCAGAAATCTCTCAAGACTAAATTTCATCGTAGCTTCCATGCTCGTTTGCTTAAAGTACTATATGTTAGCGTCCTCCCATCAAATTGTACCAGAAAGGTGCAGGAATAGACATCAAGATCTCACATTAAAGGAGGGTTCATTCCAAACCAGCCCTTCATCCTGGCTGGCACCTGGTCTAGGTGTTCCCTGAGTAAGGAAAGTGTCTCTGATTCACTCAGAAACCCTCTGCCAAACCAGCCTCACACTGTACCATGTATATACTAGGCACTGAGTACATATTTATTAAGATTTCAAAAAATGGTTAAAATCTAAAACTTGGGTGGTGCCTATGGCTCAGTGAGTAGGACGCTGGCCCCATATACTGAGGGTGGTGGGTTCAAACCCGGCCCTAGCCAAACTGCAACAATAAATAAATAAATAAAACCTAAAACTTGCACACTTGATTCTCCAGGAATAATCGTTGGGGTGGTTACCAGGTATAAAAGTTGAGAACCCTAGATGTTCTACACGTTCACTCAATTAAACGGGTATCTAGGTAATCCCAGGTGAAAGGCACATTTGGGGAATGATTTTGCTGCAGATTTCGAGAGATGCAAAAGAATGATGTGAATCTTGCCCAGGAAGAACTCGCAGTTTTGCTGGGAAGATGAGCTTGCTTAAAAATTCATCACAATAACTGGCACATTCAAATGGCCAGCAAACATAACAAGATGCTGGATTTTATTACCTGCGAGGTGAAAGACAATTCAAACCAGAACCAAACACCACTATCTATTCTAGAAGGGCAAAAGAGAAAATGAGGCAAAATGATCACATGATGATAAGGATGTGGAGCACCCAGAAATTTGATCACATGATGATAAGGATGTGGAGCACCCAGGAATTTCATACACTCTGGTGGTGTTGGTGGAGGTGCTGGAAGAAGAATTAAGCAAGGATAGGTACAAAGACTTTAGAAACTTGCTTTTCAGAGTCTCTGAAAGCTGAAAGTACATGTATACTATGACCCAGCAAATAGACTCCTCCTAGACATACACATATGCACCACAGATGTGTATGAGAAAGTTCCAGCAGTCATGGGAGCTATGCAAATCTTCATCCACTGAAGAACAAACAAATAAATTGTCACAATGAGCACGAACAATCAAAAACCATACACAGTAATGCAGATTAATCTACAAAACCTAACCTCACACCAAACAACGCAGATGTGAAAGGCCACACGCAGTATGATTTCATTTACAAGAAGTCAAAAACCAAGCCAAATCATTTTGTGTCAGAATAGTAAACACCTTTCAGAGACGTGGGCAATGAGTAAGCTTGAAAGGGGTGTGGCGGGTGTGTGGGGGAGTGTGTGGGGGAACGTTCTGTTTCATAATCTGGGTGCCAGTTGCACAGGTGACTTCAGTTGTGAGAATTCACTGCTCTCTGCACCTAGGATTTGGCACATTTCTGTGTGAATATTAGACTATTTTTAAATAGTTTAACAAAAAGTTTGCTTTATATACCAAAAGAGAATTATGAAGGAAGTATTCAAGATTTGTAGACAAGCGGACATTGTAATTTCACACGTTGAAGGTCTGTTTTGTGATCGGAACTTTCAACAGTAACAGATAAAAATTATTGAAAAATTTAAAATGAAAAAGCCCTGACTATGTCCTATTTTTTTTTTTTTTTTTTGAGACAGAGTCTCATTATGTAGCCCTCAATAGAGTGCCATGGCTTCACAGCTCACAGAAACTTCAAACTCTTGGGCTCAAGCAATTCTCTTGCCTCAGCCTCCCAAGCAGCTGGGACTACAGGCACCTGCCACAATGTCCGGCTATTTTTGTTGCTGTTGTTGTTGTTGCTGTTGTCATTGTTGTTTAGCAGGCTTGGGCTGGGTTCGAACCCACTAACCCCGGTGTATGTGGCTGGCACCCTAACCACTGAGATACAGGCGCTGAGCCCATGACTAAGTTCTAGTTTGTGCTTGACCATGCAAGAAGTTTGGACGTTATCCCTGCCAGCCATACGGACAAAGAAACACTGGCAAAAGTGAAAATCACTGACTCTCCCGGATCCATCGAAGGAGTGAGGTTTCATGGCAAACCACCAGCCCAAAATTTGGAGTGGCAAGCATATCCCAAGAGACACAGCATAGATTTACATACTTCAGAAAGGGTTCAGGGAGGTAGGACCATCGATTTTCAAAACAGAAAGTCAAGCCTTCTTCCACATAAACAAATTACGTGAAGAATTAAAGAACTATGAGAAATAAGGAAAAACCAGTGGCCTTAAATTCTTTTGACTCTGCAAAGGTTTTGAAGCGTTCCTCATCATAGTCCCTCAATGCAAACAAGAAAAAAAGAAAAAGAACCATCCTTGTATTAAAACAACAATGAAACAAGAGATTTCCAAAGGGGTGGCCAAGAGAGGAGTCAAACCTCTCCCCTGCACACACCTTCCCCTGTTGCACACCAGCAAATCCAGGAAATCCTCTTGAAAATATCCTCACAGAAGACTCAAAGAGTAACCAAGGTCACCAAGAGCAACACTGCAGATCGTGGTGACGCCACTGCACAGCCTCGGACCCGTGAATACACTGCCCAGGGTTACTAAAGAGAAATACGTTGTTTTGAAATGGGGGCTGCTGAGGTTATCTTTGTCATTTTTGCACCTACCTAGCACACAGTGGCTGCTCAGAAAATGTTTACTGAATGAATGAAGAACTGAAAACGTGAATGAATGGTTAATAGTGAGGTAACCAGGCAGCCTGAAAGGAGTGATTACAGAAGCAGTGTCTGAGAACCCAGCAGCTTCCCTGGAGCGCACATCTGGCTGAAGAAAGAATGGAGAACATTCCTTGTCTGACAAGTACTTCTAACAGATGAATGGAAGACCCCGTGACTCAAGGGAGAAGAAACAAGAGCTGATCCTGAAAGATTCAGAATGAAAGCGTCCCTAGGTCACAGAGACCAACAAACAAATCCAAGTCTAGAAGGCTCCTGATTGATAATGTGGATTATCACAAAGATATTCAGTAAGCTGAGAGGATTTTGCTTTGTAAAAAGAAAAAAAAAAAAAAAGGTGATAATAGATTTAATAGATTTCTTAAGGATATCCCATTATGGCCTCCACTGAAATAGTCACTTCACTTTATGAAGACCAGAGTTGGGACTATGAATTAATTATGGTAATTTTGAGGTATGTATGCAAGAGGAGGGCTGTGTGTGTGAATAAGTGAGCGTCTCTTGCTAAGTAACATTTTCTGATGAATAAATCACTTGAAAATTGGAAATTTGTGTCCTCTGGTAATTCCTTCTAAGCCTCCTTGCCTGTGAAATCCCTTTTCAAAATTAGCACACCCAGAAGACATTCATTAAACATTTGTTGAATGGATGAATTTTGATGTGACATTGAGCTAGCACCTTAAGTTTAGTATGACTGTAAAGTAGTGTCCAATGCAGAGTTTCCATAAGCAAATGTTTTTCTGAGATTATAAGACTGCAATGAAATTTAATACTTGGCTGGAAGTCATAAAGACATAGGCCTACAGGGAGTTAGGTTCCCCCACAGTTTTTTTTTAAAAAGGCAAAAATATAAGGTGTGTGAAGCGTGCGCAGTGATGGAACTAGAAACAGTCCGCAAAAGAGGTAATAGATTGGTACAGACCACAATGTCCTGCCGCATGAGAATATAGAAAAGAATTAATTAAGGAGGCTGAGGACATAATTGAAGGTAATAAAATCATAAAATGGTACACAGGTGGTAAATATGGTATTATTAAGAAAACCCTGGAATACTAGACTGAGGGTGTACCCTTTGAATCTTGTGTTTATTTTGACATCACACCAAGAAATGTCAGCTTTACAACGTGAGAAATGATTTCCATGACTCACAGTCAACTAGGCAATATCAATTAAAGTATCAACTAATTTCAGAAGAAATTAATACATTCCTGTACAGGAGAGTGATAAGAAGCATATAATATTTTTGTGTCCCATTCCTTATAGCTTTAAGTTAAATCAGTTCTTCCCAGGCCAGGCGTGATCACTCATGCCTGTAATCCCAGCACTTTGGGAGGCTAAGGCTGGAGGAGCAGTTGAGGCCAGGAATTTAAGATCAGCCTAGACAACATGGCAAGGCCCTATCTCTAAAAAAAAAAAAAAAAATTCTTTTAAATAGCCAGCCAGAGAGGCACACATCTGTAGTCTTAGCTACTCAGGAAACTGAGGCAGGAGGATTACTTGAGCCTAGGAATTGGAGGCTACAGGGAGCTATGATCACCTCACTGCACTTCAGCCTAGGCAACAGAGTGAGACTTCATTCCCGAAAAAATTCTGTTATCCCCAGAATATAGCCATTGCTCCATTAATAGAGACAAATACAGAACTAAACACACCATGAGCCAACTTTATGATGGGTTTGGAAAGCCTGTGTGTGATATCAAGTCAAACAATCTTAGAGCTGAATAACCTACAAAACCACAGTACGAAGCTCTCATCTTAAATAATAAGAAAATTGAGACCCAAAGAGATTAAGTGTCATGCAACCAACGTAAGTCAAAGACTCACTAAAATCTAGACTCTCTGAGTCCGCACTTGTAAGTTCTTTCTACATGTGTTGTTTGACTATCGCAAAGCGTAAGAACACAAAGTGGGGAGAGAGGCAAACAAGGAAGTATTGAACATGTGGAAAAATGTCATTTCTGTCCCCCATCCAAGGGCATTCAAATCTTTGATTTCATGTGATGTAATTTTATGTAAGTTTAGTAAAACTAGATTTTAGGGGGTCAGGAATATAGTTTTAACTATTTATTCTAGAAATTTTCAAGCATATACCAAAACAGAATAGTTTAATAAAACTGCTACAAACTCACCATCCACCTTCAAAAATTACCTAAGGCCAATCTTATTATGTCTATTTCGTACTTAATCCTATCTCCTTCCACAATAAAGTTTGGAAGCAAATCAAAAGTATATTTGTAATTACATCACCATCTCTAAACGTAACTACAATGCTATTATTGCACTAAAGAATAATAATTCTGCTCAGTGCCTGTAGCACAGTGGTTACGGCACCAGCCACATACACCAAAGGTGGCGGGTTCAAACCTGCCCTGGGCCGGCTAATCAACAATGACAAGGTGTTATGGTGGGCGACTGTAGTCCCAACTACTTGGGAGGCTGAGGCAAAAGAATGACTTGAGCCCAAGAGTTTGAGGTTGCTGTGAGCTGTGAAGACACGGCACTCTACTAAGGGTGACAGAGTGAGATTCTGTCTCAGAAAAAAAAAAGAAGAAGAAGAAGAATTCTTTAACAGCACTATAGAAGTCAATCTTCAAATTTCCAATTATTCCAATGTTCAAATTGCCAAATGTCACAATTTTTAGAATTTGTTTCGAACCGAGTTTGTGATTAAGAATACAACAGGCCAGGTGGATGACAGCACGTTGTGGTGCACCAAATTATCAGTTATATCCGTACATCTAAATGATCTGGGTAAGGGGCCACACAGAGAAAAGGAAACGAATGCTACCCTGTCACTGCAGGGACGTGTGTTCTCATAAGTCACGGCAGGGCTTAGACAGGGAACACTGTAGGAGAAACTGCGTACGGGGAACCAGCTGAGCTGGCGTCTGGGGACTGAAATCCCAGCATGGCCTCAGCGAGAATGTAGTCCTGTACAAACTGTTGCCCTCTGGGTGTCGGGCTCTTTGTGGGCCTCTGAGCCCCTCCCAGGCCTTCTCATCACCGATTCTAAATAGTGTCAACCCATTCTTGTATAAAATGCAGAATTTCAATGACGACGTCACTTCACTGTGACTTTAAATGCTGAAAACTTGCTCCCTCTGCCACACAGTTTCTGAAGAACAAAATCCCCAAGTGGTGAATGTTGCTATCTCCTATTAGATTCTGTGGAATGGTGGGGCTGTGTGACAATGTCATTTGTTGTTGCAGAGGGCAGCATTTGGGAGTAGCACCAAGCAAGCAGAGCTGACCTGGGTAAGGAAGGGCTGCAGAACTAATTGGACCATCTTTGCTGTATCGCACGCCTGAGGGTAATCACAGAGGATGTACCAGAGCCCCTGTAGGTCGGCTCGATTCAGCAAATAAAAACACAGCATGACGGTGCGATCAGCTAAATGGGAGCTTCAGATAAACAATGAATAATTTTAAACTAAAATTTTATATACTTTGCAAATATATTCTCCCATTCTGTAAGTTGTCTATTTATTCTGCTGATTACTTCTTTTGCTGTACAGAAGCTTTTAAATTTAATTAAGTTCCACTTATCTATTTCTGTTACTGCTGCATTTGCCTTTGGGATCTTTGCCTAGGCCAAGGTCTAGGACAGCTTTTCCTATGTTCTCTTCTAGAATTTTTGTGGTTTCATGTCTTGCGTTTAAGTCTTTTGTCCATCTTGAATTTATTTTTGTATATGCCGAGAGACAGGGATCCTGTTCATTCTTCTGCACGGGGCTATCCAGTTTTTCCAGCACCATTTATTGAATAGGGCGTCCTTTCCCCAGTGTATGTTGTTATCTGCCTTATGAAAGATCCGTTGATTGGAGGTAGATGGTTTTATTTCTGAGTTCTCTGTTCTGTTTCATTGGTCTATGTCTCTACTTTTATACCAATGCAACAATGTTTTGGTTACTATAGCCTTGTAGTGTAATTTGAAGTCAGGCATTGTGATAGTTCCAGATTTTTTCTTTTTGTCTAAGATTGCTTTATCTGGGTGGCTCCTATAGCTCAGTGGGCAGGGCGCTGGCCACATTCATCGAGGCTGGCAGGTTCAAACTCGGTCTGGGCCAGCTAAAACAACAATGACAACTATAACAACAACAACAAAATAGCCAGGCATTGTGGCAGGA